>NC_086284.1:83537007-83894784 GCF_963924245.1 Chroicocephalus ridibundus
CATCTTCCAGGTCATCTTCCAGCCAGGGGCTGATCTCATGGCAGGTGTCACATCACAGCGCATGTTCCTTCCCTGATCTCCCCAGGACTAACAAGGCATGAACAAACCAATGACTACATTGAAGATTTCTTTCAAAAAAATATCGTAGGTACATCAGTTTAAAAATTAGTTAAGATGTGGTGCTGTTAAATACAAAATGCTTTTTCTTAAAAGCTAACGTACCGCTCCTCATTTGTGGGAAAGTCACTTTTACGACGTTTTACTGCATGAGAGTAAGTCAAAAGCTGTTCTCTTAAGAAATGAAGCATTCTTTTAAAACCAATTAAGTTACCCAGTCTGTTTCAACCTGGAGGGAGCAAAGCAAATCGAAGACTGACTTGATCCAAAGCCCCCTGACTTTTGAGGGAGTTTTGCTGATTTTTAGATTAGGTTGTCCTGTAAAAAGTGACAGAACTCATGGTAATGGACACAGAAGCTGTGCTATTGGATCACCTGGCAGCGCAATTTTGATGGTATCAGATGCAAACACCTCTGCAGTATGCTGAATCAGAGCGCAAAATATGTCATGTATGTCAGTTTTGTGCCAGCCGCAGGAGGACAAACAGTACCTCATCCCAAAGAAGGTGTTATAATCCTTTATATAATACCTTACATATACCTTATATAAGAACAATTCAGACTATGCAAGTCTCTAGGATAAGACATACCTCCTACCCACATTTTTTGAACGAGTTACGAACCAGCAGAGTGAGTTTGTCGGGCACTGTGCTATCCATGCCTGTTAGATATGGTACGAGACACCCTCAATCATCTTGTCAAGCCACAGCCTAAGTACCTAATAAAACAAGCTATTTCATACAAAGTTTCAATCTTACAAGCACAGTCATGCAGCTGAAGTCTCCTCTGAAAACACGCGCGTGGTCAGGGGAACTGCTCGTGTGCTCAGAATTAAGTAATTAGCTGAGAAGTTGCACGAAAGGGGCATTAATCCTTGGCTCACACGTATCAGTTTGGCCATAAACCTGGCAGTGTTTAGCTTATACCCAAGAAATCACTCCAGGCTGGAAGGATATCTTTCCGCCCTTGGCTGGAACTATTAAGCAAGATGAAGTTTTCTGCGTGGTGGGATACAAACACTGGCACTATAACACGTTTGCGCAATCCCTGCAGCAGGGTTTCTCAAGAGATTCACCTACCAAGAGGTCCAGAGGTTCTCAGCAGTACTAGAGGTGCGCTTCTTACCTGAAAATATGAAAAGGGCACATCCCAGAAGAGTGTTTTCCTGTTGTTAAAATATGAAGAGCTGTTCTTCCCCTTACTTGGCTCTTCAATAGAAGAAGCTAAGTATAAGGAAGAATGTTTGCATATGCCTCCACAAAAGTCAAGGCCGCCTTTGCAAATCACTTGCACCAGAAATCATCTATTTGAAAAATGCTATCCTATTTATAATAACACAATTTATGAAGAGACAATCCTGGGAATATCACAGCATGCTTAAATGACACTTGAAGCAACACAGAACTGTGTTGGGTGGAGTCTGAATATTTTGGAAACTATATTTTTGTTTGTATTCAGCCCTGTTAATTAAGAGCTCTAATCAGTGTGTTACAGAAAGTTTTATTATCTTGCCAAACTCATTTGAAATCACTACAAAAGGGCAGTAATTTAACCAGAGCAAGTCTCACAAAAAATCAGATTATTTAAATTTGCATAAACAGAAAAAGGCATCCTGAAGAAGAGAGGAGAATTATTTTCATAATAGGGTGGAAAATGTAATCATCTGTCTCCAGAGAGGCTGAAAGCTGTTGGCAGTAAGTATTTAACAAATAAAATATAAGCTGGTAATCAGTTTAGTGCTGTGCCTTTGCCATTAAATCATCTGTATGAACCCAGCTGAGGGCAGAACATCACTTAACTCACAGCACCCAGGCTATGGCAAGGCAATGCCAAGCTGGAGTGAAGACATTTTCATACACGTTACTGCATCCATGTTAACAGTACACAGACCTTTCCTGTCATGAGGAAAACTAACTACTGTACAAGAAAAAAAAACACACAGTACTGCAGAGAAGTCCCGGTAAAGCTGTGGTTATCCGTCAGGCCCCGGTTCCCTGCACAAGGAGGGGGCTCGGTGGTGGCCTCTTGCCAGGGAACGCTGTCATTGACAGCATCCCCAGCAGGTGGCTGAGACCAAAGTACCCTCAGCTTGCCTGTTAGGAGATGAATGGTCTTCAGCACCTCCTCGGAAGTAAACTATAGCAAATCATAGTCCCTTTTACATTGTAAATAGGCTGTATATTCTTTTTTTTTTTTTTAATGCACACACTTAGATTTCGCTTCAACGTATCATTAGAATGTGGGAGATGACCATAAAACAATCAGATGAAGCATTTTCCTTACCTTGGACAGTGTTTAGCGTTGGAATGACATGTTATGTTACTGAGGAGTTAGGACAGCATTTGTTTATTCACTGAAATACAGTCAGAGTCTAATAGTATTTGTGCTCATTTCTCAGCCTTTAAATAACCGTATCTTTTCCCATCTGTTAGTTTTTCTGGAACTCAATCAGTAAAATATCCTTCAGTCTTCATTTTCAAGTTCACGCTGTATATATACACCAGATGTTTCTTATATATCATTATCTGTCTATATTATGCTCTATAGGTATAAGTCCATTTTCTCATATCTTCTTTTCAAAAGGTACTTTAAAAATTTCCCAGGAATGTTTTTCTAGGCCTTGGTATTCTCAGATATGCACGAGATATAAATCTATGCCACTTTCAGTAGCCAAGGCTATTCTGCTTAACAGCTTAGTATACATGATCCGAAGAAGTTTGGACATTGCATGAGTAGTCTGATATAAACAATTGACTTCAATAAATAAATTAAGTAGAAATATAAAAACAACAGTGTCATGTAAAGTGATTTAGTTTACACAGGAATCTATGCAAAATGTCATCCTCTGGATGCCAAATACTGTATTAATATGGGATGTGAACGAGCCACTTACTCCAACTATACTCCGACCTATAATCCCAACATCCTGTCATTCCAAAGTCAGTACTGGAAAGAGCAATCTTCTAGGCTGTTGGAAATGATCCACTTTGTAGATTATTCAGCCTTTTTCAGCTCTCCTCCTATGTTAATCACAATCTGAGAGGACCCCCAAGACTCATCTCAGTATCCACTGGCCACTAAAGAGATTCCATCCAACACCAGCTCTCCTGGATTTGCAGGTTCTGTCACAAACTCCCAAGGCAGCCATTGTGTGTGACACTTGATGAAGGAGAATCCTGCAGCCTGCCCAGGGCCCTGAGCACTGAGATGCTGGGCACCACAAGGGCAGACCTGGACCAGGGGTTAGGACCTCTGCTTCTCTGGGGACTTGAAGGCCTCTGGTTTGCCGGCCACCTTTAGCCATTCTTAACTGGCACATGCAAGGAAAATAAGCATGACACATCTTACACACCTGATAGTTGGCCGCAAGATGTCCCATCTATTCCTTTTTTCTAGCAGGCTGTCAAGAAGAAAGATCTTCACATTTTCCCCAGACTTGTGTCCACAGTTTTTGACAGCTTTCACCCTGGCCTTGGGCTCCTCAAAGCACTTACTGACTGTATACTGACTGTATTTCTCCTTTGCCCCCTTAGTTAATAAGGTATCTATTAAACATAGCTTTGTTGAAGGGGTAAATTCCTTCTGATTGACTTAATTAGGACATTAACTTGTTCTTTAATTCCTGGTGACTGCTTTTACTCTAATCGGTGAAACTGCATCTCACTTAAGCCCGGGGGAATCCAGACCAATATACTCTGACGTTGCTCAAGCAGAGGCTATCCACTAGTACCTGAACTTATGGACAGGAGAAAGCAATCTTTACAGGGCCATCAGAGATGTCAGGGGATACCTTGAGTACCTTCAGTTCAGCTTTACAACCCCTCGTACATCATGTATAGATTAAAGACGGACTGATAATTATTTGCCAGAGAGAACAAATGAGCTCTTCTGTTTTTCACTTTGCCACAGAGAATTGTCTTTGGAATAAGAAATTAAGAAAACAAAAGCAGACCCAGCTACCTAACTAATAAAAAGACAGTGCTTATATCTGTGCCAAATACCGAGAGTCTCCCACATCACCATCACTGCCCCATCCCCTACGGTCTGGGCATCATCCTCATTTCCGTTCTCCTGCCCTGAAGTGCCCCAGAAGCTCCCTGGAGAAATTGTAGAATATTCAAGGTTGATGTTCACCTCTTGAATTTGGACATGATAAAGAGCAGCTGCCTTCAGTGTTGTCACACTGGTGGTCCCAGGGCTACCATTATTTTCCTCAGCTTTTGTTTTGGCCTCCCTTGGATGCCAGTCCCTTTGTTCCTACAGCAGCCATAGTGACGCGTGCTGTCAGTGGAAGGTCCCGCTGGATCCGGTTGTTTGCTGGCCAGAAGGGCATCCCCTGGGGGCTGGTGGGATGAGCTCTCTGCCCAGCGCTTATGGAAAAGAACCAATGGAAAATATCTTGCTTTTGCTGAAGATGAATGAAGCTTTTCACTGTTACCATCCATCAGTTAGTAGTACAACTCCAGGCAGTCATTTCTTGAATACTTTTACTGTATCTTATCAGCTCCCTTATTTTTCAAGCAGATGATGGCAACCTATTTTGCTGAGTTGAGCATTTAGGTATCTATCTGTAGCATTTTGAAGTCAAATGCAAAAGCCACACCTGCAGACAAGAACATGATTTCAAGTGCTGTTGCCTCAAAACTTCATAGGCCTGATTGATTGAATATCAGTTTATACTGGCCCATTCACTTGCCTGCAAGAACAAGG
Organism: Chroicocephalus ridibundus; assembly: GCF_963924245.1. Classification (NCBI taxonomy): domain Eukaryota; kingdom Metazoa; phylum Chordata; class Aves; order Charadriiformes; family Laridae; genus Chroicocephalus; species Chroicocephalus ridibundus. Next base: position 83,541,835 of record NC_086284.1, read on the forward strand.
GGCTGTAGATCAATACAAGTTCAATGCGTGTGGCGCACCTTCCTCTCGGGATATAATCATTATTAAAAGGACAGGTAATAACAATAGGCTTTACAGGAAAATCATTCTGTGCTTTCTCTTTCTCCTTATTAGGCAAAAATCCATTTTTCCCCTCTGCATTTTGTTTTGTCCTGTAGCCAAGTTTTTTATTCTTTCCCATGGTTCAAGGAGGATTCTGCCGCTGCCTTTAGTTTAACTAGTCCATTAAATGGACCCATATCAAAGTGTTCCTGTAAATCTAGATTAACCAGGGCATATGCATTTCCCACCTTCCAGCTTGTCCCTAAATTTCTCAAAATTATGCACACAGGTATAATGACAAGAAGGACAGCTAAGAAGCTTTCTTTTTCTAAAAGATTAATTTGTCTTAACCTTAAAGATTCAGGCACAGTTCAAGCCAGACACTGAAGCAGATACTAATATTTCAGCATGTGTTAATACTCTTTGCTGAATAGGAACTGAATTTAGCTTGTGCTTAATTTCCAGCAAAACAGGGAATTTCAAACATGGGCTAATTATGTGGTCTGTTGAATTTTCAGTCTCCAGCAAGCTAACGACAGAACATAGGTGAGCCCACCATCTAAGAAGCTTTCCTGCTTTCTCTTTTCAGGGTGCATTACCTCCATTTAGTTGTATTTGCAAATAGTAAAATTTGAAAATTCGCAAAAAATTTGCAAAATTGCACTTCTGCATTCTTTACCTGAGCCGTTCTTCCCTGGGAAAGGCTGGTTAGTCCAGAGCACACCAACTCATACCAGAAGGCAGAAGAAACAAGAAAGAACAAAGACTCGTTCATTTAGCACAAAATCAATATGTTGAGAAAGGAATTACTCGAGGCTTGAAAGAATATGAAAATACATTTTTAATTCTCTATGTACCAATGATAGCAGCCTGAGTAATAGACAAGAGGAAGTAATTGCTTTAATTTTGCATATACAATCGCCTGAATTTTACTAATAAACCACAGTGGGAACATTTATATTATTAGATTTTTAATAATAAAGCTTCTATCTAAAACTGAACAAAAGAAAAGAAAGCCAAATATTCCCACTAACCGGGAAATTAATTTCAGTTGTATTGAAATTAATTTAAATATTAGGTTGTTAGTTAGGTTTGATTAGGGCAAAAAAAATCACAGAACTATCAGAGGAAGAGAGGTGTTACTCCCAGTTCATTGAAGAGAACTCACTTAAGGTGGGGTAGACCAGGGCTATGGTAGTTTCTCTACCTTAGAAATCTGAACCCACCTCTCCACCGTATTGGAGGAACTGCTGTGGTCACCAGCTGCTAGACTGGGCTCAAATGACAGGTTTTCCTCTCGACACTTTTTATTCTCGGTGAATAATTAAACACTGACTGGAGCAGAGGTAGATCCAGGTCCAGCCTCCTGGAGGAAGGGCCCAGCCACCAGCCTACACAGTCATCCCTCATCGCTTGGTCTTTTTTTCACACAAGTAGTTACAAACACTGAAACAATATTAAGAGAAACTCATTGTGGCATACTTTATGAATTGAACGTTGGGTGGTATTCTAAGAAATGGGAGAAAGTCCCTGGCAATGAGAGAGTGGGCAAAACAAAAGCTTTATTTTTCCACTCCCATTTTCAGTCTGGTTTGCGTAGCCTTCCTTATAACTTAATTAGGGTGGATTGAGTAGGCAGAAGAGATGGGGAACATGTACTCTATATTTCTGAACTGGTTTCCAAGTTGCTCAGAGCCTGGAAGCAAGGGGAGGACTGAGAGGGTGGGGTTTCACACTGCAGAGGCATAATTCACAGAGATCAATCCAACTCCACAAATTCTTTCCCACACCATCTGCTGCTCACCACTCTTAGTCCTCAACTCGTAAGCCCACCTCTGACCCTCCTCTCATGCCAAATATCCTTCATTTTATAGTTGTAGCCAGGGCTATTGTCCATCCACAATAATTTGTCTCAGCTTGGGAAGCGAGGAAGAAAATGTGGGAAGACACATAACTGCTCCCAGAACTCCACCCCTTCCTACACTTTTTTTTCCAAAAGCCATTACTCAGATCCTCACTCTGAGGATAGCAAAGGCCATTCGTGGTTATTTCCCATGAAGCCAGGACTGCCACTCCAAACTAAAGGACTCCTTGCAACTACGCATCACGCAGGGAAGAGCGTGGAGGGCTTCACCATTTCAGAGAGAATTTTCTTTCTGAGCACTCTGAAAAATGACATTCTGTTCCAAAGTAACTACATGCCAAGTTTCAAGCTGAAGTTATTTTGGGGTTATCCAAGCACGCAAGAAAAGAAAATACACAACCCCAAAATGTTTTAACTACAGAAATTTATGGTCAGGGTCTAAATAACTCAGGAGATGCCTGAAAGACTTTTATGAATGATAAAAAAAAAGTAACTTCAAGGCGTATGGGTCAAATAAAGCATGAAAAATGTAAAACTACCGGACAAACTATAAACATGTGAAAATGTGAATTTAAAACTTTAAAATCTGCCTTTACCTCCACCATTATTTCTTTAATGAAAAGGAGTAGATTAAGTTAAGAAGCAATTTCCTCAATATGGATTTTGCCATGCCAGTTCATTTAGAAATAATTCAGAAGGACTCTTGTCATGTCAGATGAAAAACCGTCAAGAATGTTCCATGGAAATAGATCTTCATTGTAGAAGGCATTGTTATTTGTGTCTTCCAGAGGTTACCTTGGTAACTTTTTCACATTGATGTTCCACAAATTGCACAGTCCAGATCCTGTTGTACTAGAGACAGCTAACCCTTTCAAGAATGCTAAATCATATTTCAATGACATTCTGTACCTTGACTTCTGAAACTTTCCTTTGTCTGACTCCTCCAATGTAGAGGTACAGAAGCAAAGGGAGGAACAGAAGGTGTTGACTGAGTGACCTTACAGAATAAAAGACCATATTGTACCTTGTTATCTTAGGTATTTCTTTTTAAAGTCTCTCCCCTTCTTTATACTTTGGAATAAGATGACCATGAAAAACAGAGCTTAGCAAAAGAATGGGCATACGAAAAGAAAGACTCTTCTGTATCAGCATATCAACTGAAGGTATGCGGTATGTTTGGCAGCACGAGGACATGCCTCTCTTTGTGAAAGGTAATTTCATAGTTCAAGAGGAGAAGGTGCAATTTGCTTACCTGTACTTCACATCAACTTTTCTGACTCCTTCAACAAGTGCACAGGGTCAGATTTTTGTATCAGCCACCATTGACTTTAATGCATTGCCAATTTATACTCTTGCAGCTACATGAGGAAAAATCTTGACCGTGTGCAATGTGCTCACCCTCCCCTTTCTGAGTCATGCAAAAAACCCTACATCCAAAGAACACTGATGGGAACGTGCATGTCCCAACCAACTGAGTGGGAGGGAGCCATGGGGAGCTGAAGACTGCAAGGGGAGACCAGAAGCTGTGGCATGGGCAGGGTGGGAGCTACTTACGTGGAATTTCTTTCATTGGGAGTCTTTCCTGAGCACTACTCGAAAACCTCAGGGAGGTGCTCTCAAGCATCTTATTTGGAAAGCTGAATGGGAATGAAAAAGAGGCTTAGGTGAAAAAGCAGACACAAATTTTCTCACTGATCTTCCATGGCAGGGAGAGGTATCAGCCCATTTCTTTATAAAACAAAAAGTCATCTCTCCCCACTCCACAAAAATGGGAGGGGGGTGGGAACCAAAATGGTTGTGGGAGAGAAAAAGCTATACAATGAAAACGAGCAAAGAGTCAAAAACCTTAAAATAGAAAATGGGGGGTGAAAAAGAGCAGGATTGCTGGGGTTACAGAGCTCATATTAAAGAGGAAAACAAGAGCCACGAGCGCATCCTGAGGTCCCCTCCAACAGGCAAAAATTTCACCTCAGTCCTTGCAGCTGCCTAAACTCGAGGACTTTTCTGCAGCCCACATCAAGGGACCGCCTCCCTGCAAGCACGAATACCCAGGGAGTGGCTCAACAAAGAAGAAGAAACCAAGAAACCAGTCTTCCATGCCGTGGGCACTGCAGAATGGAAAAGGCTGACTTCTAAGGCTGTGCTCCTCGCATCCTGGGCAACTTGCTCCAGCAGCTGGGGGATGCGTGCTGGTGCACAGCCCAGACATGCTCTAGGTATCCAGAAAACAGCTGCTTTTGCGCCCAGTTTGGGGGCTTGGGTTGCGGGGGCGGGGTGTGCAGGCTTGGGGGCTTGGGGTGCAGGCTTGGGGGCTCTGGCACAGGATGCTTCTGCTTAGCCACACACAACCACCATCCACCAAGCTCTCCTGCAGCAATGGCAGTTGTTCCCTCCCTGCTGGAATTGCACGTGCCCTCTTATGCCCTGCCTCGCTCAGCACTTCTCTGGACACCAAGGCAGCCATAGGGTCTGTATTTTCTTTTTCCTTTCCAGGCTCCTGACTGTGGGGCAGCAGCTTACTGCATTATTTACGATGCCGCAGGGCGAAGGCCAGGAATAAGGGAGGTTTGCATTCCAAGAGAGCCATTTCTTTCCCAAGAAAAGTATGCACAATCTTAATGCCCAGAATATGTTTCCTACTACAGACAATTCATTTCCATGATATGTGGTATGAATAAATACCTTATTTCTACTTCTTCCCCTGAAGTCTTTTGACCTCTATAGCAACATAAAATAATAACAGACTCTGTAGGAAAACAGCAATTTTTTTTATATTTTCTTTATATTTATTCTATGCGGATAGGGTTGAGCATTTGTAAAGCCTCAATGAACACCCACTGAATTACTTGTGATTGTGAAATATTTCATCCTTTCTTTTTTTTTTTTTTTTTTTTTTTCCCCTCAAAGACTTCTGCAGCTTCATTGACCCCACTCTACTACCGTGGTCAAGCTTCTCTCAGAGTAAGTATGCTCAGAGTCTCCTAAGAGTCTTGGGCCACCAAAGGGCAAAGCCGAAGATAAAACTGCAAATACAACTGAAGGCCCAAGGACTGTACAGCCTGCTGCCTGGATGCCTGCAGGCTTCATGCCTTGATGCCAGTACTGTTTCACACTCCGTGATTGCTTCATGGTCCATTTAAACCAGAAGGGTGTGAAAGTTTTAGCTTTAGTTCCCTGCCGGCTTGAAGTATTATTGTCATTTTACACGACAGGAACCAAGGCAAAAATATTGAAGTCAACTGTAATTGGGGTGTCCACCTTGAGTTATTTAAGTTGTGATCTTTTTAAAAGAGTATTTGTGACTATATATTGCTTGTATTTCAGCCCAAGCTCCAGCTCAATTTTGCTACAGCTGTAAGGTCTCAACCCATCTTCAGATCAGCCCCCTTGCCGCACACACAGCTGTGCCAGGACAGCTGAAGGTGGTGGGGAAGAAAACAGCCAGCAGCAGGAACTTCTGAAGCTGTTTTAGGGAACCCTGGCCTGAGATCTTCTAAAATTAAAGGCATCTCTACTGACCACGTGCAGTATAATGGTTTTTGCCCAAAGGATTCTAAAGCTATGTGTGCAGAGTTAGAAAAAACAGGGCCTGGAAATGAGCTTAAGCACTGGACCGCTAATTGCCCATTATGCTTAACTGCAACCATGTGTCCTGGAAAAGGTTTGGCTCGTGTCATCTAGCGCTGTCCCAGACAGTGTTCAGATGAGGAGATGGTGCGTGTGCCGCCCATTCCAGCAGGCAGCATGCACCAGGCAAACGCCACCACAGCCTCCCTCCTTTCCCCTTCCCCTGCCCAGCATCATCTTTTTTTCACCACCCCCAGATGCCCCGGGGCACTGCGTACGTGTTCTCATCTTCATACTATGGAAACATCACTCCAATAAGGTTTGGGTTGTTGGTTTTTTTTTTTTCAGGAACTTCAAGGAAAGAGCCCACAAAAAAAACCAAAAAGGCACAAATATACTAATAGTTGTGCCTTATGTCCATGGAAGGGAAGCGATTACTTTGTAAGGTGGATGTGGCCTGGTCTTGGCACTTGGCCAGAGAGCAGTCCTTCACTTGTTTTATTTGGTGTTATAAGCACAGCCCAGTTGCAAGAATCTGCTTTTACCTTCAGAGGGATGGCAAAAGGCACACTTGTGACACCAAGGCCACCATCCTGCTGAAATCCTTGAGGGCATTAGAACCAGCAAAGATTATTTTTTTTTCCCTTGAGCAGAACAAATATTAGCTTTGTCCATGGAAGTGACAATTGCTTTGGCTGGAACTTAGTTTGAAGCAGATAGATACCCAAAAAAGAACATCTGGAGGAATGTCCTTCACAGGTAATGATAATCCCCCCATCTGTAGCATATGGAAGAAAAGCTGGGGTGGTTTTTTTGCCAGACATGTCTGTAGCTTTACAGTAAATTAGGGTGTGATTTTTTTTGTTTTTGTTTTTAAGATCTCACAATTTAATTATGTTGAAGCAGGAAGTACGCTTCATTTAAGCAATGTCTGGATTTCCCTCCAGAGCTGTTTCATGGGAAGAATCCTTCTTTTTCTCTGTTTAGGTTGAAGGTTTATGAAGCCAATGTAAACAGCTGAAACGAGGATAAACACTGGGGATTAACTTTAGGAGATTTGAAAGGAACAGGGTTTGCCTTAATAAAACGAAGCAATTAAGTTTATACGATTTAGAGATACTGGAGAAGCGTGTTCCCCTATTAAACATCTACCATTTAAGCTTTTTGAGGATTACCTCAAAGAATCAAGGAGAACATTATGTTGGTGTCCAAGTTAATTTTTATTAACTTCGGGGAGAGGACAACTGGGCTATTACTTCGTTAAATACACAGACATTGTATTCTCTGTGCATCACAATCCAGCAAGATTTTTATGCAGTGAAATATTCTCAAAAGGTCTATTTCTTGTGCGCTGTGCTTTGATTCTAACTGCCTCCTCCGCTCACTGTACATGTCCTCTGCTTCCTCTGAGAGTCCTGTAACATTAATGGGAAAATTTCCATGATGCTAATACCAAAACTAGTGGTTCTAATTAATTACTTGTGAAAAACTGAGTGGGCAAAAAGGAAGAATGTCACTCTGTCGAACGTATTTTCTTCCACAGATCTGCTCCAAACCAAATCATTTTGCTTTCTAACAAACAAAAAATACAAGAGAGCCTGTGCAGGCGATGGCTGTTAAACAGAGGTTTAAGAAGAAAGTTACACAATCTTAAGGGATTCCAATCTGAGCAATGTGATGAGAGCCTCATGAAGCCAAAATATCCTCAGAATGCTTAAAAATTTCTGCTTGAAGTTTCCAGCCTGGTAGAACAAAGGAGGAATTTTAAAGAATTCATTGCAGGGATAAAACAAATTTTGATTCCTTAAGAATAACTGAGCTGAAGGTTCACCAGCATTTGTAAGAAGCATACTAACACTGTGGATGCTGGAGTTCATACAAGTACCACTTGCTTCTCCTGCACTCAAATAATGTACCTTCCCATTCAAGGTGCGTAGGCTAAGTACTGGACCAACTAAGATGACCCAGGTAACTACATACCTGCCATTCTAACACCAATCCCAGGCAAAATAATGAAAATCAGGGAACATTCACACAATAACAACTAACACAGCTGCGCATATTAAATCTTGTCAAGCAGACTGGGTATGTCTTTAGGATATTAAAAGTTCAGCAATCAAAAATATCCATATATAATAGACTTCTGCTAAATGTCTTGCCTCTTTTTGATCCAAGAGGTTAGCCAGTATTGATGATAATGCAGTACATTCACTTTAGGAGAAGCTGTTGATAGAACTGGTCTTTCTTGGAGGCAAAGCCATTTATTTATTAAACACACCATCTCAAACATGGCAGAAGATTGCACCTTTGATCACTGCTTTAGGCATCCTTTCAGACAGCACTTTGTTGGAGAGGGTCCCTCTAGCCTTCTTCATTTGAGATGTAATCACATTGATAGGGCTCATTCGTGTCTTATGTAGTACTCCTTTCTCCAGACAAAAAGAAAACATTGTTGAAATAGGTAGTGAACTCCCGAGCCACCGTATGTCTTGCAAAAATATGTGTATTTTGGATGGTGACCTGCTGGTGTTTGAGAAGCACCTTTATCATTTTCTTAGAGATACAGCTACATCCTATAGTTTAATATGATTTGGACCAACCTATAACTACTGCATAATTTACTATTAACTGTAAGCAATGTGTGCATGTGTCTTTCTGCTGTCGCTTCTGGAAATTCACTTTTGCTATTTGAGCTCTAGATGTAGAAGACCTTCGCTACTTCCTTAATAGCCAACCTGAACAGCAGTATCTCTTTAGTGGCAACCTGAACAAACTTGACTGACTATTTTTGTCTTTTAATACTGATTGATGTTAATACTGACCGATTGAAAATCAATGTGTGGTTTTCACACTACAAATGTATCTACATGTTTAAGACGTATTTTAAGGTGCTGTCACTTTTTTTATTGTTTGCAGGTGTGGAAAACAAAAAGTTACCCGTCTAACTAGATGCCTCCTGACGAGAGGCATGGGGGTGAAATTGTTAGATACATTGTATGAAATTCTGAAATTCTTTCCTGTGATGGTGGCGAGGCACTGGAACAGGTTGCCCAGGGAAGCTGTGGATGCCCCATCCCTGGAGGTGTTCAAGGCCAGGCTGGATGGGGCTTTCAGCAGCCTGGTCTAGTGGGAGGTGTCCCTGCCCATGGCAGGAGGGTTGGAACTAGGTGATCTTTAAGGTCTCTTCCAACCCGAACCATTCTATGAGTCCATGACTCTATGATTGTGGTGGTGACAGCTCTGCACAAAGCAGTCCGCAGGCAGCCACTGGCCCGTTTGCCCAGCAGCAAGCCAGAGGACCAGAGGTACCTTCCCACAGGCCCACCCCCAACGAGAGCCCGCAGCCACGCCTTCCCACCGCCCCTCCGCACCGTGCCGGGCACCCCTCCTCTCTGGGCAGCCTCAGACTCGGACATCCCCAAACCGCTGCGCAGAAGGAGAGGAGGCAGGAAAAGGCCCCGAACACTCCTCTTTGCGAGAACCTGCCACCTCTTCCCTGCGGGGTGAGAGAGCAGCCCCGCCGACCTCAGCCGCCGGACTACAGCTCCCAGCATGCCTTGCGTCCCCCGCCGCCATCTTGTGCGGCGGAGGAGGGGGCAGGCGGTGGCTCCGTTTCCCCTCAGCAAAGGCCGATGGTTGCGTCGTTTAAATAAAAGCAGCGCGGCCGCGGGTCTCTTTGCAGTGTGCTTTTTGAGCCTGCGGTGAGGCAGGCAGTTGGAATACTTCCTCGAGAAACCCTTAGCCCTCATGATCTGGTGGGGTGCGCTTCGACAGGGTGAACTTGACAGCAGGCCGGGGTCTCCTCTCCTGGGCCGCTCCGTCTCCCAGAAGGTCTCCTCTCATAGGCTGCTCCATCTCCCAGAGGAGCTGTGAAACCACTCTTCTTTCCTGGAAGCGATGTAGTGTCCTGGGAATCTCCTCAAAATATGCATCGGGTCAGCTCATCTCCTGGTTCAGCAATGTTGGAATAAACCCTTCTGCTGGTGGCTCCCAGCCCTCACCCTGCTCCCTGCTCCTCAGCACTGGGGACATTGAACCCAAAGATGCTGCGCCTGACAGAGCCCGGCTGCATTTCGTTTCTTCTTGTAGCAGACTTGCTGGATACGAGCGACAAACTGTATTTCAAGCTTTGCTAAATCTGATATATCTGGCACTGGACCTTTAGTTTACATGCTCTACATGGCAGGTACAAATCATCACAGGCACTGCACAGGCAGTATGTACATGCATGCACATGACCACCATTTCCACCATTTTCCAAGTGGCCATTGCTCTTTTTTTTTGGTTTTGCACAGCCATTTGGCAGTCCTCACTGGAGGACTTGATACCTTTGAAAAAAAACACGTTCTGCATTTAATTTCCAGGTAGACCTAGGCATTGCCTGGGTAGCACTATAACAGGGCCAGTTTTTTATAAATGTGCCAGCCTTTCTGCTCTCGGGGCTCCCTCTGGGTGGATCTTAGGTAAGCGCAGCCCACATGTTTTTAAAAATCCTGCTGGAGCAGGAGCCTTGGTCAGAGATACAGCAAGGCCGGGGATCTGGCAAGGATCATCTACAGCAAGGTGGCTCAGGGAGATAAGGGCAGATGCACACATGCACGTATCCGAGTGTGGGAGCAGGGAGAGGGGAGACACGGCAACAACTGGACCTCGAAACGCTATGGCAGAGAGCTGTATATACGTGTTAGGAAACCTAAATGAGAAGAAATTTGAGTCAAAAGGCTTGATGAGTAGCTTGGGTGGGAGCCATGAAAGTGGGCTGGCGTGAACTAGGAGAGGCTGAGATGAGACAAATGAGAAGCAGAGTCTGCAAGGGGAGACGGGTGGGGAGGAAGGGAAAGGGGGAATCTAGGAGGCAGTGTGGAAACACGTAAGGCTGTTTGTGCAGAAATGGTGGGAGACTCTTGGGAGGCAGGAACACAGGCACAAGTTTGTTGTTCTCTTTCCCTTGCCTCTTTTTCCCCCCACATTTTTTAAAGCATGGTAGGCCCTTGGAAGCAACTTTGTTCTTCAAGTGTCCAGCCCCATTTCCCTTTTCTTTAAAAAAAAAGGGAACTTCAGTGACACTTTCTGCAATTGACATTGCATCCATACGTTTTTGTAGACTATTTCTTAACCTAGGCAGCAGTGAGCTCTGAACAATTTCAGGAACACTTCCTGAATTTCCTCACGCTCCTCCTCTTCCATCAACGGGCTTCTCTCACTCCACCCTGTCTTAGCAGCAAGTTTGCAGGTTTTTCCCACCACTCCCACTATAAAAAAAATACATACGTTTTGAATCAAAAGAAAAGGAGTACTTGGTTCATCCTATCCCAGGGAGCAGTCATCTTCTCGGAATCTTGTTTTCTTGTCATTCCCTATCACCTTTTCCCTTCAGAAAGCTTCTGGTAATAACACTAGCAGCTCCCTGTTCTTTCCCATGGTGTTCCTGCCAGTTTCCAGCTTTGTTATCAGCCTCAGAGACTGGAGGGAAGGAGGATTTGAACGTCTCTTCCCATTAGCACCAGTGTATGCTCAGTTGCCTGTCTCTGTGTAGAGTCATCTACCTCCTGAACAGCTTTGACAGAAAAGCAGCTTCAAAAATGCTAAATAATCACAAATTAACTGGTCTTTCTACAAGGGTGGCCAAGTCCAGGCCTCCTGGCTCTATTGTGGCCTCGTGTAAATCAGAAACGCAGAACTGGCATCAAAGCTGTAACGGCCTGAGGGAGCGTCCCGTAACATTGTGTGGGAAGCTGCAGCGTTCCCCTGACTGAACCCCAGGCCCTTCCAAGCATAAAGTACGCGGGCAAGAAAACTGCGAATTGATTTTGATTGTTTCCACTATTTGCATCCTGTTTGAGACGCGAAGAATTCAAACACTGAAAAGATAAAGCAAACTCTAGGTAACTGAAATTCTAGTCCAACACCCTATTTATTTCTAGGGTTTTGAAAAAATGTGAATTATTTACACTATTTGCATCCTGTCTTGAGATGCAAAGAATTCGAACACTGAAAAGACAAAGCAAACTCCAGGTAACTGAGTTTCTCGTCCAACACCCTATTTATTTCTAGGCTTTTTTTTTTTTTTTTCCTTGTGGAAAGGCTGAAAGAACAAGAGAGGAAAACAAACCTTGAGGGAGTTTACAACGTATATATGGCCATCTTGGGAGCAGAGGAGTGGGGAACACAAGAAACCAAGTACCGAATGGGAACCGTGCGGTGATGTTCAGGGTTAGCAGCAACGGAGAGAAGGGCTGCGGCTGTTCCGGGGCTGCGCTTACCCCTCCCGCACACCGCTCCGCGGTGTGGCGGGCACCGCCAGCACCAACGGCAGAGCAGGGCGACTTACCGGGACCGAGAGCTCTCGCCTCACCCCGCCCCAGCTCGCCCAGCCCCGGGACAGCAGCCGCCCGTCCCGCCCGGAGGGACACGTCCCCCTCACCGCTGCCGGTGCCTGAGGAACCGGGCGCCGCCGCCGCCGGGGTTGCGGGGCGGTGCGGTGCGCGGCCCCTCCCCCGGCGGGAGGGGGGCGGGCCTTCTCTCCTTTGCGCCATGATGAGCAAATGACCTCGCGGGGAATGAAATTTAAGTTCCACCGGGGCGAGAGAGTTCTCTGCTTCGAGCCCGACCCCACCAAGGCCAAAGTCCTCTATGATGCCAAGGTGACGCGCCGCGCGCGACCCTGCCCTCCCCCTTCCCCCCCTCAAAGCCCCCCTCTCTCCGCCCTCCCCCCCGACTCGCACCGGGGGGGCGGGGCCGGGGCCGGCGCGCGGCCCGACTCGCCGCCGTTGCTACCGTTAACGCTGCCTGCTGGGGGTTGCGCGCGCGCCCCCGGGCGGGAGGCGGAGGTGGAAGCGGCCGCCAGCCCAGCCGAGGCGGAGGTGGGGGAGAGGCGGCTCTCGGCGGCAGCGCTCGCTGCGGGAAACGGAGGGCGGCCCGGGGAGGGGGGAGCCGCCCGCCGTCACGGGGCTGGGAGACAAAGCGAGGCGGTGCCCGGCCCCCCCGGGCCTCTCCTCCCCCCGTCCTTGTGCCGCCGTCATCGCCCGTTGGGCGTTTCAGCCCGGCCCGCTGGCGGGGCTTGGCTCTCTTCCCCCCACACGCACACCGGCCCCGCCGCCCCGGGGGCGGGGGGTGCGCGTAGCAGCGGTGTACGAGCCTCTGGGCCTTCCCCCCGTGGGGCGGAGGCGGCTCGCTGCCCGGGTGACAAAGAGGCGACTGAGCCCTCGCCGTCGGGGCCTTGCTCTCGCGTCAGGTAGAGAACGGAGCCGCCGAGAGGCTCTGGAAGTGTCGGACTCGGTTTCCCGCCTTCCGTTTTCGGCTGAACACCTGCCAAGTAATTCTGAAATTCTGTTTTCATTCCTGCACTTTCGTAGCGTAGCTTGATTTGTTCCCCCTCCCTGCTCTCCTACCCGCACTGCCCGCCCTCCAGCTTTTCAGAAGGGTTTAAATGGTACAGGAGGTGGTACGGGAGAGTATACAGAAATACAGCAAGCAGGGAGTGGTGGACCCTGAGTGTTGCAATGAGGTGACCAACTCAGTTCTGCCTGGTCATAATAATTGTAGAGCTTTATGTAAATATAATATTGTTTCGGGGCATCAGTGGGACACAATTTTTCAGTGTTAAGGCATCTGTACCTAACTTGCAAATAGAATTGTTTTTTTTTCTTTTGTTACAGAGAGGGGTGAAAAGGGAGGTATTGCAACTGGATTCATGTCCAAATTAATGCTTCTTGCTACAAGTTTTCAGTGTTTTTCAAACATCTTTGATCAGGAAATCCACCTTCCTGTAATATTTTGGGTTACTGTTTTGTTTGCATGTGTACTCCTATGTTCTGACCACCCCAATAGCTTTAATTGCCAGCCCTAGAGATAACCTGAGTGCAAAAAGTAATAGTACATTTTCTGCTTTACTTTCAAAAAACCCAAACTCCAGCATAACTGTCCTCGACTCTATCAATAGTTCTTAAATTCTGGACTCCACGAAATTACAGTAGCCTAACTACTGCGTGCATCTGGAGATACATGGTCTATTGAGAGCCATTCAAGTGCAGACCAAATGATTCTTTTGGTATTAGTAGTCCTGATGCGGCTCTTCATGATCCACCTAGAATGTCTTTTGAGGTGCAGGCCCTTTCAGACTGGTCTTTCACATTTTTTATGTGTGAAAGAGGGAGAAAACAAAGGTTCAGTTATTTACAAGGCCTTTGAATGTCTTGTGGCTAAGATTCAGTGTTCAAGAGAGCAGTGTTTCTGAGGTTTACATATAGATCTCTGTTGTCTCCTGGTTTGAGGGCATGAAGAGACAGCACACAGGAGAACAGCAGTAGCCCAGATGTATACCTGCATATCCATATTGTGATAGTGCATTTTTTCGCATCTCCCTTTGTCCTGAAACATGGAACATTTGAGGACAGGATAAAGATGGTTAGCGGTCCCCAACTTAAAAAGTGCTCAACCAAAAAAGCTAGTTTTTCTGACCATTTAGTAAATCCATATCTTCTGCTCATATCAGTATGCACTGGCAAAATTACAGGTATATTTCATTTCCATAAATAAACACTTCTTTTTTTTTTCTTTGTGCATAAATTCCCTGAATACTGGAAAGCTGACTTTCTCTCAAGCTTTTTAATACATGCTATTCAATATTTGTTTCAGATTGTTGATATTGTTGTTGGAAAAGATGAGAAAGGCAGAAAGATTCCAGAATATCTGATCCATTTTAACGGTTGGAACAGAAGGTAAGAACATGTATACATGGTTTCAGTTCTTCCATTTCTTCTATTTTATTCTGTAAAGAAAAGCATTGCACAGAATATCAAAGGACTGTAATGTTTGCATGAATATTTTTGATTTTCTCAATGCCTTTAATATGCTTGCTCATGTTGACCCATTGGTTTGTATCCCTAAATTTCAGTGTGTCAGTTTGGTAGGTGTGTTTAAACTTTATGGGGTATCTGTCTTTGGCATATACTTGTGGCTCTTAGGTTTCCATTAATGAGAGAGTTTATACTTTGTTAAATCTAGACTTGGATTGTTTGGTTGTCAAGGTCAGTATGTGAGTGCAGTCTTTGACTGTGATCTATAGCATGTGTCGATGCTACAAACCCCATCATGTGTTAAGTCACGGTTTGAGAGATTTTAGATAGTAGCACGGGAGTTGAAGCCATGTGGATATGCAAGGATGCAAACCTTGTGATACAGATGTTGCTTCTGAATGACATTAAAAGAGTGCGTTTTAGATTTAATGTATATTAATTCATTAGTAATCACGAGTGGCATATATTCATAGCTGTTAATAATTTTCTTTTGACCTATCCTTAGCTGGGATAGATGGGCAGCTGAAGATCATGTTCTTCGTGACACAGACGAAAACCGCAGATTACAGCGTAAATTGGCACGGAAGGCTGTGGCTCGCATGTAAGAAATTCTTTTGGTCTCAAAATGAATGAGAGATTAATTTTCAGACTCACACAGATACATCCAGGTGTCTCCAAGTGAGCTTGGCCTCTAAGCTCATGCTGTAGATCGTAGATATCTACTCAGTACAGTCAGTGCATTCTAGAGCTACTCTTCTCATACTAAGGTAGATACCTACATATTGTTATTAAACAACACTCTGAATGACTAACATTTAATTATGCAATTCTTAACTACTGCTGCAAAATGCCTGTATATTGGATCTACATCTTCCCAAAGAAAAGTACTTGAAAAGTAACTTAGGAAAAACTGAAGTATTTTTCAGCCAAAGGCAATAATCTAATATTGATTGGCCATGGCTTGAGGATCTGCTTGAGAACACAAATATGAGGTAATGTACAGACATTAAGGTCTCCACTCTCAAATAAGCATTGTCCAAATTATTTCAACATTAATTAATGAAAAAAACCTCAAACGTACGTTTCCTGTGTATTTGCGTGTAATGTAATTAGCTATCATAAACAAATTAAATAATATTAGCCAAATTTCAGTGAACCGTTTTATGTTCTGTAGGAGAAGGAAGGGAAGAAAGAAGAGACGTTGCAGGTTGCCTGGTGTTGACTCTGTATTAAAAAGCCTTCCTGCTGAAGAAAATGATGAGAGTAGCGAAAACTGTGAGCTTGTTTTTATTCTTTAATAACTGGTGTGATGCCTTTAACTTTTTGAGCTAGAGGTACAGTGCATGCTGTAACTTCCTATTAGGATGACATGAGAGTGTCACAGTCCCGTTTGAAATATACGGAGGCAGTCGGATGGGGAGTGAGCACTATGTTTCATGCTAAGCATCTATTAAGATATCTCCTTTCTTCTTGTGTTCCAGAGGCTTTTCCATGTGTCAGTTCCACTCAATTCTGCTTTGTTTAGTGTAGTATTACTAGGTGCAAGAAGCCCTCAGTTTTCCTTGTTTGGTGTTAGGAAACAAGATGGACTCCCTGCTAGTGTTTCTATGTATTTCAGGGGGCAATAAGATTTTCTTTTTCCCCTGTCTACCTGGCACAAAGGTCTGTTTCTTTTCAGCTGCCTGGTTGATTTCACTCTCGGGTCAGCTCTTTCATTTCATAGCATTTTGCTTCGTAGCTCGAAAACCAACAAGAACACTGGCTGGCACTTAGCTGATGTTCTGGCAACTGTCAGTGCACAGATCCAGACCTTCTCATTGGATGATTACTACATTAATCCCCTGTCCAGAACTGAAGTCCAATAAAAATTGGAAAGATCTGAGTGTTCAGAAATGTAGGGAGCTTTTAAAAGTGAATGTTTCTCAATTAGAGAGGAATTAGAGAACACTTCCTGTAAACACTTCCTGTAAACTTTGTCATACGTATTTAAAATGTTTATTGTGTGCTGTAAATAATACTTGTGTGTTTAATTCAATTAGAATTATTCATCCTCATTAAATATAACAAGCTAGTTGTGGGTTTTTTTATTTGTTAGTTTTGTTGGGGGGAGTGTTGTTTTTGGATGGTTTGTGTTTGTTTGGGTTTTGGATTTGTGGTTTTTTTTTTTTTTTTTTGCATTGAGGCCTGAAATTGTTTGGTCTTAACTTCTGCAATGTAATAAATTGAGATAAATACGTGAAATCTCTTTTACACAGCTATAAGTAGTTCTTCTTCTGACGACAGTGATGAAGGAACAGATGAAGAAATAAAAAGTGAAGAAAGTGACATAGAAGAGAGGACAGAAATGGTATATTCGTGAGCTCCTTAACTTGACAGAATTTGAACATCTGTATTTGAAACTGGAAAATTGAAGTAGATGAAATATAGGCCACAGCTGGTTATTTATCTGGAATTAAAAGCATATTTTTTTTACTCCTGGTGCTTACTGTGGTTGAGCTTTTGAAAATTATAGAAGATGTCATATACATGTAGAATTCTTTGATATTAATCTAAAAATACACATTTGTTTCTTTTCATGTCTTTCTACACATGTGGAAGAATGTGGAGAAATTTTCTCTTATGTGGAGAAAACATAGCAAACTAGATTATCCAGATTTGTGGGTGCTGTAAAATTTTACTGGTCTATGCAGGTTGGACAAATCTTAATAGCACCAGGATCTTTCTGGCTTTTGTATTTACTGAAACAGGCATGTCAACTCTGGTCTTAAATTAAAACATAAAAGACTGACTTCAAAAAGAAGCCGCATTTATTTTCTGTACAGTATCGAAAAGGAAGTGCAGCATAAACAATTGTTCTGAAGGTCTGTAGAATCTAACTATTATAGTGTGGGTGATCTGAAGCAGCAAAATCTAACAAATTTCTGTTTAGTCTTCTGTGTTAAATACTTAAGTGAATGCTGAATTAAAAAGAAAAAAGTTTTAAAAAATAAATTTGTAGATGACTTCAAAGCAGTATTGTTAAATTGCTTAGAGGAAGGCTACTATCTACTTGAAATATATATAGTAAATATTTATTTTTGCATGACAAAACTTGATCGTTATATTGTATCCTGACTAACGAAGTTCTTTTTCACTAATATTCTGTCGTGGTTTTGGCCAAATTGGCCAATGGCTGGCGACAGATGCTCCCCCCCAGCCTCTCGTGCATGGAGAGGAGGAGGAGAGATAAAGAGATGTATGAGTTTAGAAGAAACTAGATTAATGAAATATTAAGATAAAAAGGAAAATAATTAAATAGATACAGTATATACAAAACTGTATTAAGCTCCCAGGATGATGTCACCAGCAGGCACTGGGGAAGTCCCAGGCTGGACCCAGTGACGGGTGGGTCAGATGGAGTCAGGAACACATGGTTTGGGATCAAAGGCAGATGAACAGACAGGGTCCTCCTCGGACGTCAGCCATTGAAGGAAGAGAGTTGACCCTTTGATCCTTCAGCTTTTATACCGAGCATGGGGCAGATGGGATGGAATACCCTGTTGGTCAGTTTTGGTCACCTGTCCTGTCCGCTTCTCCGTGCAGGTGGGACCCCTCTACAGTTTTCCACTTCTGACCCTCCAACAGGGTGAATAACGAAATTGGCTGACCTTGGTTGTTATAGCAATAAGTATAATCAAGAGCCTCCCCGCATACCATTCCTTGGCACAAACTGTCTTACCACTCTGAACAAACTGTTTTAGGCACAACATGCCATTAATTTCAGAGAGTTAGAAGAGGCCTAGCTAAGAAGTAAAAATTACTGAACAGGAAGTTGGTTCTGTTTTACCTCAAACCAGGGCATGTTCTTAAGCACAACCAATGTATTGTTTCTTGCACTTGCCTATTGTAGAAAGAAGAACAAGACACTCACACAAAAAGGGACATGGAAGATAGAGCAATAAACATAGAAATTCCTGAAGTCTTGAAAAAGAAGCTTGAGGAAGACTGTTACTATATTAATAGAAGAAAACGGGTATGAAATAAAAGCTATGAAATGAATGTGCATGGAGAGTTGGGGAGGGTGTCAAAAGTAGTTCTTGTGCATAGCAACTGTTTTTTTGAACTCGATTGCAAAGGTGAGCTTAGACATTATAAGGAAGAATAACGAGAGTGTAGAGAGCAGGCTTCTCTATAGCTAAACCAGTGAGTTGTCATTATATTTAAGAATGTAACGTTTCAGTATCCAGTTGTGTTTCAGAATGCAGATTTTTTTTTTTAAAGCTGTAAATATAGTAAGCTTGTTAACCTGACCATATTTTTGTTTCTCCAGATATTTATATAGGATTGATCAAAAATGCAGTTTAAGTGCTGATATTAATCACTCCTGAAGTAACTTAATGCAACAGAAATTTATTAAACTAGTCAGTACGTTACAAGCTCCTGTTTTAGCTTGGTATAGTTACTAATTGTTTTTGTAAGGCATGAATTTGTTGTTTCCTTTTCAGCTAGTGAAACTTCCTTGTCAGACAAATATAATAACCATCCTGGAGTCATATGTGAAACATTTTGCTATTAATGCCGCTTTTTCAGCCAATGAAAGATCTCGGCACCATCAGATGACTCCACATGCTAATATGAATCTTCATTATGTGCCACCAGAGAAGAAGTAAGTAACTATTAGTCCAGTGCTGTTGTCGCAAGAAGAATAACCTTGCAGCCCGTGTTCTGTTTTGAGGCTGTTCACTTCTGTGAGCTTGCGCTGTGCTATTTATGTGTCTATTTATGAGACTTAAAATATTTGACAGATACCCATAGCACAGTAAAATGAAAAGTCATTATGCAAAAACATCAATATTCCCTTTTATGATGTAAGTTCTTGTGAATATGGTGACCAGTTTTGGAAAAATGTGTTGCTATTGTCTATGTGAAGAATTTTTTGAGCACTGCAAGAGTATCTGATATAGGAATTCCCTGCTTAAATAAAACTGAATAGGTTCAAGTTTTATAAAGGATAAAAAATTATGAGACACTTACAGAAAACTCCAAGTGCAGGTGATTTATTTGTTTTTTTTTTTTTTTTTTTTTTTTTTAAATGACATATCTTAAATCCTAGAGTCAATATGTGGTGAAACAATGTGTGTAGTAACACCACTCTTGTTTATTAAAATTGATTGAGTCTTAGTTACTGTTTTCTCAGCTGAGTTGTATATTCTTCTACCATGCTACAAATGCAGTGTGTTAACCCTGCAGTTGCAGTTTGGTGTTTCTTTGGTGTGTTTTTTTCTCTTATGTTAAAGATTCTCAATATTAGATGAGATTGCTTCTCTATCTAAGTCTGCACTGGGGTGAAATCTTGTATTTTATCAAAGAGAAATCTTGACTTTTAACATGTTCTATTTCAATGGTGTGTAATTATGCTATTCCTTGCAATATTTTGGTCTATGTGAGTCTCTTGGTTTATATTGATATCTTTCATTATTTGGCAGATTAATGATACTTTTCTTCTATGTCCTATAATCTCCCAAGAAAGAATTTAGATGAGACATCAGAAATATGAATGGAAGGTTGTGTGCATATTACGATTTTTAAAGGTGTATGTTTAAGTGAATTGGTGAACCTCAATAAAGAGGGTGCTTTGTTAAGGAAAATGTGTATAATTTCAGTGATGCATTAAGTAGGAGAAATTGAGCTGACAACTATTGTATTGCCCTTACTGCTCTAACACAGAAGTTAATTGGCCTTCTTGGATGTGATAGAATTTCTGCACATGATGGTCCCCCGACCCAATTTATATGGAGTGTTTTTAAAAAAAAAAAAAGGCAGGAGTTTTAGCAGGTGGTATGGAATGGTAATAGGAGGTATGGAATTTCTAATGTGGGCATTGTGGCAGGATCAAATTACTGTTACCATACATATATATGTACTTGAGTGGTGAGACATGAATACTTTTATAGAGGTGTGAGATGTTGGAGGTGGCTGAACTCAGTGTTCTTGGTTCTGCTTGTAACAGCACATCTACTCACAACCTAGCACCATGAGTCTCTTACACAAGCTGAAACCAAAATTCCTAGTAGCCTCTAAATGTAGTGCTTTGGTTACCAGGAGCAGGCCATTAGAAACGGATCTCCAATGCAAATGTGTCTGGTTTTGTTGGTTCATTGGATATCTCTTAAGCACTGCCTTAATTGCATCTTACTGCCTATAGATCAAATTCTGCATATGCCTTTTAGACAGAGGTTCAATCTGTTGAGTACTTAGTTTTTCTGGAAGGTGCCTCTTTTTTGAGCCTAGTAAACTTGGAAAGACAAAATGCTTACATGAAAAACTAACTAACTTTATTTACTGCAAAGTAGATTTTATTAATCCCGTGAACAACAGAACAATTGTATGATTTTGTTTGACCTTATTAAGCAGACTTTTAAAATTTATATTTGTCTAAAGCTACCAACAGCAATCACTGTCTCTTTAAGTATACTTTTAATCACTCATAATTACTTAGTGATGAAGTCAGCATATCATAGTTAAGATGTTAATGATCTGTATTGAAAGGGAATTTCGTATAACTGCACTGAAAAATTTTGACATGCAACTTTGAAATTCCTAATCCTTTTTTTTTCTCTGTAGTGTTGAGCTATGTAAAGAGATGGTGGATGGGCTGAGAATAACTTTTGACTTCACACTTCCATTAATTTTGCTCTATCCTTATGAACAAGCTCAATTTAAGAAGGTGACTTCATCAAAATTCTTTCTTCCCATTAAAGAAAACTCAACAAATACTAACAGGTAGGTTGGGTATACGGAGTATAATACTGCTTATCCCCTGAGGAAAATGCAATAGAATGTGGTTATGTATTCAGAATAGGATGATTTCTTACAAACTTTGACTTAAAAATTGTCTTGATAAACTGTTGAACTTTTCTGTGAATTGCTTGCCTGAATTTAGGTTCTGAATTTCTATCTGATTAACTGGCGTACAGTTAGGCTACAACTTTGGTGGTGGGGGGGGAAATTACATTGAAACGTAAATTTGGGTTCATTAACTTCTACATTTGAAAATAAATACGCTTGTGGAAAATAGTATTTAAGAAGGTCTCGTCAATTTGATAGTTATTGGGAGGAGACTGTCTAATTTGAATAAGTATTTAAGGAGATCTGTGAAACTAGAAGGATCTCTTTTTTTAAGAACAGCCTTGATCTCTTCACTTCTGTAAAGCTGCCTTTATTTCCTAGAAATCAGGAGGAGCTTTCCCCAAGTCCTCCTCTGTTGAATCCACCAACACCTCAGTCAACTGACAGCCAACCTACAACAGGGGAGCCAGCCACTCCAAAAAGACGGAAAGCTGAACCTGAAATTCTGCAGTCGCTGAGACGTTCTACACGCCATAGTTCTAACTGCGACAGGTTATCGGAAAGCAGTGCTTCACCGCAACCTAAACGGCGGCATCTTGAGACCCCAGCTTCTATGCCAAAGCTCTTCTTACACCTGGAAAAAAGTAGGGTTTGCTCTTTAAATTATACTCTAAATAAGATTTAAGTGTTGTTCTTTATTTTAATGTCATCTGGACTGTGAACTGAATGATTGAAGTAGGAGTTCATACTTTTTGTATCAAATATTTATCTCTGAAGCTTATACCAAAGGGAGAAATACGAAGCAATATTGTCAGTACTTTGGTACTGTAGTTCTCAAAAGAATTCAAGGAGCTGCTTTTCTGTGAGCCTACTTCAGGATAGCATTTATTGAATTGTAGTGTTTAAGACTTTAAAGATTTTAGCAGCAGGCCTTAGTTATGTTTAATGGCTTATAGTTCCATAAAACAGATAATAAAATTTATTTGATTTCTTTTGTTGTTTTTTTTTTTTCCTTCCCTTCTGAAGAAACCCCTGTCCATAGTGGATCATCTTCACCTATAACTTTGACTCCTAGCAAAGAGGGGAGTGCGGTTTTTACTGGCTTTGAAGGTAGAAGAAACAATGAATTGAATGAGGTAACAGATTTTTATGTTACTGCCCTAGATTCAATGATTAAAGGTTTTGTTGACCTCAGAATAGGGCTATGTTTTGTTTGTATTACTAATTTAATCTTTGATTTTGAAGTTCTGCACAGACTAAATTATTTATGGTGCTGTAAAAATGTCGTAACTGATGTTTTCATGTCTTACTTTTAGGTTTTGTCCTGGAAATTGATGCCAGAGAATTATCCACCAAGTGACCAACCACCACCTCCCTCATATATCTATGGATCTCAACATTTGCTACGGATGTTTGGTAAACCGATGAAAAACTCTGCTGAATCAAAATTGCTTTGTTTGTTTTGTGTGTCTGTGTGGGCTTTTTGCTTTGTTTGGTTTTTGGTTGGTTAGGTAGGTTTTGTTTTGTGTTTGGTTTGTTTTGTTTTTTTTCCCCCAGTCACTGTATCTGTGTGATTTTCTGTTTGCTTTATCACATTTAGTTTTATTCTTGGCAAAGAGTACATTTAAATCTGTTTAAACTCTTAGGCTGTTCATAAACTTGTTTATCTCTTACTGGCTCTGTAAGCTTTCATTTAACAAACGTAAACAAGCATTACTTCCAATACATTATCAAACGTCATTAAAGCAAGCAGCATTCACTTTCTCAGCATGTTTCCTTTTAAGTGAGGTTTTGAAAGATCACTGAGTAGGTTGCAAATAAATGTAGCGTCTAGAGGGAGAAGAAATTTTTATATTCTTCTTTTCTGTATAGTGGATAAAAGTAATTAGAAGTTGCTTTTAAAAGAACAGGTGTAAATATTTTTTTTTCTCTTATTTACAGTAAAGCTACCAGAAATACTGGGGAAGATGTGCTTTCCTGACAAAAACCTAAAGGCTTTAGTAAAACACTTCGAAATGTTTCTGAGGTAATGTGACACAATGTACCACAACAGCGTTTGCATTGTTACATAGATCTAAGTGTCCTGGAATGACAAAGGGTTTTTAAAGTAAGATACTCATTTTCTCTAACTACAAGAATATGATTAAATTAATACAAGATTTTAATAATAACAATTTGAATAAAGATTAATACATTATTTTTGATTCTGTAATTCAAATTGAAGGGAACCTGAACTCCCTACTTAAAGTTTTGATAAACACAGTGCTAGAGAACTGAAGTATAAAAGTGTATTTGCTAGTATGTACAGAAAGACAAGTCTGACTTGGTTAAGAAGCATGTTTTATGAAGCAATACAAATTCTTCATTGTTATTTTTGAGAGCATAATCTGAGAGTTTTGATGTTGCATCATTAAAGTCTGCCCTAATTGAAAAATTTCTCAGCTATGCCATGCAGTGGCCTGTAAAGGAACCCAAACTCTTTCTGACCATGCTGGCTCCACGGCTGGAGTCCATATGACCTGCACCATGATCAGCTTTGTTTATTAATTCCAGTTAATATCTCTGCATGACATTGTAGTGGTGGTTAGATATCTAGTGTGGCCCTGTATTGTGCAGCATCAATACAATGGAAAGTAAATTTGCCAAGGAAAACTTACAGGAGAAAGTGTTGTAAATTGTGAACATCTGGAACATGTGTAGAACTCCTAACTTAATTTTGATCAAAGACTTTTAAGTAGCCACATACTGAAAAGTAGCATAATGTGGCACTAGCATATCAAAAGTCCTGTTAAAAGTCAGGGAGATGAAAGCTTTAAAATATTTTTACTTTAAGTGTTTATTGAAAATAAAAGGTGTCTCAAATGTCAAACTTGCTTCAAGACAAAAATTTTGTATTCTAGTATGTAATTTTTAAGTTTTACCAATTCCTTTTTACATCTCTGGTTTTGTCAGATTGTTAGTATTTAGAGTATTTTTATGTTAAACAGGATGGCATTAGTGCTTATTACTGGAAACCTATTTTTGCTTGGAGTGAGTATTATTTATGGTGCTTAACTCACTGTGGATCAAATCAATTCTTATCAGACTGTTGCCTGTTCAGATTCTTTGGTGTTGGTCAGAGCAGGTCTCTGCTCTTTAGCATCTTAAAAGCAATTTCTTCATACCCATTCTATGCATGAGCTGTGGTGGAGTGGAATAGAGGGAAGGAGGAAACATGTGACCCGCCCCCATACAAGTAGGGAGGTGATTAAACTGAAAGTTCTGGTGGTAGTATCTGTGTGCATCTTATTTTTCCATCTGACCATCTTGTTGAAATATAAATAGAAATAAAAACAAAAAAAAGGCAGAAGATGTTTCCACATCAGCATTTTTAGGTGCTTTTGAAACAAATCTCTTGGTAGTCCCCACTTACTGTGCTTTGTGTTGCATTGTGGAGCACTCAGAATACACAAGCTTGATTCCTTTTGGAAAACACTTAACCAGAAGCGTGCTCCAGTACTAGGAGGCATTCAGTCTTCAAGACCAGACTACAACTAAACCAAAACGAGTCCCACAATGCAAGCATAGTGTGGGTATTGCATATCTGGTACAACAAAGTATTTGAGGGCTGTGTGTTTTTTCAAGTGCTTTCTAAGCCAGTGTCATGTATGCGTTGCTGTGTATTCATATAGGTAACATAGAAACTATTGGAAATTATTAGGTTGATTATTTTTTTTTCCAACATGTATTCATGGGGCTTTAGGACATCTTTAATTTGGGTATTACTTTCTTTGTCCTGTATGTCATTGAAAGTGGACAAACAATTACATTTTCTAGAAGCTTGTTCAGCATTTATTTGTATCACAGAAATACTTCTGCATTATCTGTTTCTCATCACAAGAGAAAACTTGAGGCTGAGGTGGCATCTTGTACTAGTTCTTCAGTTTTCACATTCTGTCTTTTCCTTTTTGGGAATGAAAGGATTAATGGATGTTTATTAAAAATATTTTCTGTCAGTTATGCTCTGGCTTACCTTATGAAAGGTAAGAACTGTGCTATACAGTCTGTGTGCATTAGATGATAGCAGTCAGTTTACTTAAGACTGCCTAATTTCTTTTAGTGAATTGCTCTTGAGCAACAAGCTGAAGTACTCTCCGTTTCTTTATTTTTCTAATAGCAGACAAGGGATTGAAGCTGTCTTTTCACATTAATAAAACTGTTTCTGAATCTTCTTTGAATTCTAGGTAGAATAGTCCAAGCATAAGTAGCTTATGTATTTTTAAATAAAACTTTCATGTGGTACAGAACTGATTTAGTTCTGGCATAGATACCGATTTAATTTTGTATTATTATTTTATGGATAAAATTTACAGTTTCATTTAACATTTGTACTATTAATCTCATGTGGTCTGGGAAACTGAGACTTATTTAATATAACACTTTGTCTAGAAGCTTGTTTTATTGAGTTTACTCAGTACTTGATGGATGCATTAAATTCACTTTGAGATATTACATGGGTAATATTTTCCAGTCATGCCCTCAGATTGCTGCTAGACAAGATTGATCTCAGTTTCCCAGACAACATATATATTTTTAAAGGATGTATCAAATACATCTTTGTGAGTTTCATATTAAGTAGAAGCTGTACCCTTTGTTCTACAAGTGTGTATAATGAAAATTTCTTCACGGAGAACATGAAAAGTTGATTTCTCAATTATAGAACTTGCAGAAGGAAAGAAAATTAGTTTCTCAGATTAAGTACAAAACTCTTAGTCTTCACGTTACTTAGCTCTGAAGTAATTGTAATACTTACAGAAGAATAACACTCTGAAATGGATGTTAATGACAAACTCACCAGTTGGTTTCACTCGATTTCACTTATAGTTTAAGTTCAGTCCTCAGAAGCAAGCAGTGGAAGCTAACACAGTAACTGGTTTCTGTTAACTGGTAATCTTACTCGCAAAGGACCCCTGATTAAATCTTGCTGCTTAAGTGATGAGAAATGATAGGCAAGAAGGTGCCTGTTCTTGTTTCGCCGTTTCATAGAATCATATAATTGTTAGGGTTGGAAGGGACCTTAAAGATCATCTAGTTCCAACCCTCCTGCCATGGGCTGGGACACCTCCCACTAGACCAGGTTGCTCAGAGCCCCATCCAGCCTGGCCTTAAAAACTTCCAGGAATGGGGCTTCCACCACCTCTCTGGGCAACCTGTTCCAGTGTCTCACCACCCTCATGGTGAAGAACTTCTTCCTTACGTCCTGTCTGGATCGACCCATCTCTAGTTTTAATCCATTCCCTCTAGTCCTACCATTACCTGACATCCTTAAAAAGTCCCTCACCAGCTTTCTTGTAGGCCCCCTTAAGATACTGGTAGGCCACTATAAGGTCTCCTCAGAGCCTTCTTTTCTCCAGACCGAACAACCCCAACTCTCTGTCTGTCCTCATAGGAGAGGTGCTCCAGCCCTCTGATCATCCTCGTGGCCCTTGTCTGGACACATTCCAGCATGTCCATATCTCTCTTGTAGTAGCGGCTCCAGAATTGGACGCAGTACTCCAGGTGGGGTCTCATGAGAGTGGAGTAGAGGGGGAGAATCACCTCCCTAGACCTACTGGCCACGCTTCTCCTGATGCAGCCCAGGATACGATTGGCTTTCTGGGCTGCTGGTGCACACTGATGGCTCATGTTGAGCCTCTCGTCCACCAGCACCCCCAAGTCCTCTTCTTCAGGGCTGCTCTCAAGCCATTCACTGCCCAGCCTATATCGGTGCTTGGGATTGCCCCGACCCAGATGGAGGACCTTGCACTTGGTCTTGTTGAACTTCATGAGGTTGGCATTGCCCCATCTCTCCAGCCTGTCCAGGTCCCTCTGGATGGCATCCCTTCCTTCCAGTGTGTCAGCCGCCCCACACAGCTTGGTGTTGTCATACTTGCTGAGGGTGCTCTCTATACCACTGTCCATGTTGCTGATGAAGATGTTAAACAAGACCGGTCCCAGTACTGATCCTTGAGGGACTCCACTTGTCACTGGCCTCCACTTGGACATGGACCCATTGACAGCCACTCTTTGGCTGTGGCCATCAAGCCAGTTCTTTATCCACTGAATTGTCAGTCCATCAAACCCATATTTTATCAGCTTGGAGACCAGGATGCCATGTGGGGCAGTGTCAAAGGCTTTGCTCAGGGCCAGGTGAATGATGCCAGTTGCTCTACCCTTGTCTATTGATGTTGTGACCTTCTCGTAGAAGGCCACCAGGTTTGTCAGGCACGATTTGCCCTAGGTGAAGCCGTGTTGATTGTACCCAATCACCTCTTCATTATTCTTCTGCCTCAGCAGTGCCTCCAGGAGGATCTGCTCCATAATCTTACTATAGGCACGGAGGTGAGACTAACAGGCCTATAGTTCTCTGGTTCCTCCTTCTTTCCCTTTTTGAAAATGGGGATTACGTTTCCCCTTTTCCAGTCAGTGGGGACCTCACCAGACTGCCATGACTTTTGGAATATGATAGCAGTTTAGCAACCTCATCCGCCAGTTCCTTCAGTACCCATGGGTGTATCCCATCGGGTCCCGTGGACTTGTTCAATTTCAGGTTCATCAGATGGTCATGAACTTGATCTTCACTTAC
Source organism: Chroicocephalus ridibundus (assembly GCF_963924245.1). Lineage (NCBI taxonomy): Eukaryota > Metazoa > Chordata > Aves > Charadriiformes > Laridae > Chroicocephalus > Chroicocephalus ridibundus. Next base: position 83,569,556 of record NC_086284.1, read on the forward strand.
AGTGGGCAGTTCTTTCCAACCCCTGCCATTGTCTTCTGTCTTTCCATTGATTTGAATGCAGCGTTGACTTGGAAAACTGTTTTGGGATCAGAGAGGTCGCTTCTCAGGAGTGTTGACCAATAGGATATACTTAAAAATTAGGCCAATATAACATGTCTGTTTTCAGAATAGCACAACCCATCTTCACTGAGGTAATTTCAGTCCATGTCATTTGCATTTTAGGGAAAAAAAAAAAGGCAAACCAAAACCGTACAGTGCTTCAGAAAGCCATAGGTATTTTGACTTTCATGAAATAGAGAAGAACAAGTGATGAAATGTTTCTAACATAATGCGTCTAAAATTTCTAATACACTTTCCCAGATGAGGCCAGTATGTAGTATTTCAGATTATGGAAAACTACATTCTTAATGGTCAAAGACTTCGGTTTTGTTAAAAACCCTCTGATCTTTCAAACTCAGTATATCCTGTAAGTTGTCTCTCTCATTTTAGATCTCATTTTTTTTTTCCTGATGTTCTGCAGCCTGCTTGTATCTATTGTGCCACTCTGCTCCATGGGTAGAAAAATATCTTAGTACTGTGGAATCAAGGCTGACATCACTCCAATCTTTAAAAAAGGCAAGAAGGAGGAGCCAGGGAACTACAGACTGGTTAGTCTCACCTCTGTCCCTGGGAAGGTAATGGAGCGACTCATTCTGGATGTCATCTCCAAACACGCTGAGGAACAAGAAGTCATTGGAAGTGGTCAGCATGGATTTACCAAGGGTAAATCATGCTTGACCAATCTGAGAGCTTTCTATGATGTTATAACTGGTTGGCTGGATGAGGGGAGAGCTGTAGATGTCATCTACCTTGACTTTAGCAAGGCTTTTGACATTGTCTCCCATAACATCCTCATTAGGAAGCTGAGGAAGTATGGGCTAGATGAGGTGACGGTGAGGTGGATCGAGAGCTGGCTGTGTGACAGAACTCAGAGGGTTGTGATCAGTGGCACAGAGTCTAGTTGGAGGCCTGTAACCAGTGGTGTCCCCCAGGGGTCAATACTTGGTCCAATTTTGTTCAGTATATTCATTAATGACTTGGATGATGGGACAGAGTGTATCCTCAGCAAGTTTGCTGATGATACCAAACTGGGAGGGGTGGCCGACACTCCAGAGGGCCGTGCTGCCATCCAGCGTGACCTGGACAGGCTGGAGAGCTGGGCAGAGAAGAACCTAATGAGGTTCAACAAAAGCAAGTGCAAGGTCCTCCACCTGGGGAGGAAGAATGCTAAGCACCAGTATAGGTTAGGGGTGGACCTGCTGGAAAGCACCTCTGAGGAGAAGGATCTGGGGGTCCTGGTAGACAGTAAATTATCCATGAGCCAACAATGTGCCCTTGTTGCCAAAAAGGCCAATGGAATCCTGGGCGGCATAGGGAAGAGTGTGGCCAGTAGGTCAAAGGAGGTCATTCTCCCCCTCTACTCTGCACTGGTGAGGCCACAGCTGGAATACTGCATCCAGTTTTGGGCTCCCCAGTTCAAGAGGGACAGGGAACTACTGGAGCGGGTCCAGCGTAGAGCAACTAAGATGATTGAGGGATTGGAGCATCTCCCTTATGAGGAAAGGCTGAAAGAGCTGGGACTCTTTAGCCTGGAGAAGAGAAGGCTGAGGGGAGACCTTATTATGGCATACAAGTATCTAAAGGGTGGGTTGAAGGAGGATGGTGCCTGACTCTTTTCATTGGTTCCCAGTGACAGGACGAGGGGCAACGGACACAAGCTGGAACACAGGAAGTTCTGATCAAATAAGAGAAAAAACTTCTTTACGGTGAGGGTGACAGAGCACTGGAACAGGCTGCCCAGGGAGGTTGTGGAGTCCCCTTCTCTGGAGACTTTCAAGACTCGCCTGGATGCAGTCCTGAGTGATGTGCTCTAGGCAATCCTGCTTTAGCAGGGGAGCTGGACTAGATGATCTCTAGAGGTCCCTTCCAACTCTGAAGTTTCTGTGATTCTGTGAATATTTTATGGGAAAGAAGCCAAATCAGAATGTGACAAAATTAGAGGGCTGTGATAATAAAATGTGTATATAGAAAGATGACAAGTTGTTTGAAATAACCTTATGAAATAAATATCTGGTTTTGAAAGCACAACATTTTTTTTGAGTATACTAATTTCATTATATGTAATTGCAGTGGTGAATTATGACCGCTAGTCTGTGCTAATGTGCAGTTAATGAGAGGTTATTAGTGGCTTTCTGAGAATGAAAAAATGAACCATTGCACATGGTGAATGGAAAAGAAAACATCTTTATTTAGGTGAAGTTGCTTGTGACAGAGTTCTACTCATTGTGTCTTAAAGTTATCAGATGGCAATTGATTAAAAATAACTTTTTGAAAGATCGCAAAGAATGCAATTCAGCTACTGTTTCTTATATTGATTATGGCTTTTGTATTTGCCTCTCAATTTTGGGATTAACTGGTTACTTGACAAAAAGTACCTGTGCAGCATAGAAATTATGACGTACTGGAAAACTTTATGGAACTGGAGGCTAAATATGAGAAAATCAAGGTTCTGAGTGTTAATGGACAAGTGTGGGTTTAGCAGCACTGTTTGAAACACTTTGAAATGAAGGAATTCCACTTGCATGGTAAATGTATATGCCTTATTTTAAGGCATTATTGTTGTATTTGGGCTTTGCTGTATTCATTGAATGGGTAGAAAGGTGACTGCCATTCTGGGTCCTCTCAAACTTTTGGCACCTTTACGTTGAAAGCTGAATCAATGAGTGCCTGGTATTGTACAGGTTCTTATTTTCAGTAGGCTTTTGTTGTTTGGTTGGTCTGCAGAATCTGCTCGTGTGTGCTTATTGTTGTTCTTGACTAAGGTTTGATTGCTTTGCCAAATATATTTCCTGAAACTGCACCATGGGGGATTGCTTCTCTTCCTTCTGCTTACCAAATCATCAGGTGCCTGGGTATTTGAATCAGGAGCGTATTCCTAATCATAATAATAGAGGTTTGGATCATGCATCAGAAGTGAGGCGTTGTCCAAGATATTTTTAAGTGTTATGGTAGCTTTTTTAGAAGGCGGCTCTAGGAATTGATTCTTGGATTTCTGCTGGCCTTGTCAAAAACAGGTCTTCATCCTCAAGACCAACTGAGGACTCCTGTATTGAGCTCTTGTAGACCTGCTTTCAAAAAAAGGTCTACTAGAAGTTACCACTTCTAATTTTCACTCACTCAGCCTGATTACCTGAAATGTTGTGTTGGCAGCTTGGCATCTTCAGAGTTCTCTGCAGTTGACCTTTAAAAGCCAAGAAAGATGATCTTGGTTTCTGAATATGGAAGAGGGACAAGAGTCCAGTCAGCAAAACAAACCTGTTGATTCCTTTGGCATGGTTCTTGAGGCACTGGATGTCAGAATAAACATCTGAAACTTTTCGCTTCACGTGTTCTGTTGACTGCATTGGGGTTATGATGAACTTTGTGTTGGTGAGCTTTTGCCCTGAAGAGCCTTCCAGATGGAGACATGCCTGTCAACTGAAGGGTGTGGGGGACAGGTGGTGGCATATGCTTTTGTGTGAAACCTAGCCTTTTAGCTTTCAAATCCTGCATTTCGGGGTACTAGTCTTGGAGAGGAGGCAGCTTCTTAATCTGCAAATGACATTTCTTTTGATGAGTGACTCATAGAGTTAGGACCCATCATGCTCTTTAATGATCTATCCAAAGGAATTTGCTTACAGTTTCCTTTCAAGCAACATCTAGGCCAGGCCACTTACCTCATTAAAGCATCTGCTTACCTTCTAGAATTTAGAGTTGTAGCTAAAGTGTGTAAGATGTCACCTTCCTTGCAACTTTTCGTTTCAACTCTGTATTCTTATACCTTTATGGTTGAGGTTGTCCTTCTTAAAATTATTAAGGTTTTCCCTTCTTCATAATTGCCACACTTTTCAGACCATCCCTGAGTTTATTCATGTGATGGTAGCTGATGTTTAGAAGAGTCTCTTTCTTCATGCAGGGACTGTTCAGGTAATACATTGTGGTGATGCTGCCAAGACAAGGATATTTTCGCTACCAGATCATTCTCTTAAAGCTCATACTAATTCAGTGACTTGGTTGAGAAACCGAGTGTGGCCTTTTAATGTGGATAATGGTAGTTCTGTGCCTCTTCTTGGTAGGTCTGCCTGCGTAACTCTCAGCCAGATGGTAGTATATTTGTGAGGTAATTGCTTGCAGTCACCTGAGGTAAGCTTGCTTATGGACTGCTACACTTGAAGATCAGAACATAGGAATTCTTCAAGCTAGGTTGCCCACGTGTCTGTTTCCCTTGTCTCCATCCTCTCTAGTACTTTCTGAAGTGTTGCTCTCGTAGGAGCCTGTGGTAGAGAGGGAAATAACTGCATTGTGCCTTGTTACCTCTATGTTCCGAGGAGGAGTGTAAAGCATATGAATTCTTTTTGTGGATGCTGCTGATGAGAGAAAACTGTACAGTTCTACATCAGGATGTTTGTGTGGACTGTGCATCTCAAAACTCAGTTACTTGCGAGCAGTTTCACTGTGTAGGTGTATGCATATGAACTCTGTAAAAATTATAAAAATAAAAAAGGCAATAATGCACTGAATTTATCAGATTTGTAAGTTAAAAGTAATGAAACAATTTCTGAATAGCTAAATAGCAAAGTGCTTTCTGATCTATAGCAGAACATTGGCTCTGCTTGCTAAGTACGGCTCCCTCTGTTTTTAAATCTTGGCTCATGACTTGCAGGTGCCAGTGAAATTGATCTTTGTGCTATTTCAGCTTTTCCAAGAGCAAAGCATTAGTGAAATATCCAGTAGCTAGGAGTCTTATGAGACTCCTAATATTTCTGTGCCAGCTTTCTGCACTGCGATGTAGTTTGAATAGAAAGCAGCTTCAGAGGGGCCACTGTTCTTTGTAAACAGATACACAAGGGATTGGGACAGAAGCTGACCTTGTGTTGTTTTGCCTGTTTCCTCCCACTTCTCTGCAGAAAGTAATTTGTATCTGCTAGCTCAGAGGTATTTTGTTTTTCACAACTGTTACATTAAGAACAGAGAGATGTACATTTGAGTATGCATTCTGCCTGCTTTTTTTTTTTTTTTAAAGCATCTCAGCTAAAATTTCTCATCTTTACCAGCTGTCACTTTAGCTTGCACCAAACTGGCATTTGTGACTGATGATCTTAAGCAAAAGTCAGGAAATTTGTAAGAGAAAAAGAACCTGTTTCCCATTACTTTCCCTTAAAATTCTTGGAACTGTCAGCTACCCAATGTCCTCTACAGGTCCCTTTGTTTTATTGATGTTTAAAACATACTGCCTCATATGATCTGGCACTTGGTGCTGTGTTTACAGAATGTTAGCCAGTGACACTGAGAATTTGATCAGCCCCTGTAATTTATACTCACTGTTTATCTCTTGAAGTCATTAATATGTGTTAATGAAGAATTATTAATTAAATTCCATTTGTGGCTCATCTTAATCCTGTGCAATCTACGTATGTTAAAAGTTAGACTCAAGTCTGTGAAGTTTTAGGCCTTACTACACTCACTTCATACCAATCCCCCATATCCTAGAAGGTAGTTTGTAGCTAACTATAGTCAGAGGTCATAGCAGTTGAGGACCTCAGGTATTTTGGTAGCTTCTAGGTTGCTATGATTTCAGTACTCTTTTGTAGTGGTTTTCCTAGAGTAAGGGGTGTGTGTAGTGCAAGTGAATGACATGTTTCAGTGAAGATTGGGAGGATCTGATTGTGCGAATTGTTTTTATGTTTCTTTGGATTATTTTCTAAGGGGTATCTCTCTCTCTCTCTCTCTCATGAAAAAAAAGAGTTTTATAAAGTATTAGAGCAATTTATGGCCTGGTAAGCATAGAAAAGTAGGTGGTGAATGGTCTTAATGACAAGGACTAGTAAATCACTAAGTTGTGTGGTTCAAACAGCGTATTAATCAAATATTGATGGCTTCAATCTAGATTTGTCCTGGATGCTTTTTTTTTTTAGTTCAAGAAAAGAATAAAACTATTTTTTCTGTCTCATTCTTTGCCAAAGTTGAACTAATTTGGATTCACTGTGTAGTAGTTGGTTGCATTTTGTTCTTTCAGGGGAAGATATTTCACGGATGTTTTTATTTCATTTATTTCTGTGACTGGGAAGTTAGTATAATGCAGCTGTAACATGCTGTAATATTGAAACCATTTTTTTTTTTATTTAGCAAAATAGTTTTCATAAAAGTTTTTTTTGAAATTATCTCTCAACCTTAATTATATAATCCTTTTTGCTTTGTGCTGTTTAATAAAATTGGAAGCTGCTGTATGTTAAAGTATTTAATGCACTTAGGATTGTGTGAATGAAGACTCTGTGGAACTTTAAATTTACTTAGCTCTTACAAGTTCATTATGATAGCTTATGTCATGTCAGTTTGTGGCAGAGGCAGTTGAATCCTTGCTTTGAATATGAGAGATCTTTCTCCCTTCTGGCAGAACCTGCCCCAGCTGAATATTGCCAGAAATTATGTGCTTGATTAGACACTGTTGCGGGTCACATAACGGAGCCTTTTCTGCTCAGTTCCTTCGGTAATGTTTAAAAACAAAAACAAGCTGCCATGTGATCTGCTGGAAGTGTATTGGTCGTCCAGCCTTTTCACTTGCATGTATTAAACCTGAAACATTTACATCAGAAACCACCCTAGGTCCCTCTATACTGTTAATTACAGAACTCCTATGAAATAAGCAAGACAAAGTGCCTTCTAAATAAATGGTGACACATTGAAGGATTGATTTCTTCTAAAAATGCATGTATTTCTCGCTGCTTTTCCTAGAATTAGTAGGATTTAACCAGTTGTTCTTCCAGTTTAGCACTCGTTTGATACCTGTGTTTAAGTACAAGGATTGTGTGTGGGAAAAATGTGGGGAAAAAGCAACGTTTTTTCATTTACCTGCATTTTTGTGCTGTAACCTTTCTGTATGAGCTCTCAGCAATTAATATATTCATGATTAAATTTAGATTGTCTTATGTAGAGAATATTGTCAGTATTCTTTGATGCTTTGGCTTTCTTAAGATCAGAGGACGTACCTAGTTCAGGCAGTGTAGCTGTGGGTGAGACTGGAAAAGCACTATTTTAATTGCATTCACCTGTGCTTTTTTTTTTTAATTTTGACTTTCTACGTCCTGCGTATTGGTTATGCAAAACTGGTATTTGTAGCTTCCAGTAGTGACGATATCTGCCTAGCCAGTGGTTCTTGAGAGAAACTGGATTCTGCAAATGACATTGTTTCCTGTTGTTTCCATTGTTTCCTACTCTAACTCAGAGAACCTGTAGCTAACGCTTTGCCATGTTTATTGATGCTGATCTTCAATATCCAGGTATTTTTGAATGTCTATGTGTGTTTTTCTGAAGTACAACTTCATCGCGTACTTCAGGGTTTAAGAAACATTTTGCACTTTTGCCCCCGTCTTTATACATGGTATCTTTGTATACCAACTAGAGAGTAGAGAGCTTATAGTAATTTTATCTGTTTATTACTCATGTTAGTAGCAGCACTTTATTTTTGTTTTCAGTCTAAAACAAAGAAAGAGTTGTGTGTTAGCAGAGCAGGAAGACAAAATATTGGGTGCTTGTCTGTTTGAGTAAGGAGGAACTGTTTGAGGAGCAGCTTGTAGAAATCTGAAATTAGGGAACTGGATTCACAAAGGATGTGTGTTTGAGAGCCATATTTAAATTGGATACTCACGAGTGGTGGAGACTCTAAATGCACAGGCACATGAAAGAACAAATCATAGCTTTACTTACCTTAAAAGATGGAGTTTGACTTAATGGTTACTGGACATTTATATAAGATACTGATATAGTGATAACTGAAAATCCTCGTTTTGATGTAAGTGGAAATTGTATGCCGAGCAGGTGACTGACAGAAGTTGCAGAAAGATCTCTCCACTTTTTTTTTTTTTCTTCGGTGATACTTCTTTGTGTTCTTTTCCAAGTGTAGCTTCAACTTTTGGATTTCTTTTTTTTTTTTTTAATTGAGCTTGAGTAATTTTTTTTTAATGCTATTTGGATTTCAGAATTATAGGGGAAAGCTATTTCGTACTATGTAAAACTTGTAAAAATAGGGCAAGCTTTTTATATGCCAAATTTCAAAGTGTGTTATTTCTCAATTTCCAGACTGTTGTTCTGCTAAGCTTAAAAATTAATTTGAAAATAGCTTTTACCTTATATAGTTCATGTTCTGTTCTTTTTTTGTGTGCTTTCTTCTCAGGTTTTTAGCGGAATACCATGATGATTTCTTCCCAGAATCTGCTTATGTAGCTGCATGTGAAGCCTACTACAGTACTAAAAATCCTCGGGCAATCTACTGAAGCTATTAATAAAGAATAAATCCTACTATGCATAGCCCATGACAATGCTATTTTGCCACGTGGCTACAAGATGAAGATGAAAAAGAAATTAAAACAACTGGAGTTGAAAAAATAGGGAAGCATCTTCTGTGATGGTTGGATTACTTAAAAACAGAGAACTTCTTTTCAGAGATGGGTATAGACTGCCTTGTGAGTTGCTTGGAGGATTGACTATAACTCTGACTCCAGATGAATGAAGCAGCCTTGTTCTGACTTCTAATGCATAGGACTGCATAGGACTATTAAAGAGGAGATGAGGCAAAAGCAGACGCATTAGCAACAGGACGTTTTCATGAAGATAGATCATCATGCTGTATTTCATTTTAGCTCAACCTCTCCAGCCTGAGAAATAAGACTTGACTACACAGTTACATGGAGAGAATGCGTAACTGGTATCTTATGGATTTTTTTTTTCCTCCCAAATGGCAGTTCATTTTGTGGAACTGTCGTGATAGAGAAGGTTGTTACTGTAAAGGTGGTTTTGGTGTTTGGCTAGCATGACATCTGCCTCAAGAATGACTTAGTTGCTTGAATGAAAGGTGTGTTGCTTACTTTGGGTGTTGCAAAGGTGTACTCTTTTCATGGTAAGACTGCCGGAGTTCCAAGGAGAGCATACATTGCCAGTGGTTCAACATTTACCTGGCAATAAATGATTTCCAGAGCCATTATGAAAGAACTGATTTTCTACAAGTAAGTGAAGAAGTCAACAAAGTGATGGCGGTTTAACTGGCAAACACATCTTTTTTTAATAAAGTTCACAGTGGCTGCTGTGTAAATGTGTGATTTTGACTGTCTAAAACCTCTTGTTTGTCCTTGATTAGAATTTTTGAGATCTTTATGTGTGCATATAATGAGAGGTGGAATCATTGACAACATAGGGAGAGAAACGCTTTCTGTATCATTGGCTTTTCTTCTACAGACTTGAAGAATGTCTCTCTAGACAGTTTTAAGTGCTTTAGCTCTGGAAATAGGAATTCAGTGAGAACTGGGTTTCTAGAAATCTGACAACACATTCAGTATTGAAAGGTAATTCTTGTCTTGATTGTCATCAAAACCTTGTCCATGACTAGAACTCTGCCCTTCAGAATCTTCTGCTATGTCAAGACAGACTTACCTGTAATGCAAAACTCAACACATTTGTTCCAGATTTGCAGAAACTAGTAGTTACAAGGAGTCATCTTTCAAATGTAAATGGCAAGTTTAGGCTTAAGAGGCCAAAGGGAATGTGAAATCCACTGTTGGCATTCATCGTCACTCACTTTTCAGAGTGTACTGGTGTGTTAAAGCTTTTGAACTGAAAAGATAAGGATTACCTTGGTTTTAGCAATTTGGGTTCTGCTTTTTAGAAAAGCTTCTGTAAAGAGTCTGTTAAACTTAATGGTTGCTAAACAAATGTTAGGCACGAATGTATGTAGATTTGGTTATCATTATGTCTAAAGATTACCATTTATTAGTACTACTCGTTTAAAATGTATTTCTGTTGTACCAAAAATCCCCACCCCAAGACATTTGTAAGATTTAGTCTTTCTGAAATTACAGAAGTTTTGAATTTCTTGCAGACTCTTAAGTAGATCAAAATCTACTTTGCAAACGTTTCATTCTAGACTTTGACTCTGCTTTTCTAAAAAGACAATTCAGCAAAATACTAATGACCATCTAACAAGAGATTAATTTTGGAATGCTGCCTGAAACTCCACCCTTAATCCTTTCAATAGCAGGAATGTTAGAGTGTGTATCGCAAATCTGGTTTTGTTCCACTGTTGGTACCTGTGAATACAAGGCAAATGATGAAGAGAGCTTAAACCTTATTGTGTCGCTGTGTTTAACTGTTAAAATGACAGTTTCTGCCTGTAGGGGTTATTAATAGTGTTGGTATTGCCTTGTCGACACGTCGTGATGATTCTCAAAAGATGTGAGGGGGGGTGTGTGTGGAAACTCTGAAGGTCCAGTTAGTGTAGTCTATGTGAATAAACTTTTTTGTAAAATTATTTTGAAGCTGCTATTGGATATAACACTACAAACTGTCTTGCTCTCATAACAACCAAAAAAATTTTCTCAAGTAGCTTCTTGACACTTTAATTGCCATGACTCGCTTGGACAGTATCTCTAAAAATTTAAAAAGTTTTGGTACATATTCAATTACAGTAATGTGCATCTTTGACATCCCTCTTCTCTACTGTTCGCTACTCTTTTACTGCTTTCTTATTTTTATATCTGATTATTTTTTTTTAAGCTGAAGCAGTGCCAAGAGACTTGCAAGAACTTGAACCAGATTGGGTAAGAGGGTAGTTCTTACTTGTCTTAAATATATAGAGACTTACCAGTGTGGCGCCCCAAAATTCATTTTGAATGGAATATTTAAAGGTTTATGTGGCTAGGGGAAGCTTAATAGTATAGTTATACTACTGGTGTGAATCTAGAACTCCTTGAATGTTCTTGAGTGATCAGATTTTTGATGGGATTCATATCCATCTGAACGGATAAAGAGGTTTCTGCACTCAGCTGTTTGTCATTTGTTGGTCGCTGTTTGTAGAGCTACTCATATCAATGTTTTCTAACCTGATTCAGTCAAAATGGCTTAGGTTAGCTGAAGAAATGTGGAAAACTGACTGAAGCAGGCTAGGGAGTGTTCACAGGAGCAAGTCTGCCAGCAGACTTCACAGGCGGTCTCCTGCAGAGGAGGAGCTGAGCTGAGAAAGCAGGTTAATGGGCAGTAATAGCTGGCACTGGCGTAGCTGTTTGCATAACTCATGTGTGCTGTGGTTCCAAATTAAGGGGGTCTTGTTTGTGTATTAGGGAAATTATATAAGTGTAGTTATAGTGCATACTTAGATAGGAAAATCTCTCCACTGAAGGCAACTCCTTGCACTTGCCTTCAAGAGTGGGCTGCTCCAATGTGAAGAGTGGTACAGGGTTTTGAGTACGACCAGTTTTGGGAGAAGGCAGAGGAGAGCAGTTGCAGCCTGGGGTTAGAAGCAGGTAATGCAGCTGATGTGGCGGGTGAAGTGTGCTGCCAGGTAAGTTCCCGGGATGTTCAGTCTGCACACATACTGCTAATTTCATTACTTGCTTTTTGTCACCACGAAGGTACCCGAGTAACTTGACACTGTGCCACAGTAGAATTAAACTGTATGTAAAGTGCTTTACATAGATCATAAAAATTACCAAAGAAGACTATATCAACAAAATATAAATGTAATATTCTTCAGTTTTATGCCTCATTTTAGGCTTTACTTTGTACCTATCATGGTTCAAAAAACTATCATGCTGTTCTTTCATGGGCACTAGCAGGAGTTGCTGCCTTGCCTTTCACTTTGCTACTGTGTTGCTATGTTTGTCAAGCTCCTGTTTCAAAGCTCAGGCTTTCATGTTGTATGCTCTGAGATGAGAGGCAGATGTGACCAACTGCTAATTTAAAGTATGTTCCGTGTCCCGTTCTGAAAGCAAGCCTATGCAGATGTTAAGGTTTCACTTGGCATTTGGTGTGGGCTAACAGCGTGTGTGTGGTCAGCCGTTAGGTTGGAAATGTCTAATGGGAACTTCTCAAGCGGTAGTGCGGGATGACCTTGTTCTGGATTATGCCAAGAGGAATGTCTGCAGTCAAAGAGGAAATAAAAAGCTGATTGGAAATAAAAAGCTGTTACTGCTTTTCATGTTTGCATCATAAAAAGCGTTATCGAGACACTTGGGAAATACACTGGGGAGATTGTTATTGGACTTAAAATATATATGTGTATATGAAATCCTTCATTTCTTGAAGATTATACATTTTCTCTGCCAGAGTCTTAAGTGTATCTCCCAAAAGTATGTATACTGGGGTGGAAATGTTAGCTTTTCAGGGCAGGGGAGAAGGAAGCAACATATACTCTCCTTACTTGAGTCTGAAGGCAAGCCTTTCTTGTGGTAGTTAGCTGTACAAAAGCACAATGCTGACAGCTCTTGGCCAGCCAGCCAGAACTGAACTCTGCCCTGCTGCACGTTTCATTGCTTTTAACTTCTTGACTTACTTATTAACAGAGCTGAAAGCAGGTTTGCACTTCGGAGTGTGCAAACTCTCTAGATTTAAGGAGAAAATGCCAAATAGCCACAACATAAGCATACTTGGGCCCAGTGCATCAAGAAATATATTTTTGTCCTGTGTACTGCAGAATCTCCTTGTAATATGAGATGATTGCGTTTAATTGCAATAACAAGTCAAGTTATTGATTTATTTTTCTATGTAAATACATCTCAGTGTAATGAGGTTCCCTGGAACAACGGTTCTAGATGGTATGTTACTTTTGTAATGTGTTTGACCGTAATCAGTACAATCTCAATGTGGTTTTTTTCACTTGCTCATGAAACAATTAATTTGGAGGGGTTTTCACCTTTTTTGTATAGCTGCATCATTTTTCTGTATGAAACTAGTGAGTACAGGTACCATACTTCTACAGTCAGAGGTACCAATGCAGTGTTTCTGCCTCATTTTTTGGGTGGTTTTTACTTCAACACCACCACCACCACCTCTCCCCCACCCCTCAGTTCCCCAAACAAAGTTTGGAATGTATATTGCCTTGGGAAAATGCTATCAGCAATGACTGAGTGGCAGATGTAGATGCTTACTAAGATCTAACTCAATGCATCCTCCCTGTTGCATGCATTATGTATTTTCCCCTTCTAATTCATATGGCAGATGACTTTTTTTGCATTAAGGCTAAAGATTATAGCAAGCTGAATAAAATCAGTGAAGTATAAACACATGCTCAAAGATGGAACGGAGAAATCTGTTGCTTGTTTTGTGGTTGTTCATAGTTGTTTTTTTTTTTTTTTTTTTTAAAAAGGGGGGGCAAAAAAACGTGTATGTTGTTCCTCTTGTATGTTAGTTGTGAGTGGTCACTCACATCATGTAAAGTGGATAACGTCATCATAAAGAGAACGAACAAGCCTGTGACATCCAAATTGATAAATCCCGGCACTAATACAGACCTGGAAAAGAGTTTGCTAAGGAATGGAGTCATTTTGCTGCTGTTTTGTTTCTAGAAATGGTGGAAGGTTTTGATTGAGAATGACTTTTTTTTTTTTTTTTTTTTTCCTCTCACCAATACAAGATATCGGATCTACTTCTGGGGAAAACAACCCAGGTATTAAAGCATTGAATCATACAATATGTTCATGGGGATATTTCGGTGCAATGCCAGAAAACAAAGTGAGTTCATATAGCGAGAAATGTAGAGATAAATTTGTTTAGTTGCTGGCAGGATGAACAGCGGACATTTCCATCACAGCAGTAGTGTACTGGTTGTACCTCTAATATCTGTGAATGTTGAGTAGATGTTCAATTTATTAAACTTTTTCTAGTCTTTAATCATAAGCTATTAATAATTGCCGATCTAATAATTAAGTTATTAATCTTTAAAGCCCTTGAAACAAAGACATGTCGCGAGTACTTTCTTACTTTACTCCCTTTCTTCTTTCCTAGCTTATATTTTTCCAGTAGTCTAGAAAATTACAAAAACATGCTTATGGGATTCACGGAGAGGAGGAGAATAGTTCTGACTCAGACTAAGCAAGTTGCATATAGTTTTCTTAAGTATTTAGGTGTTTCTGATTCATTTTGAAGTATAATCATCAAATATGTCTTGAAACATAATTGGGATTTTATTTGTAGGTTTGAAAGTAGAGCCAAAATTAAAGAGTCAGGTGAATTGAACAGCACATATAGTCAAGTTACCGGATAACTTAAATATGCCTGAAATTAATTCTACTGTATGTATTTCTATGTTTTCTGCTTTAAATGTGGTGCTCTGATTTGTCTCGGTTAGTTGATGCCATGTATTGTAGGTTAGGGCCTTTCTCTAAAGTGTAAAATTGATTAAATGTCAGCATGAGTAATCAAAACATCAAATTTCACTATCAATTTTAACTTAAACGTATGAAATGCCACCATCCCCTGTCATGAGATGTTCTGCCCTTCTTTTTACAGAAGTTTCTTAGAAATACGGCATACGACAAATCTGCTGCCACATGGGTGACCTGGCGAAGGTGTCAAGTCTCGGTGGAAGGACGGAGGTAACCTGCAGCTCTTCGCAAAGGGCCTTCAGCCCACGCGGAAGGTGCTCACGCTGTTCCCCTGGTGGGCTGGAGGCATCGGTAAGCGTGCTGTGAGAGACTCCTCAGATGCAACAAACCTTCGCAAGTTGCCTCTTACACTTGTATTTTTGTGACAGCCGTACTGCGAATGCTTCCATAGTTGATATTTAGTAAGAGTTTTCACGGCTTACAACCTTCTGTTTTGTAGGCTGCTGAGTTAAGAAATCTAAAGTAGTTCTGTTTAGGTTTTGCATGCATGACTGAGTAGGAGGTAGATTTTACTAATTACTTTTAATCAGATTAACGAGGAATTTATTTTCTGTTGCTGTAAGTGACTACTGCAGTGATATAACTTATTTGGCATCAGACATTTGTGCATTTTCTTAAAAAATTATTTATTAGAAACTGTGAGTAGTAACATATTGGACGTTTCGTAAAGCTTTTGCTTACTGGCAGATGGATGATATGACACATGTAATGTATATGCAGTATTGCCAACTGTAGGCATTAGAAATCATGAGTCAGAGCCTTAAAAGTCTTGAGAGTGATTAAGAAAATGTGAAGATTAACTCCTGTTCTTTGGTCCCCTAGGGTAACGTGAGTCAAGCTTGCGACAAGGCTTGCTTGAGACTTTAGAAAGGAAAACCGAGTTTTTTGGCTAATCACGTGTCTTCTGGAGTTGGAGCTGTAGGAAAAAAAAAAAGGCAGAAAACCTTGCAAGACTGGCAATAAAATGATGATTTGGCAATGCTCTAATAGAGCAGGATGCCATTAATCTGAAAATAATCAAGAGAGTGAATTTATTTGTGAACATCTGTGCGAACATAACACAAGCCTCGGATAGCAAGGTTTTCCGGGTAGGGCGGTTATATCTGCTAATCTACAAAACAGCCTGCTTTTGCCAAAGGCATAAATCTAAATTTGTAGATTCAATTTTTTTTACTTGTTTGGAATGGCTATTAATAAAGTGAGAGAGATAAATTGTTTACCATAGTAACAGAATAGCCCTCTGCATGATGATGAAGTTGATGAAATCGTGCATCGGAAGAAAACAGGAAGCAAGACGAGCACTCCACTGTTTCTACACTGTATGTGCAAGACTAATACGTTGTTTATGTTGTTAGACCCACTTGTTGAATTATTTGTCTCTCTCTGGTTGTGATGAGAGAGACAACAAGTTGTCACTGGTGCCTTAGGCCCAGCTCTGTCAAAGACAGTAGGTGTCTAAAGAAAAATCCAGGCTGAGGTCAGATCTGTGCAAGCAGAAAGGAGCAATCCAGAAATCCTTTCTCTTCCCAAATGTATTACGGCAATCTGTATGGCTGTAGTTGCCTAAGTTTTTTCCAGTGAAGTTATTTAAATATTAAAAAGCCAAACGGAGCTTTTAGCACCCATGTCGGGTTTGCAAGGCCATTTGGGATGTACAGATTGAGCATCGATCTTTGCACTCACATCTGCTGGAGGATCCATGCATCTTGCCAACGGCAGTGCAACCCACGTTACAGCAAGAGTAGCCACTGCAATGAAAGCTGGGAGGAGCAGCAGACTGGAAATGCGGTGGCAAGTCCCTTTGATCCACTACTTTAAAGGCTGATTAGCAAGTGGGAGATCTGAGTTTGGTAACTACTCAATCTGGGAGGTTTTGCCATGCACTCTAAAGACCTTGCTGCATGAGGCCACCACTGTCTCACTGAGCAGAAAGGGCAGTGAGAGCCGCAGACCTGGAAGGAAGAATTTTCTTCCTTATTGAGCTGCAGAATAATATTTCTACTTGCTTGTTCTGATTTCCCCATACAGCTCTTGGTTTCCTTTTTTGCACACCTTGTAGCTTCAACAAGAGA
Organism: Chroicocephalus ridibundus; assembly: GCF_963924245.1. NCBI lineage: Eukaryota > Metazoa > Chordata > Aves > Charadriiformes > Laridae > Chroicocephalus > Chroicocephalus ridibundus. The sequence continues at coordinate 83,585,853 of NC_086284.1, forward strand.
GGACACACTTGCCACCAGCCTGCTTGGAGAGACGCTGAAGGAATTTATCTGAGGAGTACTGGGCTCAGATCGTGAGCTTTCTGAGTGGGTCAAAGTCACACTACAAATCTGAACTTGTGGTTTCTTCTGGTAAAGAACCAAAAAAAACCCACCCAAACTTGTTCTTTCTATTGCTGCTCAAGCAGGTAGGGTAGGATTCAGCCCAAGGCATCTAGAGGATGGCAGCTGAGATATCCACATCTGAACTTCCTCAGTAGTCCTTGGACAGAAGAAATACTTCCAGGGTGTGACTGATCTTGCCCTGAAGTGGCTGCCGCAACAAGGCCATCACTTAGAGAGAGAGCCTAGAGTTGGGAGCTCAACACAGATGCACGTGCATACATTTAGGTAAGGTGACTGTACTATCTGTATAAATTCAAAGTGACTTGGGGCATTATAGAGCTTTTACTTAATGGTTTTGCTCTCCTTTATTTAGGGGATTTTTGTAAATATAAATCACTTTCACTCCAAGCCCAGCAGAGATTAGCTGTTGTTATACCTGGTTGTTATGAGAGCATTCAGAAACCCATGACACAAGAGGAGAGTCAGAAGCTTGGAAAAAAATAAATGCACAGAACATGGGAAGAGTAACTGTTAACCGTGGAGAGAGAGAGCTGGCAAATAACTGGTTAATCTGTACACAATGTGCAGTTGAAAGCAGGCAAACAAAAAGCACGGAGTAGGTAGGATTGACACTAAGGTTTGCCTGCCTCTCCTGCAACATTTAGACCATGGTTGCTGGTGTCATCGCTGGCAAGCGCAGCCAGTCAGTGAAACCTGGACGCTCTCAGTTCCTGGAGCAGAGATCCTACACAGTACAGCCTACAGCAGTTCTTGCGAAAGCACTGAGAACGCCGATGCTGCTTATGGAGAAATAAACACCAGCTCAAGCATCCTTTTCATTGTAAGGCTGCGTTCTTCTCTGGTGCTATACCAATCCCGATTTTTAAATGCTCACATTGTTTTTCTGTTCAGGAACCTGTGGTGCGGAAACAGTAGAGGATGCAACTTGGATTTTGTTTTGCCATTCTTCTCACCTAGCTTGTTGCATCAGTGAGAAAGCAGCCATGCTTTTTGTTACATGTGGATTGAAGCCACGTATGGGGATTGAAGTAGTCCATGACACCTTGGAGTTGGGCAGCTGCAGCTGAGGCTGCCTGTGCCCATCTCTGCCTGCCTTGGAGGGAAGTGCCCACGGGGTGGTGGCTAGCAGAGGTGACTTATTGTAAGACCATGTTTGGATATGGGAGAAGAGCTGGTCTATGAGGTGCGAGTGTGGTCCATACGGTGCTGTGAAAGGTTTTGAGGACAGCTGATCCGTGGGGCACCATGTGGATTTAAGAGACTGGATGGAGCACAGGGCTTTGTGTGGCTTTGCTTAGGATTAGCAGTAGGTTGGTTTTCAGGACGTGCACGAAGCTGTGATGAAGATGGCTGCAAGGGCATCATGAAAGGAGTTATTTCTGAAAATACATTTTTCTAAAGATTTTTACTTCTGTCCTTTAGTTTGAGGCTGCACAAATTCTAGTCTGTTTGACACCGCTTTTGTCATTTGCATGGACATTTGGGCTGAAAAACATAACTGCATTTTGAAGCAGGATTTAGATTTTTCTCAGTAATGCTCTTTTTTTTTTTTTCTGTCTAAACAATGTTGAAGCCATTTTAGCCTATGGCTATGTTTAAAAAACATAAAATACACAACACTTATATTTCAGATCAGATGAAGCTATAGAGTGTCTGGAGTGAACTTAGTTGTTAATGTGCTCAGTTACTCTTCCGAACAGGCTTGTGAGTAGTCATCAGAGATAACAAATCTCAAAACCTCAGTTCTGTCTCCTTAAGTTGATCCAAGGTGTGTGTGTACTTGGAGCAGATGAAAGGAAATGGTAGGAAATTGGGTTTCCTGCACTGAGGAGGTATGAGGGAGATTCGCTCATCAGCAGTAGAGCACTCAGTGCATGCCCCGTCAGACAAGTGCTGAGGGTGGCATTGCAGGGGTGACGATGGGAGCCAGTGCTATGGAGCCGAGAACGTCCAGAGATGCTGAGGAACTGTTCAGAAATACGGTGAACAAATGGATTTTGTGGACATGTAACACATGCTTTCTAAACTGGGATGGTTGTAGGCTTCTCTCTCACTATGGGTGAAATGATGAAAAATCCATAAGGACAGGAAGTTCATTTTCTGGGATAGTACATGTGCAGTTAGATTAATATTCAGAAGTCTCTAGTCCTCCACCTGGGATTTAAACTCTGGAGCAGAGGATTAAAGCTGACTCACCATATGCTGCTCAATCTCTGTGTGTAATTTGGTAGTTGTTTCTCTAAATAATTAATTAGATAATGTTCCCTGTCAAGTAATCAGTTTGGGGTTCACTCGAGGAGAACTAACATGAGGTCCATCAAACCAGAGAGGATTTTGTTAGGAAAACCATGATTAAAGATTCAAATTCTAAGTGAGGACTTCTTGATTAAGCTGTCCAAGTGCAGAGGAAAACAGTATTTAGTGTATGGAAAGATTACAGAAGACTCCTGTGGACACCTCCCTCTTCCTTGATTTCATCTCAGAGCAAAAGAGGAAGAAAATTCACATCTTCCTCTTAGAAAAACGCATTTGACAAGTCTTGTGGAGCTATGAGTGGCAGACGTGAAAGCATAAGAGGCAAATCAGTCAAAATATTTTAAAAAAACTTTTCTCTCCCCTAGTTTGACAACACCATTTCCTTGAATGCAGGGTTATGTTAGGTATTTTTCCAGTCATCTTGTAACATTTATTGTGCTTTAGCTGAAATGTGCTAGAGGAAAGAGAAGTCGGCACCTTTGCCTCTGATAAATAACTTGAAAATTTGGAGTACAGCTGCCTGGAAGGACAGGGAGATGTGCATGCTGTCCAGCCGTCAATACTATTAGCAGGTTAGCAGTGGTCATCGGCTGGCTGGAGTGGAGCAATTTGTGTACTGTCATCTCAGGGTGTCACCGGACAAGGCACGAGATGATATGAACAGCACGGATGGGTCCTGTTGATGTGGAAATCAAGCATTTTCTGTGCTCTCTGCTTCATGTGGAAAACTGTGCTATTTTAAGAGTGTGTTATTCTATAGGAGGAAGATGTATGTGACCAGCTTTAGACTTCTTTATGTGGTAATTAATTAATGCTTAATGTTTGGCTGGAAACATTAAAGAGTATATTTTTCCTCAGAGAACAAAGGTACCCCTCATTTTTGAACTTTTATATGGAGAAAGCATTTATAAGGAAACCTATAAATACTGAGCTAGTTCTCTTTCTGTCTTACCTGGAGGAAGAAGAAGAGATCAGGAATAGGAATTTCAGGTCCTGCTCTGATCGTAAAAGTCCTGAGCGTATGTATCCTCAAATATAAGCAACTGTCATAGTGAGTTAAAGGAAAATTTTGTCATGTTGTGGACGAGTCCTACGTATCCCAACTTCCATACAGTATGTATAGAAGTATGTTATGTGTAGAGGTATGTTATATATAGAAGTGTACAATGTGTATACTGCCTTTACAATATGGTAAGCCCAAAAGTAATTGTTGTGTAAGAGGTCATATATGAGTATAACTAGATATGCTGCAGGCCACATGGGTTGAAGAGAAGCCCAACAAACTTGGTTCCTTTCTTTGATCCATTTGTACTTTCGGTAGATAAAGGAAAAAAAAAACTATCTGCAAAAATTTGAGGCATTCCACAAAGGGAATCCAATTAAAAAAAATTCTTTAAAAAAACCAGAGGGATAATTGTGGTTTTAATACAAAACTGGCTGAACAATCAGAAACCAAAGCAATTATGAGTGGCAAAATAGCAAAGTGGAGCTCACTGGGGATTAGTGTTGAGACTAATGCTCACTTCTCGAAATGACCTAAACTAATAACAGAAGAAAACTTACACATCAATCAAATTCACAGATGGTATCAAGAGGCTGCAAAGAAAGCAGAGACAACAGATAAACCGCCAAATAAACTAGAGAGTTTAGAGAAAAAGGAGCATTCAAGGACAGGATGCAACCTTGATACGTGTAAGGTTCTTTTGTGGATTAAGAGAAGGCTAAAAATGCAAGTGTTTTTGCCGAAGCCCATGGACACCGATTTCATCAGGAGACGTGGACAATCTTATATAACCACCCCTCACATTGTGTAACCCGGGGCAAATAGTTGAAATTGGTTTTTTTAACAGCAGCCTTTGGTCTCCTGTCCTCTGTGCGTCGCGGGGAGGCATCCCTAACCATTTCGTTTCGCCACAGAAAGGCTTCAGGGTTTTGTTTTCAATCTGTTGGAAAGCAAGCAAAACGTTTTGAATGTGTTGTTCCCAGTTTTGTCAGTGCCTCTCTTTTAAAAGAATAAATAAGGTTTGGCTGGTGTTTTGTTTTGCAAGCGGTGGGCGACTCTCCCTTTACCAAAAGCTTTAAAAAAATGAGCGCGCCTGAGAAACTTGTTGACTTTGTATCCGTCGGTCACATGGCAGGTCAGTACGAGGCTAAATATATCTTTACCTACCTGTGGGTGCTGGTTGCTTCCATATCTACAACAGGACCTCCTTGTTTTGATTTGGCACACCTAGGGCAGGTTGCCGGTTGGAAAAGCCGTTGTATTTAGCAGAGGGCTACAAAACTATATGAGTTTGTTATCCTTGGGTAAAGGACAAGCAAACAATACTCTGACGGATGAGCAGGTAGCCAAGAAACAGAAGACCAAACTGATTTCTGGCTAGTGAAGGACATTGTCTGAAGAAGAGAATGAGTACTTATAAAAGGAAAAATCTTTTTTTTTTTTTTACAAGCGGCCTTTCTTTGATTATCAGAGAAGGACAGATGTAACTTGGCTGCAGGGACAAGTAGAGATGAGGCTTTAGCAGAACCCTGGAGTCTCTGCAGATGCTGACCAAATCCAAAAAAGTGGTGGAAAAACTGAGGCAGTGATTCAGATGTTGGGTTTTTTTATTTGCTTTTCTATAAAACTGTGTTTCCTGTACTGACTGAATAATGTGATTGATTTATTATTTTTTTTTTTTAGACATCTTGGCAAAGTTTTATGTGCTTCTATTTTCATGGATCCCCGAAAAATTAAACAATAAACCAATGTATCTGCAAATGGATGTGCACGTATCAGAAACTTAGAAAATATTCTAGTGGGAATACAGAGGAAAGCAGGCTGAAAAATTAAGCTGCTTGTGTTCTAACACTATTGTCATCCTACCAAGACCTCACCGGGTGAGGGCATGCACATTACTGCAAGATAACGTCTAAGGCTACGGGCAGCCACTGCAGCTGCCCTATGAAGTTGGGTAGTTAATTAGGAAGGGTTTCTTTTTGTAGCTGACAAATAGTCAAAGCAATATTGTTGCAAGAATGAATACGTCTTTGCATATAAATCACTGTTAACCTGCAGGGCAGGGGGAGCGGCTTGTGGAGGGGAAGGCAAGTCTGGTGGCTCAGCCTCGAGAGCCTGTTCAAGTTCACAACTTCTGTCATATTCATTAGTGGCCTAAAATCGTAGAAGACTGAGATTCCCCTAAATGGGAATGAGTAATTTAGCACCTTAAACCCCAAATCTTGATCCTTACTCCCCACTCCCTCATCTAATCCTTTAGATACACAGATTTTCTTACTAATATTCACTGAGTACCTAATGCTTTGTTTCTGTGCACACTTACAGCCAGCTGTTGGAGCAGCAGTTAGACACCGAGCCTCTACACTTCTGATTGAATGCCCCAGTCACCAGTTAAGGAACTAAACTACTTCTCTTTTGTCCACCGAATCTTTAATTGCTTTTTGCCCAGGAATACAACTGCAATGGGAAGGGAGTGGAACATCTTGACCCATAAAAGCTGTGGCAGGGTGGTTGGGAGAGTGAGTGAGATCTGTACAAAATAATTTAGTTAAAGTGGAAGCCTCCTGCCTCCCTGTCACACACGCAATGACATTTCTCTGCGTTATAAAGGCCCCAGTACAACGTACAGCTGCAATGCAGAAGAGGACTCCAGGCTAGAAATCCCAACCTGATGCTGGTCATAGAATCATTTCAGTTGGAAAAGACCCTTAAGATCATTGAGTCCAACCATTAACCTAGCACTGCCAAGTCCACCACTAAACCTCAGCGCCACGTCTACATTGCTCCTGGCTCTGCCTGCTGCAAACTTGGTCTCTTGGTGCCTGGGCTGTCGTGGCATCTTGCCATTTGATGGAGGTGGCACTCGGTAGCCAGGCACCGAGGAGACAGATACTGCAATGCTCGCTGCTGCAAAACCAGAATCCCTTAACACACCTAACGCTTGGTGCTCTGACTTACAGTGTGCATAACAGTGTAAAAATCATGGAATCATCATAGAACTGTTAGAGTGGAAGGAACCTTAAATACCATCTAGTTCCAGCCCCCCTGCCCTGGGCAGGGACACCTCCCACTAGACCAGGCTGCTCAAAGCCCCATCCAGCCTGGCCTTGAACACTTCCAGGGATGGGGCATCCACAACCTCCCTGGGCAACCTGTTCCAGTGCCTCACCACCCTCATAGTGAAAAATTTCTTCCTGATATCTAATCTAAATTTCCCCTGTTTCTGTTTAAAACCGTTACCCCTCATCCTATCTCTACAGTCTCTGATAAAGAGTCCCTCCCCATCTTTCCTGTAGGCCCCCTTTAGGTACTGGAAGGCCGCTATAAGGTCTCCTCGGAGCCTTCTCTTCTCCAGGCTGAACAGCCCCAACTCTCTCAGTCTGTCCTCATAGGAGAGGTGCTCCAGCCCTCTGATCATCTTTGTAGCCCTCAGCACGTTATCAGCAAGTTACTCAGGTAACACAGTAACAGAAGGGAGGTGAGGATGGCCAGCCTTTCTACACTTGTGTTTTGCTCTTTCTTGTTCTCTTCATAGCAATGGGACATCTGTAGGGTTGGATGGAAAGTTTCCCATTCCACAGGTGCCACCTTCTCTACTGCAACTGTTTTGGTTTTTGGGTTTTTTTTCCCCCTTCTCAAAACCCCTGGCTTGACCCATGTCTCCTGGGTGCTGTGCAGACCATGCCATGCTGCTTGCAGGACACCCGTGCTCACTGCCCTCCCCATGGTGGGGACAGCTGTAGGCTGCAGGAGAGCCACGTGAGAGCGGGGCTGGTAGGATGGATGTGGCCCCACAAACCTTCCCATCAGCCAGCACCCCGCATTTTTGGGGCAGACGTTATGAATATCGGCCTTCTGTATGTTTTCTGAAAACGTCCGCTGTAAGACTTCCAGTTCATCGCAGTGTTTTAGCAGGACATAAACATAGATTTTGTGTATGCACTCAGTGCAGCTTGCTTCCGCATAGCACAAACTGCTGCACGATGAACCTTATTTCTTCAAACACCTCATACATGTTTTGTTGTATGTTTCGAAATGTACTTAATTCTATAATAACTATAATTCTATAGCAATTCTATAATATGTTATAGAAGGAGTTTGACCACTGGCTAGCTGTAGGCAGTACAGTTTTTCAGTATAATGGCTGATCTGTTGTTGAAATTATAGTTTCACCTCTAGTGATAAAGAACCTCAGGATCTGTCAGCCTGAATGATTTCGCGTGCTTTTTGGGCCTACAGCTGTTAATGGACTTCAAAATCACCGGTTTGATAAAATGACTCAAGAAAGATTTCTTTATTGCAGCTTCATTTTTCATATTTTGTTTTTCTCTGGCAATTGTAGCAAGTCTGTCTGCTTTAAATTTAATTAAAACATCTTGACTTGCAGGGCAACGTAATTTCATAACGTACAGGAGTTTTCCGATATGAAAAAAATTAATTCAAATGCTTACTATGAAAAAATCTTATTTATTTCAAATGAAATGACAGTCTTTTCTCATATATTTAGCCTAAGTTTTAAATCATTGACTTGGGGGTTAACTGTGTTGCATAATTAAGCAAACCCTAGAAGGATCCAATTATTTTACTGGAACTTGAAATGCATTTCATGCTTTCTGAAATGTTTTCTCAATATATTGTCTGCTGCTTATAAAATCACGGTTGGGGGTAGTGAGCAGTGAACCCAGAGTAAATCTGAGTTAATCTGTAGTCTTCAGAGATGTATCGCATTGTTTTTAAATGATGCATTCATGCCAACACTATCGTCTTACCGTGTTGTTATAGGGCTTTCTGGATTTTATGAAATCACTGTCTTTCAGTCTAAGTGCATCACTATTTTTATTGATCTCAGTGTAAAAGCTGTCTATATTTTTAGAGTTACAACCATAAGCACCCTGACATAGAAGCATATGCTCCTCTTTTTTTTTTTCAGAAAAATCATCTCCTATTCTGAATATCTTGCCAGAACTTCTTGCAAAGTGTGTAGAATGGAAAAGTTTGCAGAAGAAAATGTACGATGAGAATGTGGTCTGTCCTCCTTCAGCTTCACTGTTGAGTTCCAGCAGCGTGAAGGCTTTACAGCATACTTTTAGCTTTTCTCTTTTGGATTAAGCGCAGTCCCAGATGTCCTGTCAAAATAGCTAGATGGTGATAATTATCATGCTCGTTAATTACCACCATTTTCTGCTCCATAAATTATTGGTCTTCCACTTTCTCTTGTTAAGCCTCATTCACTGAAACACAACCTACCATTTCTTACCTCGTGCCCACTGAGAACTAAGAGCAAGTGTGGAGTCAGCTGGGCTGAGGAACGGTAATTCATCCTACTGCAAAAATGCCATCAAACACTGATGGCTTTGCCCTTTCTGTGGCTGATGGCTGGGATTGAGAGAAAATTTTCAAAAGGTTTCATGCTGTGTCAGCGCCTGAAAGCTCAGGTTCACAAAAACATTTCTCTTTTTGGTCTAGAAATTTCAGACAATCTCATTGTTTTACCTGCGAGGTGATGTCCAGCCTTGCTGAAACACCCTGAGCTATGGTAGTTTGATATTTCTGGTTCTGAACTCTAAAGAAGAGGTCTCCAAGAAGTATCAGAGAAGCGAAAGAGAAGTAATTTTACCTTTGGAAATGAAAAGGTATTTGTTACTAAGCTCAAGTCTTTTGAAGCTTTGTTTTCAGTGTCAAGTGCTATATTTGGAGCTTATAATGCTTCCTCAGTATCACAAATACATTGAGCAACTCAGCTGAGTAGGTAGAGCTATCTAGAATGCCACCACACAAATGTTCCTAAAATAATTACATAAATACAATTTTGCATGCTGGATTTCTTTGGGTTTGGTTGGTTGGTTTGATGTAAGACAAGTTCAAAGATTGCAAAGGATAAGTGGTCCAACTTTGTCAGTAATTTAAAGGTGGCAGGAATCACCGTCAGTGCGTCCTTCAATGACGCTCCAGGGGAAACTCTGCAGTTGCAATCAAGTGTCGTAAATATTGCCTTATTAGAGGGAGTTTCAAAAGGCTGGCTAGAAGAACCAACAGACCGGCACTGGTGGGCTTGGTCTTTGAATGTTTGCTTTTTGAAATACTGCTGAATGTAGAGAAGCATCAGAAAGGGTCATCATTGCTGAAGTAACAACTTTCCAATACGTTTTTTTATTCCAAAGAATGCTGTGGGAACAATTTTGCCGTAATGGCAGTTACAGAGTTCTACTTTCCAATAATAATAAATGCAGAACAAAAAGATAAACTCAGGAAGTCACACTTGAAAGTGCTTTATCAGCACAAGGTATTCAAGGCAAGAAAAAATTTATTTGAAAAATGGGAACTGATGGGCCTGTTCAGTGAAAAGTCTCAGAACAAATGGAAACTACAACTCGGAGAGAAAGAGAGAGCAGCTATTCAGTGCTCACTTTGCCCTGTCTTTATGTAGGGCTTGGGAGTGCCCTTCCTCCCACTGCAGAGGTGGTCAGTACAACACTAATGTGTTTTCTTTTTTCTCTTTTTTCCTCTTTTTTCCTCTTTTTTCTCTTTTTTCTCTCTTTTCTCTTTTTTCTCTCTTTTCTCTTTTTTCTCTCTTTTCTCTTTTTTCTTTTTTCTCTTTTTTCTTTTTTCTCTTTTTTCTCTTTTTTCTCTTTTCTCTCTTCTTTTCTTTCTCTCTTTTTCTTTTTCTTTTTTTTTTTTTTTTTTTTTGTAAGGTGCTGTGGAGGAATTCCTAAGCAATACTCCTGTCTTGAGATCTCTGGGCTTACACGTTTGCTGCTTGGAATCTTGTCTTGGCATCCTCGCCTTTAAGCAAAGTGAAATGAAGCATTGGCTGAAGTTTAACTTCGCTGCAAGAAAGACAGTTTTATTTGTAAGTGAAATTAACTTAATGTATGCACCCTGGCATGTCTCAAGGCAAGTGGAGCTCTTTGTTATAGACAGATTTACATAACTTCATGTGCCTTTTGCATCTTCTTGTCATCCCACTTTATATTTCTGCATTTCCTGTACCTCAGAGAACACACAACTATAAAATAAAAGCTAAAGAGCTACTTCACCATTAAATTAAGATACCACTTCTGATTTTTAGGGAATGAGGGTGGATTTTTTGGTTTTGCTTTGTAGTCTTTGATGGGTTCTTTTCCATATTTCCAAAGTCCACGCTCTACAATTAAATTCTTAACTAACCAAGAAATCAAGGTTTTATTTTGGTTTGGTTTATGACTTAGAGAGATTGATAAAAATTTTGTTTTCATCCCAAGCAAAAAACCCAAACCAACCAAACAAAACCCAGCCCAAACCCCCCAAACCCCAACAACCAGGCCCATTGCACTTCAGCCAGCCTGTGTTTGGCAGACGTGTTCTGGCCACCTCCTGCTTTTCCATTACGGCAGTGCAGTTCCAATGGTCCAGTGCACCCTGCTCACGGATCTTCTTTTACAGCTGGATCACCAGCACAGGTTTGAATTGAAGTTGGACAACGCAGCAGGGGGGAGAAAACGGAACTTTTGGCGGTATGAATGCTCCAGCAGTTGTCACTGTTGGTGGAGATTGTGAAAGCGAGAAGGTAGAAGCAGAAAATTTCCAGCCAGTTTCTATACTGGCAGTTGTAGAATCTTAGTTTTACCTTTAGAACTTGGGAGGAGTTGAGGAAACTCAGTCTTACGCTACCAAAATACAGCAGGGCTGGAAGGGAAATGTGATTCTCCAAGCACCTATGGGAAAGCAAAAAAAAAAATAAAAAAAAATCATGAAATGCAAGCTCATTTCTGGAGGACAGGCAGGTTATGCTGGTTACAGTGACTGGCTTCCCCAAGCAAGAACAATGGAAAAGGGCTCATTAATTACAGCTGGAAATATTAAATGTGAAAGGCTACCAGCGGAGTCAGCTCAGGTTTGTGACAGCGAACGTTTTACGACTTGCATCATGTTGGTCTCCCAGCAGATTGTCTCCTACTTGCAGAATAAGCAAATAGGTGACTTCTTACAGTTGACAAGTAGTTTTGGTCCCAGGGTTGTTTACTAAAAATATGTTTGGTTTCTATATTTCTGTATCTAGTTTTAACTTGCCTGCCGGGTATCAAAGCTGTGAGGTGATTGACCCCCCAATGTTCCAACTCCTTGTTTGCACTTGATAGTGATAGAGACTCAATCCTGGGGCTGAGGCTGGTTGACGTTATAGTGTCCATCCGTCAAAAAGCACCACCTTCATGAGTATTGTATGAGCAGACTCAAGGGACAAGAGGTTTGAGAAGGTAAGGAAGTTCCCACAAATGCAAACAATGTTCCCACCACTCTTAACTGGTGGGACAAGGACCTGTTAGAGGGGGATAGAAACCAACTCTGTTCACAAGGAAAGTGGGTGACAAGATGTGCTCCTTGCAATGGGTGTATAAGCCTGAAACCCTGAAGACCAAGTGGAAACATGCTGTGATCGGGAAGCCATTGAATATTTAGGGCCAGAAAAGTAGTAGAGGGAAAAAAAAAAGATGTTTTGTCTAGAAGAAATAAATAATTGCATTAATCAAAGGCAAATATTTTATTCCAGCCTTTACAGGTTGTCAATAATAACATACTATCTCATTGCTATTATTTAATAACTCTTAATTTCTAGGAACAATAAAAGTGTCTCTCATTTTGATTTTAATGGAAAACAGGAACATGGCACTTCACAAAGTAAAATATTTTGCTTTAGGACATGACTTTTTTTTCATAATTAATTTACAAAATTTTCAAAAAGCAACAACAGATTCTTCATGCTTTTGTTTGAGAGTATCTAAATGAGAGACCTGAACTGTGCCCCATTCGTCAGAAGTGCTGAATACATTTTTTATGAACATCAGTCCTGTGTAAAGGCTATCAGCATAGACATCTGAAAACAGAGATTCTTAAATTCGCAACTTGCCTTCCATAATTTCACTCTCCGCTTCTGCAAGAACCATCCTTAAAAAAAGTAGAGGAAGTAAGCTGCTGTGTCAGTGTAGCTGCAGATGATAGCAGTTGTTCCTTCATTGGCTGCATTTTGTTATTTTGACCTTCTTTAGTTAAAAATATGGAATGTGAGTTGGTTTGACACTATAATGCACCGCTACAGTAGCTCCATCATAGCACGGCTGAGACCTGCAGAGTGAGCAGAAGTGTAAAGCTTCAATTTAGATAAATGAAGTACTTATGAGCAACAATGCCTACAAAAATAATGTTATCTGAGAATGATAGCTAACACTTGTGGTACAATTTTTATGAAATATATGAATCATCTGTCTTTTGGGGAACCCGCTGTAACTTCCTTCTCCTGATTCTGTGTTAATATAGCAATTTAATTTCTGTTTCTCACCCATCCTCAGGAGAGAAAAATAGTGGCAAACACCAGCGTTTAATAATCACAGCCTTCAGAAGGCAATACATGCACTTCAAAAGCATACAAATAGGCTGGGAGCTTGCAGAGTTATGGAGGAAAGAACAGCGTGTTCCTCAAAATTTGCAAGCACCCGTTTGGAGGGATGCTGTGGAGCAGAACTGCTGCGGAGGTTGGCACCTTGCGGTGACTTGATCCATGTGCCAAGGTTTACCGTGGATTATTCTGGACCAACGGCTTCCCCAGCAGTAGATGCTATTGAGATTAGTCACACAGCTTTCATGCTCCATCCTTTGGAAAGATCCTTGGAACGTGTTCTGGCTATCAGGGGAGACAAATTTTTGGATGTGATCCTTGCCTGGTGTATCGCAATCTGGGCAGAATTGTTACCTTTGGATTGCTACAGTTCATCTAGCAATTGATTTTGATCTGGAGACAGGATTAGGGCTGCCAAGACGGTTTCTTGGCCCAGTTATCATTTACACTGTGAGTTCTCCCTGGAAAACCACGCAGGCATATCTGGGGATGTCTTCAGTTAGTGTAGGGTGCCACGTGGGTTGACTATATTGTTTGATCAGGTTTTGTGTGTGTGTGTGTGTTTCTTTTGTTTGTGCCTGCAAATAGACCACATGGTCGCTTCCAGATTAAAAACCTTATCGAAAAACTATGAGTACTCGTTTCCCAGGAATACTATGAAAACAGTGAATAACCCCTGTTACATTTTCTTTTCCAGAAAATGCTTTGTCCAAATGGAACAAGAAAAACTTACCAATTCTTTTAATTTCCTGTTCCCCATGCACTAAGGCAATGGTTAGCAAAGCAGAACAAGAGTTGGTATAATCCAGGAATTCTTGGCAACACAAAATCACAACAGGGTTGAAATCTCAGCAGTCTTTTCCCTTAAGAAAAAAACACATAAATTTAAAATCAAATGAAGCGTACAGGAACAGAGAGTAAGTGTGGGCAGAAAAGAAAGGGTAGTGCTTACTGCGGTGTAATATTTTCTGGACTGAACTGATTCAGATTTCAGAAAATTCTGAATGTAATTTAGGCATTTAGGTTATGAACCGCAAGGCCCGTGGAGTCAGTGTGGCCCTTCTATTGTCCCAGTCGTCTGCGAATTAGGGACTGGCTGCACGCACAAAACGTCTTCTCATGTTCAAATCCCCTTTCACCTTTCTCATATCTCATTCTCCCTTATTCTCCCCTAAAACCCATTGCCTATTTAAGCAGCATAATAACAAGAACTGCAAGTAAGCCTGTGTTTCGTGCTGCTTCATTTTTGATCTGTGTAAAAGACAGGGGTGACTAAAAGGTTAGCGATTAAAGTCTCACGTTGAATGTAGCTGGGTTTCTCTGATCTCTGGTTGGACTAATCGGAGGAAGTGCAGTTCCTTTTTGTTTAGCACCTTTTATTGCATGACTTCAGTGATATTCTCAAAGCATGCATTTGAGACAGCCTTTGCCATGCCACTGCTTCTTCAGAGCAGATTTCGTTTCACTTTGGCAAGGAGATGTGGTGTGCCTAACATCGGTGCTCAAATCCCGCATGCTTTCAGGAGTGAAAAATAATCCCTTCCCTGTGCCTTCTGCCACATGCACAGATGTACAAACACATCCTGGGGCAAAATCCTGAGCATGCTGAAATCCAGCAGGGCCATTAAGGTGGGGATGGAATAGCATATGTATATCTGTAGTGTGCATCTCCAATATGAGGCATAGGCTTTATTGTAAGAAGGAGACAAAGTAAAAACACAACTGGTTATTTGTTGTTTATACTGATGGATGGAGAACAGCATTTACTAGCTATTGCTAAAGTTATTGGTGCAATAACTTATCATTTCAATATATTTCTTGATTTCTTCGAACTAATTTTTGCTTCATTTTCTCATAAATAACATGTCTTTTTATTTGTTCAAAGGTTCCAAGTGAGGCAAGATTCATTAAAGATGTCCAAGGATGTTGATCCTCACACTGGTCAGGGCTTGAGATACATTAACCCAAAAGCTGGGTGTTGTTCCAACCATTACTCCATGGCAGAAGGTGATAATTAACCAATTATGTCTCCAAAATGCGGTACATGCACACAATGCATCTGCACTATTTTTGGCTGGGATAGAGTTAATTCTCTTCATAGTAGCTTGTATGGTGCTAAGTTTTGGATTTGTGATGTTGATAATACAGGGATGTTTTAGCTATCGCTGAGCAGTGCTTGCACAGCCTCAAGGCCTTTTCTGCTCCTCACATCGCCCCGCCAGCAAGAAGGCTGGGGTTACACAAGAAGTTGGGAGGGGGCACAGCTGGGACAGCTGACCAAAGGTATAGTCTGTAACATATGACGTCATGCTCAGCAGTAAAAGCTGGGGGAAGAAGGAGGAAGGGAGAGGTGTTCGGCGTGATATTTGTCTTCCCAAGTCACCTCTACACGTGATGGAGCCTGCCTTTCCTGGAGATGGCTGAACACCTGCCTGCTGAGGGGAGGTAGTGAATGACTTCCCTGTTTTGCTTTGCTTGCACGTGCGGCCTTTGCTTTACTTATCAAACTGTCTTTATCTCAACCCTTGAGTTTTTGCAGATTTACCCTTCTGCTTCTACTCCTCATCCCACCGCTGAGGGAGGCAGTGAGTGGCTGTATGGGGCTCAGCTGCCGGCTGGGGTTAAGCCACAACAGATTGTTTCACACACTTTCTACAACAGTAGATGACATGATTAGCTCAAGGTTGCAACATGAGTCAGTAATGGGTGCTGCTATCTGCTGGGATCTCAACTACTTAAGCTATTGAGCTATCACGGGCAAGATTCTTGGCCTGAATGGTTGGCAGAACTGTGTTAGTAGGAAGATGACAGAAAAGGACATGGTCAACTTAAAGGAAGCATCAGATTCCATCAGCTGAATCTTTTCACAAAGGAAAACTGGTAGCCTAACTCCTGCCAACTACTTACTAAAAATAAAGGATTCAATGTTGTTTATTAAAATGCAATCATGAAGTATTGCCTTCTGTTCTATGCCTCCACACTAATAAGCAAGATATTTAGTAAATCAACTGCTTCCAACAAACAAGAGCCAACTAATGAATATGAAACCCCTTTTGCAGCACTATAAAAGATTATCCAAAACAGCAAACGCATCTAGAGAACAACAGAACATAGCTGTTTCTACTAGCGTTTCATTTGCACGGATGCAGTTTGCAGTTATTTAGAAATTGTTGACGTTTTAGAAACCTATTTGTAGTATGGCATGCTGAATATTATAAGTGTGACATAATTTGCAGTGTGCTTTAGGGAGGAATTAATTCTTCATAGCAAAGTTAATGCCTTCTTCAGAAACGCCTCAGCAGACCAAGAGTACAAAGAAAACTGTGAAACAAGTATAATGAGACTGCAAGATGACCACAGTGGTGACATCTGGTTTTCGTTTACATTTCCATTTTCTCTCTTTTATCACATAAGTTTTCAAATCTAAGGGCCATCTTTATGATTTTCCCTTTTTGCAGTACCTAGCAAAATCAGGTTCTGGTCCAGAAGTACCTACTTGAAGTACAGCGCAGTCAGTTAAATCTCAGACATCTCATCTGCTTCTGTGGGTCATAATGCTGGGTGCTTTTGAAGGATACTGGTAATCAAGCTGGAACTGGGCACCCTCATCCAGCCAAGGCAGTGTCAAGAAGCAAGAAGGTCTACCTCTTTGGTGTACCTGGGAGAGGACGTGGTTAGGAGATAGGCATGCCACCTAACTGGTCAAAAAGAAAATGTTGCTTTCAGATGTGGATTGTATATGCATTTATGCACTAACTTCAGCACAGCCGCACACAGGGTGAAAAGGTAGGCACATGCTCAGCAGTACCACATACTCTAGATCAAATCTGTCACGCCAGATACTGATGAGATTTCAGTGAAGCCACCCACTAGCCTGTAGTGGGATCAGATAAGCTCAAGGACGAGTGTCAGTGTGGCAGGACGCAATGTACAGCTGGAAGACCCATGGGGTTTCACAGAGTGGGATGTGGCTGGCAGTTCCCCATCAGTCTTACCAAGCAACCTGCTGCAGGGAAGGGCAAAACCCTTACAGAGGGACCTTCTGACTGACCAGGCTTCACCCATGCGATATTGTGGCAAGGGCTGTTATACTTATGGCAGAGGACTTGGGCAAAGGGTTCTTCACAAACACAGGTTAGGGGGCTGCTTGGGCCAGCATCACAGGTCATGCAGGAGCAAGCTTTCTCTGACCAAGCTCCAGGTTTTCCCAGGAGCTCCTGTCTAGCTTGCTACTGAATTGGATAAATACAGAAAGAGCTGAGGCTTCAGCATCAGCTTGCACACGAAGCATTTATATATATAATATAAATGAAAATTCAAGAAAAGTTCTGCAGGTGTCAACCTCTTCTTTGTCTTCCACCATAGGCGTTCGTTGAGTTAATTGGTTCAGAGTGAAATGTAGCTGCCTTCACCATGCCACTGATGTGCAAATGTATCTGTCTGCCTTTGCTGTGGTTGCTTCTGTCTCAACTAAAATTCAGTATTTTTTTTTCCTTAATATTACACTGTGAAAGTCCACCCTTCAGCTAAAGTTACTGTGGGTGGCAGTATTATTATTATTATTATTATTATTATTATTATTATTATTATCATCATCATCATCATCATCATCATCATCATCATCCATCCTTTCTCTTGTATTACTTTTTATGGGCAGTGGCTCTATACAATGGCTGGATCTGAGCTGGTCTCTCTGGGCTCCGTTGCAGCACTTGGAGATGAAGAGGTATGTTAAAGTATGATTTGTCTGCAACATAAAAGGGTGAGTCAGATAAATGGATCAGATGTAGGGAGTCTTGGGCAACTTACTCAGATGCACAAATTTACACTGTAAAATCTGAAGTTAGATGACATGAAAGCCATTCTCTGACTACAGTGGCCACTGTTTACCTCATTATTTTCCACTGTCCCATTGCTGCGTACATTCCTGCTGCTTCCCATGGCTTTCTGCCAGTCGGTTGTTTCTCTCTCTTGTACTTTGTTTCTATAATTCACAGAGCAGAGAAACTGATACTCCAATTTTTGCACTATGCCAAACACACTGAGACTCTGGCCTGTAAATGACTCCAATACAAATTACGGTAATAAGCCTCGTTAACAACACTTTCCCACCAGGAGGGTACTTAAACACATTTATAAAACTAAGGACGTGCTTATGTTCCACTGAAGACAACGTGTTTAAGGTATATGCTTAGGCTTCAATATGTGCTTTTTTTTTTACCCAGTCACAGCTTGTGACTCGGTTGTCTGACACAGTTGATCTAAAACTTTGCATCAACCCTGAGGAAGGGGGAGCCTAGATTGCATGTTGTAATCAGGAAAATTACCATTTGACTACTATTGACGTTTCCTTGGCACTTCATCACTGGGGTGTGATTGCCCACAGTCGTTCCTCGCCTTTCTATTGCATCTCATTCCAGTCAAGGATCTCAACATGTTTTACAAACGGCACCAGATTCGGTGAGAAGCTGAGTGTCTGGGTAGTTGATTGATTAGCTGTCTTCTTAATAACGTCTAGCCTTTTTATAAAATCTTGGCTTTCGCATTAAGGCTCAAGTTTGATTTGGCAACAGATTTCAGATTCATTCTCTTTATGCAGCTGACAGCGACTGGTGCTGTTGTTGAGTGTGGAAAACAGAGGTATGTTATTTTGAGTCTTTATACTTAATATATATATATTTTATTTGTATAGTGCTCAGGTTTACAGCCCTCTGCGCAAGATGTGACTCCCATTTTTGCTGGCTTTGACAGAGCTGAGCCAAAAAAAGAACAAGTCCACCTATGAGGGGAGAAATTATCGCTCTCTACAACTGCCTGAAAAGAGGCTGTAGAGAGGTGGAGATCAGTCTCTTCTCCCAAGTAACAAGCGATAGGACAAGAGGAAACAGCCTCAAGTTGCGCCAGGGGAGGTTTAGATTGCATATTAGGAAAAATTTCTACCCCAAAAGGGTTATCGAGCATTGGAACAGGCTGCCCAGGGAAGTGGTGGAATCATCATCCCTGGAGGTATTTAGAAGATGGGTAGACGTGGTGCTGAGGGACACGGTTTAGTGTTAGGTTGATGGTTGGACTCGATGATCTGAAAGGTCCCTTCCAACCTAGCCAACTCTAAGATTCTATTCTCTGATTCTATGTCTGCAGGTTTACAACACAGGATGCAAAGTAGTAACAAGGCCTTTAGCATGGTGATGGTTTAAATTGGTTTTGTCAGCTGTTATTGTTTCTAAATTACTTCCATTTTTAAGCAACTGTAGGTAGGGCTTATTGATTGCACTGTTTTCTACGATGCAATGAGATCTTACAGTCTAATTAAACAGTGTTCCTCAGCAGTGTCTCTCTGAATTTTTATGCAAACCGTTACGCTCACAATATGAGAACGAGCTGCGTTATTGGGTTTTTCTCAAACTGTCAAAACATTTAGCAATCTTATCCAGGCTGGGGCTGCAGTGTTGTTTGCTCACAGAAACAAAACATCGCGTGTGCAGAGGAAACAGAGGGGCAAACAGTCCATACCAGAGGTCGCCTTCTTTTGCCCTGAGGTGATGGGAGGTGGAATGGGAAAGCTAGCGTGTCTGGGTGGGTCTACTTTTAAAATTGAATTATTTCTATAATTTATCTAGAGTAAAACACATTTTATGTGCTTTTAATATTCCTTGCTGTGCTACAGGAAAGACAGGTGCATGGAGGAGGAGAGAAACAGTCCGGGAAACTGTGGGTTAAACTGCTGTATCCCCCATCTATTGATTGTTAGCACCCTCAGAGGCAATGTGTTTTGAGGCTCCTTCAAGACTTCAGTACTAATTTGTCTGCCATTCACACATGCAGATGTTACAAAAAGAGAAAAAGCTGCTTAATAATGTACCTTACATAAAGGTTTTTTTAAAAAAATTTGTTCTCATAAGGAAAGGTTAAAAATCAATGTCAATAAAAGAACAAGTACAACAATCATACATATATTCTTTGAAAAAAATCTTATTAATTTCTCTTTTATTTTAGACTAAAAGGAAAGCAGGGCTTTTGATAGATTAATTAGAAGCTGAAATGTGTTTATTACCTCCTTTTTTAAATCTTCTCATTTTCTGTTGATCAGACTGACTTGATCCGCTCATCTCATCTTTGAGCTCATTTCATCGTGAACTGATGAAGCACTTGAAAGAACCTGTGACGCCCATCTTTCTAAACCTTTGTTTAGAACCATAAAACCATCTAAACCATAAAACCATCTCTCTAAAACTTTGTTAGGACTCCAACTCCAGATACGTCTCTTTAGCTTGGAGGAGGGGAAGGCTCAGAGTAGAAAGGAGAGCCGCTTTCCACCTGCCAAATTCTGCCCACCTTCCTGCAGCCTGACTCACCCATCCACAGAGAAGAGGAAAAGATTACTCCGAATGAACAAAGGTAGCCAAATCTGTCCTTTGTAAGGATACTTTTGTGAAAACAATAATTTTGTTGTTCAGGAATTAATCTCCTCTTCTCTCACTTGAATTCGGCTTTGTATAAGTGAAGTGACAGAATTATTGTCTCAGGAGCAACATACAGTATTGTATGAAAAGTGACTGCCTGGTAAAACAATCCCCTAGTCCTGAGGAAAAGGTCACGTTTATGACGTGGGTACAAAGAGGTACATAAAATTCAGCGTGTTAATGGGCATGGCAGTGTAATCTCACCCGCTGCCGTCCTGTCACCGTCCAGGAAGCTCAGAGGGCTCTCTCTATTTTTCAGAGACATAAAAGAAGCCAACCTAATGAGATAACGACTTGGCAGGAGACCACCGGTTTACAAAAGAAGCGTGATCGTGTTTTTTAGCAGTCCTTCGGAACCAGATTGAGTTGGGCACTTGTAAGAGACGTGGGCTGAGCCCAGGCTGGGAGAGCCCCGCTCTGTCCCTGGGTTGTGGTGGGGTCGGGGGACGGCAGCAAGCCGGGCACTGGGCTGGTGGGAGGGCAGGCACGCCGGCCTGATGCAGGTCCCGTGTTTGTCATTTCCATTCATTCCCCTTTCACCAACTTGACAGGGGAGCCAGAGGCACATCACAGTGTCAGTGTGGTTTTCCCCTCTTTCTTTTGGGCTTGGAAAAGATGGGATTTCTCTGAGCAAATCCTCCTCTCCACCAGCACGGCCACGTTCCAGATTCAGATAGTGCCCACTCAGAGGATAGATCTGCTTCCAAGGGGAAGGGAAAAGCAACATTCCAGGTGCTGCTCTTTCCCCCAGCCTGGAGCCTGTGAGAGGGGTGGCCCACACAGGACTTGCGAGAGAGCCGCAGTGGCACAGAAATACAGCCCGGCGCTGGCTGTCCCCACAGCTGCCGGTAGCCGTGGGCCACCACGTGCACCGTCAGCTCTGCTCACCAACACAGGCGTGCGCTGGCAGCACCCGGGCCCAGTTCACACGCGACACAGGCAAGTTATGCCTGACCTGCTGTTTTTCTTTTAGTGACCATTGTTGGGT
The DNA here is from genome assembly GCF_963924245.1 of Chroicocephalus ridibundus. Classification (NCBI taxonomy): domain Eukaryota; kingdom Metazoa; phylum Chordata; class Aves; order Charadriiformes; family Laridae; genus Chroicocephalus; species Chroicocephalus ridibundus. Next base: position 83,607,056 of record NC_086284.1, read on the forward strand.
TTTACTGATAAGAGTCAACTGCATTTTCTCTTTCCTTCTCCCTGGCTAACAGGCCTCAAAATATGGGAAGGATTAAAAAGCGGTAATGAGACCCGGTATAATTTTACCCATATAGTTCAATGAAAGAAATAAAAGCTCAGCATCGCTGCAGCTGTATGTAAAATTTGTGGGGAGCTGAAGTGCAGCAATGCTAATAATAAAAGCAACAGTACTGATGATTTAGTCCTTGATTCCTGGCTTTTCTGAATTAGAATTCTCTTACCAGAGATTATGAGAGACCTAGAAAGCGTTTCAAGCAGGGGAACTGTTTTGCTTTTATGGAGATTTGGTTGATGTTGGAAGGTAAGTGGTATAAATGATAAAAACATGAAGTATGTTTCTGATTAAAAGGTAAAATCCAATTGTGTCTATAGGATGGTGGCTTGCTCTTTGCTATTGTGTGACTTCGGACAATTTGTGTCTCTCCCCGTCTCATTTCTCTTTCCATCTCCCGTCTATCTAGATTGCAGTCTTTTGTGGTTATTGACTGCCTCTTCCTGTTGTACAGTGCCCAGCTCAGGGGAATCTCAATTCCAGCATTGTGATTCAAACACAAACAGAAAGAAAACTCAGTGAGCAGTAACCAATTTTCTGCTTTCTGATACTGACTGGGTTAAAAGGGTCAGCCTGTAGGAGCTGCAAAGGAGTCCTCTGAATGGCCATTAGGATTTACTGTTGCACTGGTGACACTTCTTTTTGAGTAAAAACACCTGCCCATTGCCAGTAGGGACCGAAGCGAAAGGTGACATCCAGAGGAGCCTGTCAGTACCTGTAGGAGGCACCGTGTGTCCGAGAATTCCTACCTACGGCCCCAGCACCCTCCTGCTCTCATCTGCCCCCATGGCCTGCATTCAACTTGCAAATTACAGGCTGCACCTTAGGGAACACCATAGACTGCTGCTGAGCACCAGCATGTGGCATCTCAAAAATACTTCTCTTTTTCTTCTAATGTAAAAAGACCAAAAAGCTATTGCATCTTCCCTCTCTTAAAAAGCCAGACACAATACAACTTCTTCTTAAAGTTCCTTATGTCAATTAAAATGTATTTTTGAAGGCCACCTGTGAATGAAAAGCTCATTAAGTTCATGGTGACCTTCTAAATCCTGAATATCCTCTGAAAAGCCTTGCAGTGCATGCAAATATTTTCTTTAGAAATATTTCTCATTTGATTTATGTTCTAGAAAGGAGAAGTGCAAAACCAATTCGACTAATTACAAAGATATTTCCTTTTTGTCTTTATCTGTGAGAAAAGATAAGGTTTCTTTCTATGTTTTTGTTCTGCCTTGTTACACAGTATGAAAATTAACAAAGTTATTCTGATATACCTGATATATGACACCTTTTGTTTCCCTTCTTCATTCACAAACCTTGTTTTTCTACAAAAGAGAATGGAAACATAGATGAGACAGAAGATAACTGATATTGTAGCTCACATAATTTCTGCTTTGCTCTTCTGAAGACTGCATGCACAGGTACAAATGCTAATTTTCTTGAAATTAAAAGGAAATTTCCATGCCATATAGATTTACTTATTACTTGTCGTTTCTACCTCCTTTCCTTAATGTTTGAATGTTTCCTAGTATTAAATATGCAATGTTTATCTCCTTGGATGACTATTCTCCCACACCGTGCTCTCATCCCCGTCTCTCACTTAGGGGTGTCTTTGAGGTTGGAAAGCACACAATGGCCGACACAGCCAGTGCACTTAGGCTGGTTTTGCCTGTGATTAATGGGCAATCTCAGGCCAATATGCCGTTGGATTTCTTCTGTTGACGTTGGTCCTTCACTTGTGCCCTAGCTTTGCTGAAAACGAAATCTCACTTTGGTTTCTCTGTGTTTTTATTGACTATAATAGCAGGGAAAAGGGATGTATGGCAGGTGTCCCTGAGCACCCAGTGAGTCATCTATTCACGGGTGTCAGTCTGAAGGTGAGGGTCTGTAAATGGAGCCCAAATCTGACTGACTACCCTGCATGGTGAGCAGTGTGTGACACCAACGGCTCCCCCCTGGCTGGGAAAGGATAGGATTGGGCTGCAAAATGTTATAATAAAATTTTCTCCACTAATTCGCCATGGACGGCATAGGAGGGTTTGCAATCAGCAGAGGCTCCCCAGTAGGAGTGTGGTTGAACTACAGAGAAGCTGCTGTTAGGTATTCTTCAGGGCTTTTTATTTTCACAGGCTCTAGGAAGGGGAGAGTGTACCAGAGCATGCTCAGGACAGGTGGAGCTTTTTAAAATGCCTTTGGGTTGGATGTTTTTCTTTTTCAATGGGAAAAGGAAGACCGAATTGGGTTTTTCTGATGTGTTCTTGTAAAGTCTCTCAACAACAGGCAAACAGGCTTGTTTGTCTTTTCCCCTTTGCATCCTTTCTCTAACTATCCTTTCTTTCTTTAACTGTCAGCTGGGTTTAAGACACTGGGGTTTGCATACAGTTCTTTGATGAGTGGCTGTGCAGCATGTGAATCATCAGCACACATAGCCTGCCTGTGCGACTCCGTTGTGCACCACGCTGCTGCTTGCAAACCCAGACGCAGAAGACATTTCCAAAGGAAGAGCACTGATCAGCAAAGATGCAGGTCTCTCACATTCACTGGGATATAGAGCAATCCGTTGCCACAAAAGCTTGCATATCTTCGTAACTCTGTTTATACGAGCAGTCCCATGAGTTTCCATGGAATCGCTCTTGGAAGTCAAATTAAGAATATGAATGCATCTCCCTGAGCTGTGTTTAACTTTCCTTAATTGTCATCACCAAATTATGAAAATTACTGCAACACAGTCATATATCTAAGCAAGGGGGTACTTTCAGATGTCTAAGATGAAATAAGGTAAATTTTCTTCCTTTTGCTTCTGAGTATCTTCCCCTAAAGCATCTGAAAGAGATCACCTGCATTTCTGGACAGTGACGGTGAGAGGAACGAAGGCAGCTCCGATGCTGTTGGAGTTATTGGGGGCCTGTGGCCGTGCCTGAAGCGGGCACGAGGGGACCTGTACGGGTAAGGTGTTTCCTGTAAGTCTCAGTGTAAACTGGCTTTCTGGGATACAGGCGTTATTATACTGCTGGACTGACATTTACTTTTAGAAAATAAGTCTCAAAGGATAGAGAGCATTTTAGTGTTGGCTTCCCCACTGATGCAGTCTTACCTGCAGGAAGTGGCTCAAAACCTCAAAGCCCCTAGGAATGAGTGGTGACCGTCCCAGCAACACTCAAGGAGGCTTGAGTGTCTTCTTGTGTTTCCTAACTTTGTAATACATTCAGGCAAGAACAGACATGTTATCCGGACTCCAGGATTCACCAGTCATCCGCTAAAAACTCCAAACACTTTGCGTTTTATGCAATGAAGTGCTCCACTGACTGCTCTTTTGGATATGAAAATGAAGCATCAGTAACAAGTCTGGAAGAGTATCTTAACTGGGCCTGCACTAAGAGTATCTCTGAGCCCTGCACACTCAGGGCTCAGAGAAGCCATCTGGTCTCCCACTGACCACCTATGAATTATTCTGTGCCCTAGTGGGACAAAAGATGTGCACTGGTGCCATTCATGCCAGGACTGTCAGATTAGAAACTAAGCATGAAGTGAAATGCATCCAAAGCCTCCATTAAGTGAAACAAACAGTGGCTTTGAGCAACATGGTCTCATGGGAGGTGTCCCTGCCCATGGCAGGGGGTTTGGAATTAGATTGTTTTTCAGGTCCCTTCCAACATATACCATTCTATGATTCTGTGACTTGACATTTTCAGTAATGATTGCAAAGGACCTTGCAGACTGTACGATCTGCTCCAGGGAGGGTTTTCTCTCATCCCTGGCAGGATTACCAACACACCCTCTGCTGCAGCAGTGAGTGGAACGAACAGACCTTGGAGGGCGGGTGTGGAGCTCCGTGGCATGTTAGGTGTCTCAAAAATAGCCTCAAATGTTTTATTGTCTTTCTGCTCCCGTTTGATACTATTTATGTTGAGACAAATCTGGATGTATAATATTGCCATAAATAATTGAAGAGACACAGTCCCTTAAAGTGTTTTCTGTAATGCACTCACAACCATTTGGAATTCCAATATGAGAACTGTCGAAACGTCAGCAGTGTCCTTGTTTTAGATGTGGGAGGAAAAGAGAACACCAAGCACCATCCAGCTAGAGAGGGAAACAGTAATGCCATCAAATTAAAATGATGCTGTCCAAGATCTTCTGCACTGCCAGAAGTACCTTAGGAACCTTCCTAAGGTACCTTAGGAAAGAGGTGACTTTATATCATGAGTTCAAATACGTGTTTTGGGGCTTGGAATGAGAACTGCTGCCAAGGAAATTTGTAGCAGTCCAGGAGCCGCTGTGTCATACAGCACTCTATCGTCCCTGAGACTCTGTAACGCCTGTGGTGCGGGGCAGCATGCCCCAGTCCAGACCCTGCTCACTCTCTTCATCGCTCTTCGCTCTGGTTGTACCCTGGAGCCTTGGCTGTGTGTCATGGACTCACAGTACCAAATGGTGGTCAAACCAAAAGAGAAAGTCACATTTCCAGCCTTACAGTTTTTATGCGCACCGAGAGACAGCCAGGAGGAGGTGGGCAGGCAGAAGTGGGCACTGCCCAGCTGGGCTAGCACTGGAATTTCTGCCGTAGTCCGCATGCAGTGGGAAGCCCCTCGCTGCTGGGTATTTACCCTTGAAGGCACTGTTGTGAGCTGGTTTCCCCTAAGAAGGCTGACAGTGATTTCCAGCACAGCTTCCTTACAAAATATGTGATAGACCAGATCACCTTGCAGAAGCAGCAAGCAGGGTGCCGATGAACTCCCATCCTCAGGCTCTGGTTCTCCAGACATTCCATCCCAAGGCTGCGGCCAAGAGAGGGATGCTCTTCCTCTCCTGGGGCCTCTGCCTCCTTCCTATCTGCGGTGCCTCTCTCGCTCTGCCTTTTCTACCTAGGATGCTGTGTAGCCCTGCCTCACTAGGCACAGCGTGCATGGTCCAGCCACGAGCTCTTGTTGCAGCGTTGCAGATTCTTCTAGCAAGGCACAACTGAGAGCTGTGAATCCCTCAAGCCATGGAGGGGTCTTCAGCAGCAGGAGGTACTGAGCCCACTTAACGTTTTTAAAAGACCTTCCTCTGACAAAGAGTCCTTTGTTTTTGTGCGAAATGTTTCCTGCGTTTTCTACCAAGTTTGAACCTGTTTTCTCAAAGAAAATCTCTAGCCTCTTGAAATTCAGTTTGTGCTAGAGGAGAGGTGTGAAATATATTAAGCAGATGAAAGAAGCCAAACCAGTGTAGGGATAGACTGTTCAAGGGACTTAAATTCTAACTATAAATTATTTAAAACACTGAATTTGAATTTACAATATCCCTTTAAATCATTCTCCGTATTCCGTAATTGGAGGTAAGACTTCCAGAGACATTCAGCTGGCTCCCCTGTGTTCAGCGTCTCTCTTTCTTTCCTTTTCTTGCTGGCTAAGTACCTGACAGCTTTCTCTTCCTCTCTGATCATGCTACATTTAAAGTTCCCTTTAGGTGGACTTTAAACACTTGGAATGTGAGTTCACAATATTCTCCCATAAGCAAAGACCCTCTCCTTGTTTTTACATGCATTATTATGGTTAGCCCCTTCCAGACAGAGATCCACAAGGAAAGGTATGCGCTTTATTCACTGTGTTGCATAAGACTCCCCTGCTAGCACCCTGGCTTGATTCAACACCAAGTGGAAGGCTGCCGCTGTTTTCCTCGTTTTTCACTTGAGGGGGGAATGTGGATACACACAGAGCCACGCTCACGGTGGAAGCTCACAGGGATCTTCCTTATCCCTGTAGTAAATTAGCCCGGTTCAGGCCAAGAGGCTATTTTTCCTTATCGAATATGAGTGCTAGGCTTGGGATCCAAGGCTCCGCTTACTGCCTTGGAGAGGTTTTTAGTCTGCTACTGAAAGTGCTAAATCCTACACTTCTGTTAACCGGTTGGAGGAAACACCATCCCCCAACCTTGTGGGTTTTAAAACTGTTTTAATATATTTTTAAGTGCTTTAACACTCTCCCTTATATGTGATGGGCAATCTCTAAGCCTGGATGTTGGACAAAATATCAATAAACCCGGCTGCTTCTGCTGAAAAGAAAACCTCATGCGGCTTCCCGTGCAGCCATTGCGTTTGTAAATCACTCAGGGCACATGACCTCTTAACCGTATCTTGTTTCCAACTCGCAAAATGATGGAAGGTGATTGGGCTCCACGCGCTCGCCGCCACTCTCCCCCCTTCTCTCCTCTCTGAGATTTTCCTTCCCTCCGAGTGGCTCCAACAGAGTAAGCCCTGCTGGCACCAGCCTTTTCCAGCTGCGGGGCAGCCGGCGCAGAGCGGCTTCATGTGCTACTTGCTCCCGCAAAGGGCAGGGCCAGTGATTTATTCCTGTCTCCACCATGGAGAGGGACTTTGGAGACGGGAAAAAGCCAACCCTTCACATTCCCTGGGACATCAGCGGAGTCACGGATGAAGGGGAAGAGGAGCAGTTTTGCCCGTGAGTAATAACGCTTCGTTTGGTAGCCGCTTTCCGTGTTGGCAGCGGATTCATGGCGTTGAGAACTGCCCCGTGTTTCGTGGGGACAGACTGAGGTCCGTGTGTCCCTCAGCATGCCGGGGTGTGCAGGCAGCAACCGGCCTCCTGCCCCCTCAGAGGGTGACCTGGGCAGAGGACAGCCACGGCGCGGGCACACCTCATGCATGTGCGGTGTGGCAGGGGGCTATGAAGTTTTCAGGTGCCTTTGAAAGAGGAAGAAAAATCGAGCTGGATGCAGTCCTGAAAGGGCAGATAGAGAAGACAACTCCAGGCTAGGTTGTATGCTGGTACACATTTAATTTTGTAAACTGCTGTAGAAAAGTCTGTTTCTTTCTTCTCTTAAAAGGTCAAAAGTCCCCTCCAGTATAAGAGAGCAGGGAAGACTTGCTTCTACCTAGGTGCTGTGTCTTTTGATGTTGAAGACCAGAATACACAGCTGAAAAAAACTGCAGTGAGGAGAATGGGTTTGGAGGGGTGAAAGAAGAGTTGGCACGAAGAAAAAGATGTTGGCAGCATTTTAGGCTAACGTAGTGACAAAGTCAAATTTTGCTTCAGTTTTAATCTTTGATAAGACGAGTAGTCCTGGCTCAATTTCAATACTAATTGGGGGTGTCTCTTTTGATCATCGTATGCACACCAGACTCCAGCAAAATCTTTAGAACTCCTTAACAGTACACCAAGATACTCAGATGTCCTTTGCAATCAATAATATGGCCGCATAAACAATCAGATTTTTTAAGTGGAAAGGATGTTTTTCTGATACAGCAAATGTCAGGTGAAAACCTGTATCTCACAACACTTACTGACCTCTGATTTCCTTCTGCTTGACCAGGCTTCCCTCGTCCCTGCTGGAAGCTGGGGTATGGGACAAAGCTGGGCTGGCTCCACCTGCTCTTTATTCCCTTGATCTTTGTAGATTACGAAGGATTTTATGGGGAGGCAGCTCTGGGTCTGGGGAGGGAAGAGGGAGGGGGGCGGTCTTCTCTGCAGGCTTTTGGAGGGCCGTGTGTTGATTGATGTGCTGTGTACAGTCAGCCGCAGCCTTGGTCTTTCAGCTGTGACCGTATTAACTGCACGACAATGTTACTGTTTCCTTTGTTCACTGGGAATCAAGGGAACAGGGAGAATCAAATCCTTTCCTCTCATCCAACGTACTCCTCTGAGTCAAGATCATGTACTCAGGCTTGGCAGATGCACTTGGACATGTGCCCCTGCCTATTTGCTTGTAAGGCATCCTATGCTTTCCTGGTCTGGGGGACAGGGAGTGTATCTTTGTCCCCCAGGAGAAACAGAGACCAGCCCAAGACCTGTAAACTGCACCTGCAGTTTGTTAGGGGCTTCCTACAAGCAGGTACCCCACACTTCACAAGGGCACTGCTCACAGCCTCCTTTGCTATCAGCAGCCCTGCAGGGCAGAGAGGTACATGCAGGATATATCCTAACTTAGATCTGGGGTAAATTACCCCATCAATCATCTCCTCTGGCAAGGCTTGTGGGAACAGGAGGCTTGAGAGCTGCCCCACAGCACCCACTAGTGCCGGGGCCCAGGTTTCCCCGTGGGGACGTGGGAGAGCTGCCACCGCAGCCACCGTTCCCCTGGACTGAGGGTGACACTTTGCTGGTGGCCATTTCACACAAAGAAAAAGAAGCTGTATTTGAGAAAAAATAAATTAATTTTGCTGCCACACAGGCTGTTCTTCCATTTACCTTAGGAAGCGATGGGAAAAGGAAAGAGATAGCACAAACAACATCAGCTTCTCCTTACATTTCTCCTGCCATTATAAAGAGTAAAATAAAAACCTGTAAAGAGCACCACATAAAGAAAGACAACGAATAAGGGAAGTGTGGATACAAATCTTTATAGCAGTGTCCATTTCTTATCATAATAGTCTATCTGTATTATTGTTACCAGTTTAGTCTCAGCTAAAATAAATCTTGAAGTATGCATTTATACGTGCACATAGGGGATGCTTCCATCCTCCCTCCATAACACAACATACTAGGCCCATAGTAAGCCCTAAGGAGATATGTAATAAGCTATTGCTACAAATAGCAATTTTCTTTTGCAATCATGTGGATATCCCACCAGAGGAGGTCAACTCCACTGTGTTTTGAAGTCCAGAGAAGAACAGGCGTGGGAGGTGAAGGTACAGAGGATTCAGTAGGCTTTACCAACTCTTTTCATAACTCTCTTCACGAACATTTATATCACACATCAAATAGAGTTGCTTTTGACTCCTGTTCTGCAGTGCCTACACCTCTCAGGATAAAGATGCTGAAGTGATTTTAATGTTCCACTTCATCCAGTTTGGGGCTTTTTTTGTTTTTAAGCTGAAAATTTGTATTTTTAAATGAATTGATCTAGCACTCATTGAGGTCACTGCTGGTAGGATGAACCCTGGCAGTGACATGGCTTGTTTTTTCTCCTTCAGTTCTAGGGTAAGTATTATTCATTTCGTATGTGAATAGGAACACAGGAGTTGATTTACCTTCACTTTAGGAGCTATATGTGATTTGTTAGTGGCCTGTGAAACTTTTGGCTCACTGAGATTCCTGCTCCACTTGCAGTGAAGCTTCCAGCAGATGTTTTTGACGGATTTCAGGGTGGCGGAGAAGCGGTTCAGTGAGCAGTGGAGCCAGTCTTATGCTTCGATTCCCTGAAGATTTGTGTCTGGATGTTGAGCCACCATGCAGACACAGGTTCGGCTTGGGTGGCTGTTGTTTCTCCGCCTCGCTTCCTCTTTCCATGAATCATGTTCAAACCAAACACCCTTGATTCTCCTGCTACTCTGTCAAACCTCTTCGAAATCGGCCAGCAGCTTCACAAGCTATTAGGAATGACAGACAGACGTATAAACAACAATGCTGGGTAAGCCTTGTAAGGCAACCATAGTAGATATGTACACATATCTCTAAAAAAGTTTATTTTCAGTTTCAGCATTTTATGTTGGTACTTGCTCTTTGAAGGGGAAGAGTATGATGTGTCCAGGCCAAGCCCTAAGAAGTGCTAAGTACCTTCAACTCCTATTAAAATCTACATAAATTCAGTGTTACTCTGCACCTTTCAGGGTCTGGCCAGGGGTCTGGCTATGACTTTCTCCACAATTGAGGCAGGTGCTTTAATAACTATTATAAGGTAATTTGGGGGAGAAAAAACAAGAAACCCCTCCTTGATTAAACACCTCAGAACTGTAGTAACCCCAGCTGTCTTTCAAACGACATGCAGACTTGCACTTCTCAATAAGAACCTTCTAGAGCTCATTTGACCATGTCCTGTCTCACTTTGGGGCAGGTGCTATAAAATGCCTAAAGCAAAAAGGGCTTCACCTTGGGATGTTCTGTCATAATATGATGGGACTTGTGATTACGGCTGCAGGACGAGCATTGTTTTATTTGGGGAGGCGGAATGCGCGTTCTTGAATCACTCCAGCGATGGTCCCTCACCTATCAGCAGTAATGAGCTACTTCACGGCTGGCTTGAAGCAGCGTCACTTGTGTAATTGTGTAAGGCCCTTGAGTTTGGGGGGTGGGTGCCAAGGGCTGATGGGCAACAGGAGGTTGGAAAAGCAGGGTGGGAGAGAGGGGGGCTTGTGGTGAGGTGGCTTTTGCCCCCCCAAGGGGGCTGTGGGGCTGTTTCTGTGGTGGCAGGAAGGGTGTCTGGGGCTCAGGCAAGGGCTCACGGAGGAAAAAGAGAAATTTTGTCTCAGCTGTGCCTGGAACTGGAGGGAAGAAAGCTGGGAGGCAGCATGGAGTGTTTGATGTTTTGATGCGCAGTATGTCGCTCTGCAGCTTCTGCTCTGCTAAAGCTGAAGGTGACCTTAGAGTCAGGCTTGCTTTAGATTTGGGTCAATACAGGAATTGTCTCATCTTTCCTTAGAGCATTGGTGGTTACATTAACCAGCTGGGGTTTTGTCTAAGAGGCTACATTTTGCTACAAAGCCCCAGCTTGTGCTGCAGAGATATTGAGCCTGGTTTGGAAGCTGCAGGAATGACGGTTACTCAGAAACTTGTGGCATTCGGGTTCTGATGCCCACTTCAGTTCCATGCGGTAATATCTTCTTTTTTAGAGAAGAAGAGAGTGCTCGTGAGTTTGTGTGAGGAAGGCAGGGTGCTGTGGGCAGAAAGAGGACCTGCCAGCCTTTCCTACAGCCAGGTAGGTTGCTACGGCGTTCAGGACTAAGATGAAACAGAGAAGGAGGAGCACCTTTAAGGCTGCAAACTTTTCTTGTTTAAAATGAGTTTAATAGCAAAGGCAGCTGTACACAAGCCCCGGTATTCATGACTTATTATTTTTTACTGAATTTGATATTATTAGCTTCTCAGAAAATAAATGCCTGGGACGCCTCCTGGTAGCTTCTGTCACAAATGTGTTTAAGCAAGAGATTATTTTCCTCCTTTAGCAGGAGAAAAAAAATTTCTAATTAATTTTACCTGTCAGCAAGCCAACTGTTAATTCAGAATCCACTGAGAAGCCTTTGATTAACTAAAAATTGTCCCTTTATTAAGCAAATTAGAGCCATTCAAGCAGCACATGAGACATTTGTAAAGCCACTATTAGAAGTAACTTACGGAACGATTTTACAATAAGAAGTCGATTTGCCAGGAAATGGAGACCATTTTAGTTTCAGTAGGATTGGGCATAGTCAAAGGTGTAGCATCACAACATACAGTGAAGCTAAACAGCTGTACTGCTCAGGATGCTCCTAATTATTTGTTTCCTGTACAAAAAATCTGCTTCTTGTACATTAACCATCAGGAATGTTAAAATATGAGTTAAGAGTAAATAAGCTGAACTGCATTTAGTCACTGTGCCAGCACTCTCAATAAGAGTTGACCTTAACTCAATTAAGCAGAAATTATTTTCAGAGTGATATAAACTAAGTGGTGTAGTAGAGGCAGCAAGCTATTAGATTGCAAATTATTATGTATGAAGGATCTGCAGTAATTGTCAATGATTCTTAATATATAGCAAATGTGAAGTCATTCAAGCTAGAGTGGTGCTGGGGCAGGGAGCACACACTGATGCTTAGGTAGGAGCTGGCACGCAATAACGTGTTACCTCAAAACTTGGAGCCCAAGCACTAAATCACTCTAAGACCTTTTCAATTCTATATAAGAGCATCCACAAGAAAATTTAATGAAGTTTACCCGCACTACCTTAAAAATGGATTGGGATTAACTCTGCTGACTGCTGTGCATAACCAGGCTGTGGTATGTGAGCAGGATTCTGGAAGCAGCCAAGGGACAGCTGAAATCTATTCTGCCGGTTGCCTTAGGGCAACCGGCATGTGCTGTGGTGCAGGGGATTCAGGGCCCTCTTGGGAATGAAATTCCAGATGTGACTGAGCAGGGAGTGCCCTCGGGATGAGGAAATGGCACCAAGAAATGCCTCTGCAGTTGAACCTGTGGGCGCGAGGGAGCTTGGGACCCCAGAACTGGTGCAAGCTGGTGGCTCATAACACCTGTCAGGGTGTAAATCCCCAACACCCAAATCAGTCTCCAAACGTCTCCCTTCCACATCTCATTGCAGTAAAAAGTGCCACCATGTCCAGCTCCAGATCTAATCTGGCAGCGCAGCTTTAACTCGTGTACTACATTTTCTGTGAGTAATGCAAAGGGCCTGGAAAACTTGTCTGAATCTCCCACTGACTCATGGCACACTTCCCACTTTCCCTGTCTCATTTGGCGTTTCTGTGCTCGCTCTTAATGAGCATTCACAGAACAACAATAAAGAGGAAATTTGGTGAAGAATAAAGGTAAATTTATTAAGGCTAGCAAGTGTGGAGAAAGCTGATGTGTGCTGTGTCTATAATTTTGCCAATAACACTGTGACAGAAATAGCATTTTAGGGTTTGCATTCAACTTATGCATCTGCCTTTCTTCTCTGTTGCTTTGCATCAGACTAACAGACACTGTGGGGACCATCAGTGACAGCGATTACATTATGACCTTTTAAAGCTTACTTTCAGAGTAAAGATTTTTATCCCCTATTACTGATAATTGCTGACTGAGTTTAATACAATCCTCCCAGTGCACTGGGACTGCAGGGTTTGTGATTTCCATGATTTAATAGATCAAGTGTCTTGGCCATGAGGGAGAAAAACTATCGTAACAGGATCTTTGCCATTTGGTGAATTTCAAATTTCCTACTGAGATGCTCCGCATTTGCTGTATTTGTCTGCTGCCCTGGTCTTGGAAATGACATTACCCTGCTGTAATGTATAGCCATGTAAGGGGTGTAGTCACAGCCAAACTTCAAGTTTTGTTTTTTTTTTTTTCAAAGCTTTGTGCTAATGAGACACCAATTTAGTTTTATCTCCAAGCATTCCATAGGAGCAGAGAGCAAAACATACGTTAATGCCATGTTTCAGCCCTCCATGGCTTGCCCTTCCCTGGCAGCTGTATACTGCATGTGGCCCAACAGACATTTCATGTGATGGAGGGAGAGGACACCTGTAAAAGCCATGACACGGTCATCTGTGTCTCTGTGCAAAAATGCTTTTGGGCATACCTTGACCATTAATGTGTCTGGCTTCATGTGTAGTGTATTCGTTTGGACTTGTGACACATGCATATGCCAGACAAAATCTGTTGGGCACAAAATAAAAGCAGAATCAGGTTGTCAGCTCTGTATAAACCAAGCAATTCCAGCATACCGTTTTTGAAGGGGTACTGTCTGGAGAGACTGAATTGAGATGTAGACCTACGTCTTACATGCTTCCTGCTTTTTATTATAGGGGACACTGTCCTAATAAACAATTTGCTTACAAACAACAAAAATTGCCATAGCAATAGCCGGGCCATTTTCCCTGGGGAAATCCTGCCAACCTGAGAAACACTTGGTAAGGCACAACTTGCACAGTGCCTGGGACATTTTTGTCTACTGAACAGGAGAAATGGACACTTTGGCTTCTTCAGTGAAATATTTCCTCCAGGGCTGCAGCTTAAAGAACCTGGTTTGTTTACCAACACGTGCTTGAGAGTAGAAAGGCTTTGCAGAAGGATCTGGACAGGCTGGATCGACGGGCTGAGGCCAACAGTATGAGGTTCAACAAGGCCAAGAGCTGGGTCCTGCACTTTGGGTCTCCACAACCCCATGCAGCGCTACAGGCTTGTGGAGGAGTGGCTGTAGAGCTGCCTGGCTGAAAAGGACCTGGGGGTGTTGGTTGACAGCCGGCTGAATGTGAGCTGGCAGTGTGCCCAGGTGGCCAAGAAGGCCAAGAGCATCCCGGCCTGTATCAGGAACAGTGTGGTGAGTAGGACTAGGGAAGTGACCATCCCCCTGGACTCGGCACTGGTGAGGCCCCACCTCAAGTACTGCGTCTGGTTTTGGGCCCCTCACCAAAAGAAGACATTGAGGTGCTGGAGCGGGTCCAGAGAAGGGCAACAAAGCTGGTGAGGGGTCTGGAGAACAAGTCTTATGAGGAGTGGCTGAGGGAGCTGGGGTTGTTTAGCCTGGAGAAAAGGAGGCTGAGGGGAGACCTTCTCACTCTCTACAACTACCTGAAAGGAGGCTGTGGGGATTGGTCTCTTCTCCCAAGTAACAGGCAATAGGACAAGAAGAAATGGCCTCAAGTTGCACCAGGGGAGGTTTAGACTGGATATTAAGAAAAATTTTTACACTGAAAGGGTTATTAAGCATTGGAACAGGCTGCCCAGGGAAGTTGTTGTGTCATCATCCCTGGAGGTATTTAAAAGACGGGTAGACATAGTGCTTAGAGATAAAGTTTAGTGATGGTTTTTGTCAGAGTTAGGTTGGTGGTTGGAGTAGATGATCTGAAAGGTCCCTTCCAACCTAGGCAATTCCACGGTTCTATGCGTGCATGCACATACCTGCATACACAGGTGTGTGCACACGTACCCCATCACGCTACCCCCTACGCCAGTCAGCTCTCATTTTGGGACAGAGCAAAACTGGGGTATGGTGGAGTGGTCATTCATGGTGCATATGCCAGGGGCAGGACGCCCCTGCTTTTGCCATGTGCTGACCCAGAACAGGGTTAGGAAGCCCTCTACAACAGGTGGTAGCCAAAGCCATCTGGAAAAAACGCTGTGGTCATGCTAATACTTCGAGGAACCAGCATGAGCCAGTTTGGTGAATTACAAAATAGACCTTCAGTGAAGACTAAGAATGATCCCAATGACTTTGGAATTCAAGTCAAATTTGGAAAACCTGGTTTTGTTACCTTAGGTTTTGCATCCTCTGAACACAGGCCAAGGTGGGCTGGCTGGGAATGACTGATTTGCAAAGCCAGTGCAGGGTGACTTCCGTGCTCAGTGCGACAAAAGCTGCTCTGAACCCTTGTCCTGCTCTTTGTCTTTTGGATAAAGATGTCCATGCTTACCTTGTGGTTGATGGTAGTTTGTTTGCCCCATGAAGCAATTAGCATACGAAACTTGTGCCAGAATTACCACTTCTAGGTGTCTTTTGGAGATGTGCTTTTTCACCAACAGTTCTTGGTTGCTGTTGATGGGACAGCCGACACTTTGCCAAATATGCCAGTGGTTTATGGAGTGAGAACGTGTTCACTGGAATCTGGATGAGACTCCTGAGCTGAATCATGAGGTCACTGACAGTAATGGCTCTTCCTCACTGTAATTCCTGCTCTCAACATCAGGGGAATGGCTTTGTATTAACAACCTGAAAGAGAAAGCCTTTACAGCCCATTCCTTATTGGTTGGCTGAACTAACCACTTCCCTCAAATGATATTAATACCCCTACAGTGTAACTTCCTCATTAAACAGAGAACTAAATACTTTTCCACACCTCCTCTTGATAGAGTCCTGTATAAACAAGCTGGGAAGCCTCATCTCTCAAATTTTCTAATGCCAGAAACTTCCGTCATTTTATGAAATACTGAAATTGGGTACTGACCTTCAGATACGAGAATTTTAATGCTTTTATTGTACAGTCCTGGCATCCACCCTTTCCATGTATTGTCTAAAAGAGCATTAACTAGATGCATGGGAGTTATGAAACTAGTCAGCTAACATTCGAAGCAAACATTTTAGCAGCACGCCCCCGCAGTTTTCAGAGGCTGAACTTTTGTTTCAGCTGTGATGTTATACAATCCTATTTCCATGGCAAACTTACAGATACACGCTTGTCAAAATTCATGGTTTATTTAGCAAAACTGTCAAGGCACATATGTGCCATATGCATTCTCCCATTCTTTACAGATATGCTTTTTAAAACAGCAATTTCCTGCTGCAATTAAGTCTGTTGCTCGGACTTCAATAGATGTATTTGTCATTGAAAGGGAATTTGGCTTGGATCCCTATCACTAAAAAGAGCACTGGTCAAAAAAACCCATGTGTTCTACTGTTCCATCTCCTGCCTTATACAGCCTTTTAAACATCCTCTGTTTTATTTGATATTTCTTTGTCCCATCCTGGTATTTATCCTATATTCAGAAGGCACTCTTTCCCTGAAGAAAACTGTATCTAGTATTTGCACACACTTTAATATCAAATATTTTGAGCACTGTCTACCCTTGAATCTCAAAGATCTGTCTCTGTTAACTGTCGTGGCATCTCCTTCATACAACCCAGGACAAGCACATGGTCAGTCTGAGGATGAAGCCAAGGACAGACCAGCTTCTTCCAGCACAGAGGTGGGGCAGGCAGGCAGTGGGAGGTGGGATTTTACAAGCCCTTGCCCTACCCTGCAGCCAGAGGTGTCACCTCCTTGCTAGGTCTGGAGTGATGGAGAACAGCAACAGGCAATGGAAATTTTACACTCAGGCCTTGGACTCCAGTTGAGTAGGATCTGGGAATCTGGTCAAAACAGATTTCCTGGCTCTTTGGTCTGGTCCCAGTCTCCTTGCCCAGCTAGGATGCATCTCACCCCATCCCCAGCACCCTGGTCCCAGTGCATTCAAACTTTTGCTCCCAGGTGGCTGTCACACTGGTGTCCCCCTCACCACTGTGATGCCATCCTTGTCCCTTGCCTTCTCCCATTCTTCTGTTCCACCTCCTGACCTAGTACCAACCTCCCCTCCTCTCATCTCGGTACCTCTACCACTATTTCTCCCAGGATCCTCACACTCTTTGCTATTAATTATATTTTCAACCATCCCTCCAGGCCTCCAGGCTCAAATGTATCTTGCTTCCTTTGCACATGGTGCCCTGAGACAAGCTGGTAGTTGCCAAAACATGGCAAATGTAGACAAAACTCCCTGCTTCCCATGCCAGTGCCTGTGTCTGTGGCACAGGGCAACACTGTGCCATGGAGCCTCTTGAAGGTGTCCTTCACACATATGCCTAGAAAGACAGCAGTGAGCCAGTGAAAATGCAAACTAGGCTCTAACAAGAGAAAGCACGTTCTTGTAAAGGATGATGTAAGGCTGCTTATTTGGAGGATTACTATCAGACCTGCCTGTAACGAGGAAGCCCAAGCAACCAACTAGTGAAGAAGCAAGGCGCAGAACTAAGGAGCCCCAGCTCTAATTTTCCATGCTCTGATCACTAGGCTGACATGATTGCTGTTGATTGTGTAAAATGTCATTAAGAATGAGCGGTGAGCTTTTCCTCCCTTTGCTGATCACTCCTCCACCCCCGACATTAATGCAATGCCTGCTATGACTTAACTCTGAGCCAGCTCAAAGCACAGACAAAGCAGAAACAAAATGAATTTCAATGCCCAAAGAACAGAAGCAAAATCCTTTCCCTGCCCTTGACCATGGTGTGGGGAGACAGTTTCGCATGATGGCAAAGCCATTCATGTTGGGAGAGAAGGGGAGAGAGGAGTAACGTGAAGAGGGAATTTTGCCTTGCTTTGCAGGAGGGATCACTGGCCAGAGCTGGGAGAGGGCAGCTGGGATCTTGCAGGAGGATGCATAGGTCGCTTTTATTTTTTCCCCACTAAATTGCCCTAGCACAGCCTTCCCCCTCCCTGCTCTAGCTTATTCAGTTGTCTCTCGCTAGAGGCAAACTGCCTGTCTTCACAAAACGTCCCTCTCTGTACAACAAGCACCACTCAGTACTTCACCTTCCCAATTTTGCCACATGAAGGACACCTGGGATGGTGTAGGGGGGGTGGGCCTGGTGGGGAAAGCCTGGCCAACTGGGCTTTGATTATTTATTTTTTTTTAAAGAAAAAATAAATAGTAGCTAGCTATGGTGAAAGTGTGCAGAAAGCCATGGTAGGAGAGAAGCCCCAGAGGGAGCATTTGAAGCCCTAGTGGATCAGTCCCTATTATTCACTATAAACACCTCACTACCTGTTGAAGTGATGAGTGACTTCGGGTACCACCAGACTGCCAGCTCAGAGTACTGAGGTTAGACTTCTGGACTAGGGAGTGACAGAGTAGATGCTTCATTTCCTGAACTGATATACAGAGAAATGAAGAGATCTACCTGAATTAGACAGATTGCAGCTTTTTCCTGCACCACAGGTAACAATCAAGTTAGGATATATTTTAAAGCAGTCCATTCTAGGGCCAATAGTTTTCACTGTAGTATCTCTGAACCTTCCCTATGCCATTACTAGCAATATATACAACAACATTCAAGCAACCTTCTTTTTGCATCCTTTTCAAGGCTTAAAGGGGATTGTTAACTAACCAAATCCTTCATCTGAAATTGCTCTGTCCCCACTCGTGTCTCTACCACTGTACAAGGTAAATGCAGTGCAGCTATTTTGGTAGTGGGTAGATGAAGTTTCTTATTTGACACAGCTGGAGCTTGATCCACTTACTCGTAATAAATGCTGAAGGATAAGCAGAAGCTAAGCTGGATAGAAACCAGAAGTATTTGCCAAGTGAAGTTCCTTAGTCTGTCTCAGAATAAATCAAAGGGCCTTCTGAGATAGCTGTCAGAGGTTCGGAATTAGACATATCCTTCAGTGAAATGAACATAGATCGTTTCATAGATTTCCCCTTGCTTCAGAAGGTACGACAGCAGCACGGAGGACACAGAGTCGGTAACAATAGTCCCATTCTCCCATCACCGCTCTCTAGAGGAACAGGCACATTTATTATTCCATTTCCACCTGCGCCAGCACCCTCACACTTCATCCTCCTCCCTTTTTTTCTAGAAGCATTATGTGTCACCTATAGAAGTACATAGCTCAAACAAGGTTTTATCTCTCTGGTTAGCTTTTCTGCTTTGCCTGCCTAGTTTTAGATGTCCAAAACCTTAAAGCTACATTAACACCTAACAAGGCCGAGGCAGAGTGTGCTTGAATTATTCATACAAAATTCTGTCTAATCCCTTCTTCAATTGATTTAATTTATTCCTCCCCTTGCTAAATGTAGAAAAAAAATACATGTATTCTACAACCACTATTATTAAGTAGCTCAAGCTATTCCCTCTGATTGTGATTGCTTGAATATCAGACTGTTTTCCTTGGGAATTAGTAGTAGGTTACATGCACTTGGCCTGAGTCTTTATTGCTCTGCCCTACACACAGGAAAAATGGCTACATGTGGAGATAATGGCCTTATTCCCTGTTGTTTTAAGCACATGTGTGAATCCAGTCCCTGGAAGCATTCTCCTAATTTGTGAGCAATCTGTTCACCCATTCTTTCAAATACAGTACTTCTCTTTCAATGCCAAAATTTGAAATAACAGAATTGTCTCCTCTGCCGCTTTTCTTAGTTTTTTTGTGCATGTAGCCACCACCTATGCGATTATTTCATTAATGAAAACCTCTTTCCAGACAATGCATTGTTCCTCCTCACCAAAGGAAATTGGAATTTCCTTTATTCCTGCCACATGGAGAATAACTGGAAATACATGCATAAGTTTTAGCTTATGTTTTAGCTGAAATATGCACATGGGCAAGTTTAAATAGTCCTTTTCGTGTCAAAGTTGTTGTGAGTGACCAAGCTCTTATAAGAGTGTTATGTCAGATTTTCAATTTCTTTACCACATGTGCCCTTATACCTTACAGGTCATAAAACCACCGGCAATCACTTCATTAGCCCTAAAAGGCTTCCCTCCCTGAAGTGCTTACCATTTACATACCCGAGACCTGGACAGAGAACAATGACACAGAAACAGTAATGGAGGAAGTCTGAGAGGTGAAGCCGGATTGTTGCACAACTAAATACATACTAAATAATAACTGAATACATGCTGAAATGAAAGCAGTTAACCCGAACGAGAAATATTTACCTTCTTCTTTTTCTTCCTTTTTTGTCTCCTTTTTTCAAAGCAGCCATTTATTTGTGTTAGAAGGACACAGGTATGTTGGTAAAGTAAGAAAATGATGGAACCATTGAAAATACGTGTTAGCATTTATGAAACCATGTGAGTAAAAGTACAAGGATGCTGAATCAGATATAGATAACAGAGCTAATAGTTACCAACAGTTTCCATGGGTAGCTTTAGATAAATTTTTACTTAACTGGTATACATCTAGCAATAAGTAACATCACTTATAAAATAACAGGTTAAAATATTGCTATATGAGCAGTAGGTAACATTAGTGAGTCTTGTACAGTAATGCTGAATGTGTAAACATATGTGGTGATCAGTACAACATTATCATACCCACGTACATCTGCAAACAACTAGCTTAAAATTTACGGGTGTTTATTACATGAATTTAGCATAAATGTTTGTTTGATGCTCTTTTGCTTTCATGGATAAATTGGCCTTTTTTTTTTAAGGGCGTTTTAGGTGTGGTTTTTTTCCCCTACAGCTTGAAAATTTCTTTTCTGAGAAAGTGTTTCGGAAAAATGGGTTTCCTTTGGCTGCTATGGATACAAAAAACGCTTAAGTGCCTCTCAGGAATTTTTTGTGTTCTTTAAGGTAAGAAAGTCAGAGGAAGGAGTTAAAAAACAGAAGTGCCGTAAGCAGAAATAGATTTTACAGTCTTTCTATTGGAACACAGTATCATCCCAGTGGAAGTCATTAGACTTTTTTCCTCCATATATAATGAAGGACTACTGTGACTCATTCCTGAATTGTAAATGAATTTTTAAAACATTTCAGAGCGACGGTCAGGGACATAATAAAACCCAGCAGCCCAGGGTATCATTCCAACCTGTAATTCCTTAGCAAGGAGATTACACAGGTCAGCTGCTAAGTAAACCCTGTTTATGATCATTGAACCTCAGGTCAAGTGTATTGCTAGGAAATTAATTTTCACTGGAAATTTAAGTGCTGAAGAACAAAAATCAAAAGCAATTTTGAGCAATTATAGCTGTATAAAGCTAAATACATCTTTTTATTGTTGCTGTTTTAAAATACTAGCGACCAGAAATCAACAAAATCATTTCCACAGGTTTCTTGTCAAAATGCCTGCTATCTTTCTTTTTCTCTCAACTCTGTGGGATGGAAAATGACACCATGTCGGTCTTTGTCACGTAATTACATTACTGTATTATTGCCTTGCTAGAAGTGGAAAATCTTGTTCAAAGACTATTGTCAAATATTGTCCTTTCCAGCCTATTCTCACCTAGCCTCTACTTTTCAAAGTAACTGGTTTTTTCTAATGTGATTTTATCCTTTTTTCCACCATCTGGCCTAATAATGGCTTGGTAACCTGGAGAACAGTAGGCAAAAGACTGCACGTCAGCCGAAGCACAGTATCCCCTTCCCCGCATCCTGACATAGCCTAATCTTCCTTGTGAAAGTTAGGTACCACTTCTGAGAGTCAGGTGTCAGGTCAGGCTGGAAGTGGTGCAGCAGGATCCCAGGACAATGATATTTTTATTCCTTTCTGTGGATCTTGGAAAATTACTTCAATGCTGTGTGGCTCAGATTCTGCAGCTGTAGTAAGCACATGTTTACTGATCTCACAGGGCTGCTAAAACTTAGTTCATCAATAGCTGTCAAGCACACTCTGCTCCCCAGATGATAGAAAATATAGAAATTTTAGAAGATTAAATTGAAATACTTATAGAATCCTTTAGAGGTTTTAAATCCTCTACTCCATCCATTAGGAACATCTACTCCAGTCTGCACAAAACAGTCCCTAGAACATCACTCAGTCTTTTCATGAAAACCACAATAAGTTCAAGCACCTTGGTTAGGTACTGTGTTCAGAAAATATTCAGAGTGAAATCCTATCCCTGCCAAAGTGAGTGGCTATGGTTTTGTTTCCAATTTAGATTTAGAGTCTCCGGACAATAGAACACTGCTTATATCCTTTGGGATCATATTCCAATGGCTTATTGCCCTCATGGCTAAAATGCTTCAGTTTGGAGATGGCATTTCCCAAATGAGTCTGCCCATCCTGAGATTTATTTTAAGCCACCTCTTCTGCCTTGTAATGGAGTATTAAATATATTCAGAAATACATTTAATAACATCTTGTGGCTGTTGGTCTTTGCAAAAACAATAACATAACTATTTTCTAATAATCTGAAAGCATATTGCCTTTCCAAACATACCAGTTTATACACAGGAAAGAGCTCAAAGAGATGGAAAAAAAAAGACCATTCTCATTCAGAGAACTATTAAAGTGGTTTTCAAAGGCTGATACCAAGAAAGGAAAGGCAATGGAAAAATGGAAAAAGAGTTTATTAGGGGATATATATCCCTTCTGTGCAATATAATTCTTGAGTAGAAGAAAGTACATGGCAGTGTTTCACTCTTATTAAAAGAAAACGAATTCTGGATGCATGCTTTCACTTTCAATAAGATAACACTGACCTTAGGTCAGCAAGCACTATAGGAATATAATTCTTTTCCTTTCCATACAATTGAATGCAATTTCAGCTACGGAGGGTGCAGAGACGGGGGAAGGAAAAGAAATCTTACAACGTTATCACTTTCAACTCCTCATATGATCCTGGATTTTAGTGACAACAGGTTGATTGATTTTACAAAGTTTTAGTTAAATGCCTGGGTTATTAGGCTGAGAAAAGTCCAGTCAGCTGTAGCTGCATTGCTGCGGTGAGCAGAGCTTCAGTGAATCTCTTTCCCCATTCACAAGCTGAGCTAGACCAACCTGTATGTCCATGCAGGAGGAATGCGTTCACAACAATAACGTGGCACTAAAATCTGCTTTAAACCATAGAAATTTTACCCCAGCCAATCTGAGTGCTAGATCAGATCTTTAGGGGATGTTGATTCCTTTCATCTCTGTTGCATCTGTGGTGTATGATCCACATCTTCCCATCTGTTCAGAGTTGGATGGAAGAGTCAATTTCTGCTCCTTAGAGAAGTGGAAAGGGAGTATGTTATTCAGGATGGAGAATGCCTAGGGTAACTTTCTTGTTAATCATGCAGCCTACAAAAGGGACACTAAGAGATGAGGCTGGCAGCTAGTGAAAAAACATCAAGGAGTCTTGCAGCTCGCCTCCTTCCCAGAAGAACCAAGTACAGGATAGATGACTCGTCCTTATGGGGAGAAGGAAGCTTGTAGCAATACAGGAAGGAGGTCGCTCACACCACCGAGAGGTAGTCTCAACAGGAGACCTGTCTCGCTTCTCTGCCTGCATCCCTGAGGTGTTCTCAGGCCAAACTCTCGAAGTCGTGTTTTATAGCTCAGTACAACTGTTCAAGTTGGTACAGCTTCATGTTTGATGATTTTCATTTAATGGAACTCAGGAAACATTAAATCTCTGGTTACAGTGGTGTACCCGTGTCTCTTAAGTAATGAAAGTAGCATGGACAATTTAGTTCAGCAAACCCTAAAACCTGCTGGATCCAGATGGATTTTACTGCTATATTTTAAATCACTCAATAGAAAGCGCAGTTCTTGTGTCTAAATGCATGTCTCAGCCCCTTTGAATCCAGTAATAGGTCTCAAGAAAGTTTTGCTGATGCTGTGATTTCAAAGCTGAGCGTGACTCTACCTCCTGCCCCAATTATCAGCCAGTTTCTTTAATAATTCAAAATCCTTGCTAAAATCCTGACCTTAGAGATTAATAAAATGATCCTTTATAGCCTTTCCAAGTCAGGCCGATTAAACACAGATTTGGCACAGACAAACTGAGAAACTTCAGTAACGTTATTCATTTAGCTAACAGAGTTACCTCCCCTGCTGACGCACTCCCAATTAATGCCAAGAAAGGCATCTGATCCGGCGGAAGGGGACCGCTTGTTCCGTGCTCTCTATTACTTTGGATTCGGTCCCAATCTGATGATAACATCACCATGTTTTACTTGAGAATTTTAATTATTTTATGGAAGTGGGGAGCGGTCTGTCCAGACCACAAGCCTTTCTGAGGCCCCAGCCAACAGCAGGTGTCTTGGAGAAAGCCGTTCACTCGCTCCACCGAGAGCACCTGAAGGAAGAAAAGTTTCTTCGGTACGGCAGCGGGTGATTAGTTTATACCCTGCAGCGGGAAGATACCGGCGCTGAAGTATTTTATAATTACAACCAACGGTCTTCCTCCTATCAGCATGTCAGCTTTCCCAGACCCAGGCTCTGCTGCAACCAAGCAGCACCAGCTTAGCTTAAATCTGCCTGCAAGCCGCTCCTGTTAAACTGATGCAACCGTACACAAGACGACAGATTTAAAATTAGTTTTTTGTTACGCTAGTGTTTATGAATGCCAGCTGAGTCACCGCAAGCTGAAATTAAACCAGTTTACTAGAGTTCATACCTAAAATTAGCAGGGTTTAGCCAAACCAGTTTAAAACTTGGCTGAGAGGGCGGCGCTGGCTGAGGGAGTCGTGCTGCGAGGCCGCCGGGGAGCAGGGCCATGCCGGGGGCGAGGGGACACCTCCGGCCATGGCCTGGACCCCTCTGCCCATTGCCTCCGACATGTTCCCGGGGGCAGAGATGGCATAGGCAATGGTTGGGGTGGGTAGGGGCCGCTGGAGGAGGAGAGCAAGGGGTCTGGTCCCTGGGGGGAGGTGAAGGAGAGTTTGAGGGGACCTTCCCTGAGCCCCTGGCAGTGAGGAGGGCCCGGAGGGAGGCTGTGGGGTACGCAGGGGCTCCCATGGCAGGGACGGCTGGGGCCTTCTGGCTCCTAGCAAATGGCAGGGGGCTGTCCCTCCACCTGCAGGCCTGAAAAGAGGGTGGGTGCCCCAAGGCAGGTGGGGACAGAAAGCTGTGCCCGGGGAGGCACCTCAGACTCGTGGCAGCACCAGGGGGAAGCAGCGGGGGATGGCAGAGGGACTCTCCCCCCCATTCTGCAGAGGCACAGGACCCTGTCTGCCAGCCTGGCCTGCTGCTATGGGCTTGGGCAGGCCCTTGGACCATTGCTCCACTCTTGCTGTGGCCATGGGAGGTCCTGGTGCTTTTCTCCTGGATCCTGCCACTGAGGGGAAGGGGCTTTAGCCGGCTGCATGGCTGTTGCCAGTGACAGATGTGGCTTTTATGGCCATGGGACACACTTTGAGAACTGAGGATGGCGTCGGGGGGGTACCTGACAGCCACCTCCCAGTACCTACAAGGAGGTCATGGAGGAGATGGACTCAGGGTCCTCACAGCATTGCAGGGCAGGAGGGCAAGAAACAACCGGCATTAGTTGAAATGAGAGAGTTTCAAGGTAGGTATAGGCAGAAACTGTCTACCCATGAAGGAGGCAGTGGAGCAGGTCACCATGAGAGGCTGTGCCACCTCCATCTTTGGAAGGTTTCAAGCCACAACTAGTCCAAAGCCCTGAGCAGCCTGGTCTGCCCCCAGAGCTGGCCCACTTTTGGGCCAGGAGGTGGACTGGAGGCCTCCTGAAATCTCTCCCAGCCTGAATTATCCCATCATCCTATGATAATCACCAAGCATTTTTACCAAGACAAATTTGCACATACAGCACTTTGTACTCAGGCCTTAACCTCAATAAGGTCTGGTGGCAGCAAATTATATAGATTAATCAGCTAACCATCATTTCAGTCAGCTTTATTTTTGCTCTGACTTTGGTATAAGGAAAGAAGACAGTTTCATCTTTGCAATCCCATGCACTTGAGGCAAAATTTCCAACGCACAAGCTTAAGTAAGTAACATCTTTCTGAAAGTGCTGAGCTCTTATCAGCTGTCTCTTGAAGGGAAATTATTGCCAGCTGAGCACTTTGGAAAACTTGATCCTTTGTTTACCCACCTAAATAAGGCTTTGGACCTTAATTTTTGGCACATCTTCTTCAGTGTCTTGGCTGCAGCAACTTCTATGTGTTCTGAAAAGACAAATTCCTTCCTTACAAGAAAGGTACATTATTATGTTTGTGGTATTGTCCCCCCAGGATCAAAGAAAGCAGCTGGCCCATCAAAAGTCTCACAGTAAGTGGAAATTGTTAATTCCAAGCACAATCACCAGTCTGCTAGCCATAGACCTCATTAGCAGAAGAGCCAAGATCCACCATCCTTATATAATCAGGTATCAGTTGTGCTAAAATGTCAGGGAATATTACATTTTAAATATGAGCCTTACTATGTTTATCTAAAATATTAAATCTTGTGTATACTCTATTTTTAGTCATACGCTATCTGTAAAAGAAAAGACATTTTTCTTTTCCAACTTTTATTTATATGTCTGTTTTCTTCTCTTTTTGCAGTAAATTAGTCACTAATTTAATCATCTTTAAGATCCATATGCTCGCCCACACCATCTTTCATATGAGTACAATGAGATAAAGATTATTATTTGCTGAACTGGGATATAATTAAACATTCTGAATTTCAATTGTTTCAATTGATTACAGTGAGAGATCACATGGTCCCGTGCAATTCAGTGAGATAATTTTTTCATTTTAAATATTTCTGAATTTTCTACACTTGTCTTTTAATTTAACTTCCAGCCCTTGATAACAGGGTTTACTTACATCAAACTAGTAACACACTCCACTGAAATTAAATAGTTTGTTTTGGTTTTTTTCCCCTCCTATGGCCATATTGGCAAGTTTCACAGCTGAGCAGTATGACAAATACCATATGTTCACCTTCGGGCCACTGTGTTATTTGCTGGTAACTGCATTTCCTGCTGCTGTAGTTGCTCTGTGAAATTAAGAGTGACTGTGACACTTTCCCTTTATTGCCTTATGTCATCTTATGTATAAAGGCAAATTTCTAGAGTCACTGCTCCATGAAATGGATAAAAATGTGTGTAGATTCATATTTTGTATTGTTAAAACACAAGGAACATTTGAATTCTCAGCAGAAATGAAAAACATTCCAATCGGAAAGTTGCCTGACAAAAAATTCAATACCTTTCTGCCTTTATTCATTTATTTCAGCCTTTATTGCTTATGAATCTAATGAAATGCTAGGCTAGAACTCCGTTTCAGTATGAAATGACTCAAGGGAAAAGAGTAAATGTCCAACTTCATGAACAATATATGACAAAGCTATAAAGCAAGTCCTTTGATTAGTTTATCTAGTGACTTGTAACTTCACTTTTGAATAAACAGAGGTTGTCAGGCTGAGGTAGCAGAAGAGTTTCCTATGAATATTCATGCAAACATGCCTGCCCTCAGTCTAGCACAATTTGATGGAGCTTTTCCTCTGCCATGCTTTGATTAACTGACTTCCTTAATGAGTTTTTTTGCTCATTTTTGTTTTAAGTTTCCAAGAAAGAGGGCATGGGAGAACACCTGACCAAATCCTCACTCCCTACAGACCAAAAGAGCTGTCAAGAGGAGCTGGGAGTTCAATGGAGAGACAGGATTGAGCCTTATATTTGCTAGTCTTTTTAAGTCCTGCTTCCCCAAGGACCACAGAAGAAGGGCTGACAAAGCAAAAGACTGCAGGGTTTAAGAGATTCTTGCTATTTTAATCTTTTAACAAGTAATGCAGTCCAGCCAGAAAGAACTTTGCCTTATTCACTTCTAGGCTAGTCCTGGACCAAAGGGTTTTCTTTCTTGTTCCACAGCCTCTAGAAAACTCCTGCTGGTTCCCCTCCATCCAGTACTTTAGCTTCCTCTCCTCCTCTGAGTGGGAAATCTCCCTCAGTAGTTTAGGCTGACTCTTCCTCCTCATGCTTATACCCTTCACCAGCTGCAGCCACTCACTGGGGAGCTCACCTGCAGACATGAAGTAGCTCCATTGTTAGCAGCTGCACTGCAAATTTACAAAATTCCTTTATTAGGCACACACTCTTCCAAGTTAGCAACAGTGCTAATGCTGTAAGGTGAAGGAAGAGGGAAAAAAAGTAGTAAATCAACTTCTAAGTTAGAAAAGGTGGTATTACCTTAAGAAAATCATTGGATCATTGGCAGGTTTAGTGTGGGATCTTGCTGGGACTTTGTAGAAGCGAGTGGGGGGAGCTAAAGATATGTAGTTGGATGCAGTCTATATGCTTAAATAGTAATAAATAGTTCAGTTTGCACTCATAAGGAGGATTTATAAGGTGTTCTTCTACCCAATAGGAGTTTCCTTTAGGAGTTATGTCTGTTCTTCCTACAATGTGTCAGGAGAATTAACACCAAAGAACAGAACCTGTAAAGGCCAAAACAGGAGCTGTCTAGGTAGCAACTAGCAATAGAGGCATACAGAGCTTTAGATCTGCTTCCCTCAAGTCAGTGTTATTTTTGGTTAACTAGAGATGCCTGTATACCCGAGTCCCCTGCTGGAGTAAGCTTCCAGAGAAGCCAGGAGAGCTCTTTCTCAAAAGAACAAGTAGGTGTTGTTCTCCTTTTGTGGAAATGTCCAAGAGCAAATCCCAGTCATTCAGCACTACTGGTGTCACCAATTCTTCCTTGGCTTTGTTTCCTTCTTTGGGTTCCCCAGCTTCCAGTGAGATGTAGGACAATTGCAGACAGAGAGGTTTCAGTTGACGTGGAGATTTTGATGAAATTTAGGCAACCTAAATTGACAGCTGCAGTCCTGAAAACCTCGTGTCTATTTGCTACATAGCATTAGAAAACTTTATCAGAGTCTACGTGTTGGGTCAGGGACTGTTCCAGATTTGCGTATTTACATGCCTAAGACTGTCTCATTCTCAACAAAATACCTTGGGCACCTGATCCTGTTGCCAGACTTGGAAGCAGTTTTCAGTGCTCATCCAATACATTTGGTTACATATAAACGTGCCTGAAGGAAAACCTGCGTTCCATCCCTCTTTTGCCTCTCTATCTGCCCCATTCCCAAGCTCCTTTTTTAAGTCTGAGGACCCTCAAGCCTACGTCTCTCAGGGAAGCATATTGATGAGAGCCTGAAGGTTACTCTATGATGGGCGTATTCTTAGTTGCCAAGGAAAGTAATAAGCATTTAAGTACATAAAAATGGAGAAAATTAATAAGGGCTTGTCTACATACAATGTTCTTCAATGAGGGTAATGAATATGCGTTAATTTTATTGCATAGCATTGTCAAAATCCAAAGACACTGCTTGATTCGTGTACTTTGTGACCATTTGGTCCTTGGATCAAGGGCACAGATCAGGGATTTGAACCTAGGCTTCTCCCTTCCCTCTCTCCCAGACATGCCTGTGAGTATTTGGTTTGGATCATACTTTGTCATGCGCTTCTCTCTCATTCATGTGCCTTTAAAGATGTAAAGGAGGTAGATGAAGTCTTTACTTTCTTGTGTGCATTTTGACTACAGAAAACATTGGAAATAGCTGCTTTCCAGCTAATAAAGCTGAAGCCTTGTGAGACTGAGGTGTCAAAAGAGGAGATGTTAGAACAAGCTGCTATATTAAGCAGTAGCGTATTTAAAAGAAAACTTGGCTGCTGCTCCACCAAGTATTCTGTGGAAACACAAGAACGAAATCGTTGTGTTGTTAACAAAATACACAGCAGACCTTAGGGTAGCAAATTTCAGTCCTATCTCTAACAAAGGCTCTGTGGTAACTGTGGAAATTATAAACAAGTTTGTCTAGTATCAATATTGAGTAACAGGATGAAACAATAATTAAAGGAAGTCATTAGAAACCAATAGGAAGATAAAGATACATAATACTCACAAATCAACGTAGATGCTGTAAAAGAAAGTGGCGTTTTCAACCTACTGACAACGTATTGTACTTGCTAGCATGGTAACATCTAAAGTAAAATAATCTGAAATAATTTATTTGGATTTTTATAAACTACTTTCGCCAAAATTCCTGAAGTGGGGGCTGTTAAGGAAATTAAGTAATCATGACGTGAGAAGTGTGATTATAGAATGGCAAGCCATAAAAAAGCAAGGAATATAAGTAAATGCCCAGGTGCCATGCTTGCAAAAGGCCAGCCAAGCGACGACTTGCACTGTGAATGCTGTCAAATACATTTCAAATGACAGAAGAGCTCACCTGAAGTGCAAGAGAATGTGAAAAACACTTACCAAAGGAACCTAACAAAGCTAGGTAAACTGGAGGTAGGAAGATAGATGGAATAGATCAACAAAACAATACCATGGACAGCATTGCTAGTTTTAAAATGAGAAAAACCACCACACTTAGCGGTGGGAAGGACCTTAAAAAAAATCACCAAAGTGTTCTTTATCTGCAGTGATGGTCAAAGTGTAACTGGATGTCTAAATGAGAAGTAATAATAAAAATAATATTAAATTGTATATGTAACATGCTTTATCACACATGTATAAGATATCTTCAGACATAATGTGTGGGTCCCTGGGTGGGAGTACATCTATGTGTGTGTACATAGTGTACGCACATCTATGCACATATATGTCCTGACATAAAATACCCACCTATCTACAGAGTTGAATTTGTAGAAGCACTAATATCTAATAAGATGGTCCTATGATTCAGATTTTCTGTGCGGTGTTGTGATGTTACACCTCTGAAGTGCCAATACTTCAGATACTCTGCCTGTGCACATATGCACACAGGGAACATGCACAGGGAACATGCACAGGCATATTTCTGATATACATCTAAAAATATTTGCCTCTGTTTCTCTGCCTTTTATAACATTATTTTACCTGTTTATGGATTCCTTACAGAAATGATTAGAAGCAAAGAAAGTTTTACATGTGACTACAAACTGAATAGAGAGGGACACTTCGTTTCAGAGAGGAGATGAAGAAGGGTACTAAAGATTTATGAAATCATGGTACAGAGGAAGGCAATCAGGTGGTGTGTTTAAGGAGATATTTGATGCAGCTGCAATACAAAAAACCTGAAACATCCAGAGGTACTCTTCCATTTAGCACTGAATTACCGACCCATAGAACTTACTGCCGTACTGTAATCACTGAAACCGGGAGTTTAGCAAGATTCTCCAAGCAGTTAGTTTTATCAATAACAAAACTGTTGAACTATACATCAAGTAAAAAAAAGAAATTAATGAGCAGACATGGAGACAATGAGGCTTAAAATGATATTTCCTGTAGCAGCAGGGCTTTCTACAGTATTTTTTGAGCGTTTTGAAGCACCTGAAAATGCATCTGGTAAGCACAGGCTTGGCAGGTAACGGTGTGATCTGGCAAGGCAGTGCCACAGATCTCAATTTCTTACATTCCTGCAACTAGAGGCGATCTCAGTAACTTAGATAACTGCTTTTCCAATGTTCTTTGATAGCAACAGGTTACGTTATGCCCCAAAGAGTGATCCTTCAGACTCTAGTAAACCTCAAAACCTATCAATCCCATAAGAATTAAAGCTTTTCAGTGCCCTGCAGTAGAAGCTGAGCTCTATGCAGGGTAGTGTCTTGCACGACAGGTAACAGTTGGAAATGATGTACTAAGTTCAGGGTAGGTAGGAATCCCAAATGCTGTTTCCGTTGCCTTAAAACTGAAAATCATTCAATTTGATCAAAGGTAAGTTGCATGTCCATTTTTGATTCCTGAAAAAAGTGTTGAGTTATATTTCAAGATTTCTTTCAATGTAATTTTTTATTTAGCATGTCTATTGTTTAGGCACATGATGATGAAATAAAATCATATGCCCTGAAGTGTAATATTAAGTATAGAATGTTAGACTGGAGCACAGATCTGTGAAGGTCATTTAAGTATCATATTTGCTGCTAATGTTATACCAGGATCAGTTTTTTTCCCCATAGATAAATAGAAAAATAATATCTCTATTGTGACACACATTCTTTTGTGACATAGGTTCTTTTGTCATATTGGTTTTGAACACAAATGTAAGTTTGCAAATGTTAAAAGTGGGCACTCACAAACAGATGATCTCCATTTATTTATAACACTTGAGTATAAAAATAAATCAAATCTCTTCAAGTGTCTAACCTGCTCAGGAACTGCAACTCCAAAAATGGAGGAAAGGTCTACTCTGGCTAGACAGGCCTATATAAGTATTTTTTTTGTCTGATTTTGCATGTTAAAACTGTAATCCTAGATGGCTGAGCTAGGGATGGTTACCTCTGCTCAACTTGTCTTATTAAGTGACGAGATGCTCCTTTGGCTGGTCAGCGTGGAGACTGACCGTGCCTCCTTCCTCCTCTGCGTGCAGTCCTTGGGATCATGTACTCCCACCAGTGACAGCTTTCATTCTGGGACCGTGGGCTGCTGAGTGGAGTGCTTGGCAGAGAACTGGTGGCACTGGCAATCCCATGGCCCCCGTTTGTGAGCTGGGGTTATTGGCTTTTCTTCCCCCTTCCACTGTTGAACTTGTTGGGCAATTTTGGCAGTAGCTGCCTAAAGGCAAGAGACCCACAGCTGGTGAAAATCAGTGGCCTCTTAGAAGAGAATGAGCCTTATTTAACCAAAAAACTGTAGTGTTTCTCTTTATGTACTTTTTTTTTCCATTTCAGTAGGAAATAGGCAATCCGCTCAGGGAAAACTAAAATCAGAGCTTAAGTTTAGACACTGCAGTCAATCAGCTACGTATCATGGATCCACAAGAACCCAGGCTGCATTTGCTCACTGCTCATGGGACTTGTCTTCTTTTTTCTTTTCTTTTCTTTTCTTTTCTTTTCTTTTCTTTTCTTTTCTTTTCTTTTCTTTTCTTTTCTTTTCTTTTCTTTTCTTTTCTTTTCTTTTCTTTTCTTTTCTTTTCTTTTCTTTTCTTTTCTTTTCTTTTCTTTTCTTTTCTTTTCTTTTCTTCTTTTCTTTTCTTTTCTTTTCTTTTCTTTTCTTTTCTTTTCTTTTCTTTTCTTTTCTTTTCTTTTCTTTTCTTTTCTTTTCTTTTCTTTTCTTTTCTTTTCTTTTCTTTTCTTTTCTTTTCTTTTCTTTTCTTTTCTTTTCTTTCTTTTCTTTTCTTTTCTTTTCTTTTCTTTTCTTTTCTTTTCTTTTCTTTTCTTTTCTTTCTTTTCTTCTTCTTCTTTCTCCTCTCCTCTCCTCTCCTCTCCTCTCCTCTCCTCTCCTCTCCTCTCCTCTCCTCTCCTCTCCTCTCCTCTCCTCTCCTCTCCTCTCCTCTCCTCTCCTCTCCTCTCCTCTCCTCTCCTCTCCTCTCCTCTCCTCTCCTCTCCTCTCCTCTTCCTCTCTTCTCTTCTCTTCTCTTCTCTTCTCTTCTCTTCTCTTCTCTTCTCTTCTCTTCTCTTCTCTTCTCTTCTCTTCTCTCGTGGTTTGAATAAAAGAGGCTAAGAGCAGCTTTCCCTGATTCCATTCCAAAACATTTTGGATAGATTGCTAGGAAAGGGAGTCAGAATAGCTTCGCTTTCTCCGCTCCCAGTCTCTTGGTGGTCTTTTTCAACTAAAGTGAAATATTTGATGTCAAGGGCATCTTCCCTACCAGCATCCTTGCCTTTCTCCTACTGCCCCTGTTGCCCCAGCCCTACCAGATGCTGCTGCCTTCTCTCAGGCTGCTGCCAAGAACCAGAAGAGAAGCTCTGAAATGTCTTGGGCATATTTGTTCCCATTCAGTAGCATGTTCACCTCCTCTCTTCATCTCTGCTCAAGTTCCCTTTACAAAGGTAGCACTGATACCTCTGCATCCCAAGCCTATGACAGTAACTGAGTAAAGCCCAGAGTGATCAAATGAGTCGTTAGCTTTGAGGCCAAGTTCTTCCAACCACAAGTGCCGACATATGCAAGACGAGTCAGGAGATCCTCGCTCCAGCCCATGTCCTCCTGGGCACACCAAGCAGAGCCGTTCCTGGGAACAGCTCCTGATTTTAAGAACTGGAACAGATCGGATCAATAATAACAACCATGCAGTTCGTTCACACAATGTTTAATTTTCTTTCCTAACTGAAACAAAGCTGCTTTTGCATAGTGGAGGGTTTAATTGTAAAAGGTTCATGTAGCTCCTGAATTGTAGTTCCCAACATGTTCTGGAGCAGCTTTGCTGCAATCACTGGAGTTTGCCCCAGAGGAGGACTTACCCAGAGATAAGCTCGGCCAGGGTAGTACGCAGAAAACAACACATTGATTTCCTTTTGTTCTTTTTGCTTTACTTATTCCGGGCCATAGCAATAAGATCCAAGAACTTCAAAAACATGCCTGTAAAAACTGTTGCTAGATAGATTAAATCAGTCACTGAATGGCTGCTCTCTACAGGTATATGAGGACACTGAAGTGAGAATCGTGTCAATTTGCTCTGTATTTGTGTGTGGACTACATTATATTCACTAGGGGATGCTTAACTTTCTGCATTTGATTATATATCTTAATATTCCCTTATAATTCTGTTCCTAACTCTGAAAGTGTGCTAACTGATATGATACTTGCCTTTTTGGTGACTATTTTGATTGAGAATCAGCAGTAGATTGTGTATATTTACAGACTTTTTTTTTTTTTAAATCTCAGCAACAGTAAGCTCTTGAAAATGGCTCTTGTTCACCATCAAAATAACACACTGTTTACAATGGTGATTATTCATCACAGGCTATAATTTAAAATATTATTTGGAAGGTAAGCCAGGTGGTTCTATTTCATGTAGGCGTTCAGATTTTTCCCCCTTGTATGAGTAAATACGCAGTTTCAGGAAAACATTCTGAATTGTTAATTTCTGGCATAACAGCCTCAGAGAGACTTTAGCAGCTTCTGAGTTGAGCAAGCTGGGTAAGCAGCAGGGAAGATTGCTCTCCTCCTTACTCTTGGATCAGAATCCATTCCTAAAGGAGAGTGGATCTCTGGCAGCCCGGCGCGTGTGCCCATGGAGAGCTCTCCGGAGCGTTTGACCTTCTTTCTTTCAAAAGTATGCTTACGGGCAAATAAAACACGTGTCGTCTAGAATATTTGCAGATGCAATGACATTGATTTCTTCTTCAGCGGGTGTCAGCTCTAGTGAGGTTGATATCTGGGGTTGCTACCACTCCGGTGTTAGTACTGGAAGCAGGGGTTACGGTGCCATAAGCCAAGAGGTGAAAAGACTTGTTCTGGTTCATTTGAGCCCATGAATGACAGCAGGCCATTTGTTCCCTTCTTGCAACTTTCCCCCATCTTTCTTAATGTGTGTGCTAATTATTAATGTATGCTGCAGTAAATATTACTTACTCTTCTTCGTCTCTCAGGGTAATCTGTAATTCATCGAGGGCTGGGAACAGCTGGAAGGCAAGGCAGTGATCCTGAAATTTTCTGGAACTGAAGTCAATGATGTTTTTATGGTCACCTAAGTTTCCTGGGAGTGTTTTGTGTTACGTTAAGTGGTTGTTATGCACTGATGAGCAAGCCTAATGAGCGTAGCCACTTCCCTCTGATAAATTATGGGAACGAATTTGAATGCTCATTAACATATATAAATGAACCCCGTGTGAACATTGTAAAGAGTTCTGCAGGGTACAAAAGTATCACTGTGGCTTACCCTACTGTTTGAATCTGGGTTTATCACTTGTCAGAAGGAGATCAGTCTAAATGAAAATAAATAAATTACTTTTTTCTAATAAGGGAAACTGTATTAGTATAAAATGGATTTAAATGCCCACACCCGTGGGCAGTTTCTTTCCTGTCAGGAATACCATTAAGAAGATATGGAGAGAAATAACTGCATGAATTAGTATACTAGTGAGAGGAGAGGTGGGGAGGGCCCTCCGTGCCAGTGGCAAACTGAACCAAGTAGGAGTGTCACCTTGCTTCATTTCAGAGGAAGCTGGGGTCCTTGGGAATGGCGAGCTGCTCATGGCCTTTCCAAGACCACTACTTGTGTTTGGTGCTTTAATATAATCCCATTTTTCCGTAGCAACATGCACATTACATTATTGTAATATTTATTGTTGCCATAAGCTGAGGTACAGCCTCTTCTGGGCAAAGGAATATTTTTGTTCTAGGAAAATTCAGCAGGTAAGAGGTTTTTCATCATAATATGCAAAATAAGTCAAAAGGAGTCATTTCAAAAAGTAGCTTTTGATCCAGTATAGCTTTTTCCCAGTAGGTTTGATCAGATAACTGGTTGCATTAATTGGTACTCGGTGTAGGAAGAGAGGCTAAATACTTCTGCCTGTCAATTCACCCAGATGTACAGAATAGCCCAAAAAAGCACACGCAGTAACTGACAGCAATGAATTCTGAAACAGCTGACAATCATGAATAATGCAGTAAGGTAAAAAAAAATACTGTTGTTGAGAGGTAGTTCACAGGTTGTTCTACTAGCACCTTCTTTAAATGTATTGTTCATAAACGGAACTTTTCATGTGAGTTTCACTAAATTAGACAGTAAACTATGAAGGTAAACTTACAAAGGAGCAGTATCACATATGAAACCTTTAAATATAAAAAACCGGGGCCTGAGAAGGAAGCTCTACTAAAATGACATGTCTATAATTGAAAAAAACCCATTATTTCTTTGCTGACTATATGTATAACTGAGGAAAATTTCCACAGATTGGGATGTAGACATATTAAAAAAGATGCTCCTGAACAGACCACCTCATATGATGCAAAAACAACTGAGGTCCAGTAGAAAGGGTCCCCATGACTTCAATGGGCTCTCATGAGGAAATATTTTCACATTCCCTATCTTAATCATGTAATTTGGTAATGTAGGTGATGCCAGTATTCCCTGATATTTAAATCAGTACATTTTTCTCTATTGTTTGGTTGTAGTTTTGGTAGAGTTACTATTTCTGCCTGCATACGTTTCCTTTTCGCCTTTGTCAGCTTAACACAACAGTGGTACTGGCTGTTGCCAAGTGTTTTCCAACAACGATCAGAAGCAGAAAAATAAGAGTAGAAAATAAGAGCAGAAAATAGGAGTATTTCAAGCATATTGTGCTGCTTCTCCAGGGTAGTCTTTTAGGCTCTGACAATTTACATCTCAGAGACTGAGCTCAGAGTTGGTGACCCCATATTCCGTTACTCTCAATGGGTGTCTCTTCCATAACTTACCCATCCGCACCAGGAATCCTTGCCACTCCCTGTCAGAATGAGCTCCACGGTTTACTGTAAAAACTGTCCTTTTACTCCTATAGTTTTGACTTGTTTTATTGTCTTTGTTTTCCCAATCCATGTAGAGACATTCCTTATCCCATGGTTGCTTAGTTTCCCTAACTGTCGATGACGGAGGTGGCCAGGGGCCAGCGAGCTCTACTGGGGTGCTTTCTGAGTCTTTCAGGAGTTTGCAAGGCAGGACTTCCCTCACAAAGTCCATGCTGACTCTTCCCTGATGCCCCAAAATCATCCACACATCTCCTGTTATGTTCTTTATTATAGTATGTAGGTAGTTGCACCAAAAAAGCAGTTTAGTTTTTTGCTCTGGGTACCATGACCTCCTACTGAATTGTTTTGCTGTGTTTTTGTAAAGATGATACCTTTGCCACCCTCCAGTACAGAAGGTCATCAAGGTACTATATTGGACTGCCACATAATACAATAGCCATTTTCCAGAATGCAGTTTTCACTGTATTAGAAAAAGAGAAGACGTGTTGGAGTGCCATGTCCTGCCCGCTGTAGGAAGAAGGTGAACGTGTAGATCAACTTTTAAGAAAGAAAGATAAGCACACAGAAAAGTGGCCTGAGCATAGTAGCACGTAGCAAGGCACAGTTACACAGCAGCATTCACGGAATCACGGAATCTTCAGAGTTGGAAGGGACCTCTAGAGATCATCTAGTCCAACTCCCCTGCTAGAGCAGGATTGCCTAAACCACATCCCTCAGGGCTGCATCCAGGCGGGTCTTGAAAATCTCCAGAGAAGGGGACTCCACAACCTCCCTGGGCAGCCTGTTCCAGTGCTCTGTCACCCGCACTCTAAAGAAGTTTTTCCGTGTATTTGAACGGAACTTCCTATGTTCTAGCTTGTGCCCATTGCCCCTTGTCCTGTCACTGGGAACCATTGAAAAGAGCCTGGCTCCGTCCTTAAACCCACCCTTTAGATACTTGTAAACATTAATCAGGTCCCCCCTCAACCTTCTCTTCTCCAGCCTAAAGAGTCCCAGCTCTTTCAGCCTTTCCTCATAAGGGAGGTGCTCCAGTCCCATAATCATCTTGGTTGCCCTACGCTGGACTCGCTCCAGTAGTTCCCTGTCCCTCTTGAACTGGGGAGCCCAAAACTGGACACAGTACTCCACTTGTGGCCTCACCAGTGCAGAGTAGAGGGGGAGAATGACCTCCCTCGACCTACTGGCCACAGTCTTCCCTATGCAGCCCAGGATGCCATTGGCCTTCTTGGCGACAGGGGCACACTGCTGGCTCATGGATAATTTGCTGTCTACCAGGACCCCCAGATCCTTCTCCTCAGAGCTGCTTCCCAGCATGTCCGCCCCTAACATATACTGGTGTTTGGCATTCTTCCTTCCCAGGTGCAGGACCCTACACTTGCTTTTGTTGAACCTCATTAGGTTCTTCTCTGCCCAGCTCTCCAGCCTGTCCAGGTCACGCTGGATGGCAGCACGGCCCTCTGGAGTGTCGGCCACCCCTCCCAGCTTGGTATCATCAGCAAACTTGCTGAGGATACACTCTGTCCCCTCATCTAGGTCATTAATGAATATATTGAACAAAATTGGTCCAAGTATTGACCCCTGAGCGACACCACTCGTTACAGGCCTCCAACTGGACTCTGTGCCGCTGATCACAACCCTCTGAGTTCTGTCACTCAGCCAGCTCTTGATCCACCTCACTGTCACCTCGTCTAGCCCATTCATAAAGAGCAGCCCTCAGGAATGAGCTGCCATGGGTTTGATTTTTACACGCACAGGCCGTACCTAGAGGCCTTGCACTGTTTTCCAGAGCTATGTCTACACTGCCAAATAAAAAAGGACCTGGTTTCAAACCCAAGTCCAAGTGACAGGGACAGGGTTTATGTGTATGCTGTGAAGCAGCAGCCTCCTGCAGGTCAGGGCTGTCTTGCGGACAGCTGTTTGGAGAAATCCAGACTGGAGCCAGGGGCTCAGAGAACAATTAAGCTGTGCGGACAATCAGTAATCAAGCTTGCTCCGTGGCCTTGTTTTATTTAGGAGTATAGAGGCACTCAGTGTGATCCTTCTAACAAACAGGAACAGCTTGTAAAAGGATAAGAGAAACGGAATGATTTCTGAGTAAATAATCTGATCTAGGGAATGATGTAAACCACTAGCAGAGGCACTTTCATGTGGCGCGAAATCATTAACGTTATGTAAGAGCTGAAAGCACTCACGAAAGGCTGGTGCGCTCGTATCGGGACATGGATCATGCTCTTACTGACATTTAGCATCCTTTTACTCCTGGAGCTGGGGCCACTTGAGAAGCTCCATCTAAGTAAATTGTATTTAGGCTGTAATATTTTGATGCTAACTGAGCTGGAAAGGGCTCTCCTGATGAGCTCCTTAATGTAAAAACAGACAAATCTCAATTCCGGAAGGAATGACTGCACATGTCTTTTTGACCTGACTCGTTGTCACAGAGTTAGATCTGAAATGAGACCTAAGTAAAAATAAAATGAAGATGGGTGGGAGTGTTTCTGCTTAATCCAGTGGTCTAAAAAGCAGATATTGCTTTTGGTGGCTGAGAGCTGTAACCATCAGCGGTGCAGAGGAGGAGGCGGGGGGTGGTGGTGTGAGTGCCTTTCAGGCCAGCACTCCAGATGCTAAAATATGCTGTAGTTAACGTTCACTGCTTTTCAGGCTGAGGTTTCTTTCCACAGTTTTTTTTTTCCTGAAGGTTAATTAAAGGACATGTTCTCATAATACAGTTCCTATTTCCCGATACAAAATCTTCACTGTTCCTGGTCTAAATGGTAAGCATTAGCTACTTAATACCAGCAAATTTCCCCATAAAGTATAGCTTTCAAATGCATAGCAGACATGCCTCGTTAACCAAATGAAGTATTTCACAGAGATATAAAAGCACATGATTGACACATAGCGTGCAGTCAAGGGAAATATTATCCTTGGAAGCTTTCAGCAATGTGACACCAAATGCTGCACTGTGCAAAGTTCAAGTAACAGAAATAATGGGCTTCATTAGAAGAATCCAGAGCACACTGATCCGTCACTGACGAAAATCCAACTCAACGCTAGCTAGAACAAATGGTGATTATTTTGTTTCTTTCCTATTACCAAAGCATTTTTTCTTTTAGGCCTCAGAGCACGGTCTCCACAGCATAAAGGAAAGATGACATTAGCTTTAAAAAGCTGTGGTTTGCACTGCCCAGGAAATCCCTCTTGGATCTTGCCTTCCCTTACACCCATCCCAACAGACCTTTTCTCCATGTTGTGATCCTGGCGTGTAGTGACACTCTCACCCAGAGGGACACAGCTCACTGCCCTGGAGCAGAAAAGCTGGGCAGGGAACTGAGCTAGAGAAAGATGCCACCTACCTGGTTAGAAATCAACCCTCTTTTCATAATGGTAGTCAATATTATTATTTGTGTGCAGTTTTAATTTCCTCAGCATCTCAGTAACTGTGCACGCTCTCGCTCTTCCAATCTTCCAATCGCTGGAACTACACTTTCATTTCAGGGAGACAGAGCAGCTGTTATTTTGGATAGCAATGAATTTAGGCAAATGGAAACTGAAAATGGTCTTCTGCAGATTCAGACATCTTCAAGAGACAGGCTAAGATCATTCACTTTAATATTATTTGCTTTTAAATCAGTTGCAGTGGTTAGCTGCAAAACACCTCTTGGGTACTTCGATTTCATTTGTTTCAGAACACAAATCAGGTATATTTAGCTAATCCTCTAAAATTCAGCTGTATTATCCTCTTTGATTAGCCTCTCTAAAATGCATTTTTACTGTTATATTTTAAAGAGGATTAATCTTTCCTAATATAAATCACAATAGTCTCTTTAGTTATGGTACATCTTAAGGTTTACACAGTTTAAACTATTTAAATATTGATTTACGTTGCCTAAATTATTCTATTAGAGCTGTTGAGAGACTAAGACCGACATCAGGATTATTTTATTGCCTGATGTGTCAGATACAGATCGTGTTGAAGACCCGGTTCTTTCTCGATTATTGTCCAACATCTCAACTGGTCCTTATTTTTTTCTTAAGAATTTGAGAACAAATAGTGATGGATGCAAAACAATAGGAAATCATTAAGTTGATATAAAATTTTATTTGATAAAACCCCTGAGTAGATGGACTCTCTGTATGTCACTGATATCTGGAAATGCTAGCGAGCCCTATTCTGTCTTTTAAGAACTCGAGCATGAGCTGTCACTCGAGCGTATCAGAAATCCTTAGATTTCTTTCCTCCATACTGTCATTCTGCTACAGACATTTATCTACTATTTTTTTCTCATCTGATTTGAAATACATGGAACACTCTCACTTCCAGAAAAGACTCTTACAGTGACTCTGGAGAAGCTACCCTCCTCTGTAAAATGCAATTGGGGTTGATGTGTGAAACTCTCAGCAGAGGTGTCCCGTCTTTCACGTGTGCCCTGTTTGCTCTGAATCACAACTGCCGCTCAGAGCGAACTACGGAGGCTTGGCACAGAAAACAGCAAGGAGACCAATAAGCCGGTGTTGCCTGGGGCACAATGAGGACACGCGTGTTTTTTCTTTGGATGGAGATTGTAAAGTCTTTGCAAGTGGCTTACGTATAATTCCTTGGATTTATTTAAAAAGTTGGGTTTAACAGGTAGGCGGGGTTACAGCAAGAATGAGGAATCTAATCACAGTTTAGCCACTGATTTTCTGGGTGATCTTTTAATAGACACATGCCAGGACTTTCAGAAAGGGCCTGGAATTTGGGGTGTCCCAGTTTAGAGTCCCACCCCTGTTTTTTTTTTTTTTATTTACTTTTGATTTATTTAGGAGGAACATTTGAAAACACTGACTATTTATTTTAGGTATAAACACAAACTGATTCCTTTGAAACAAGTCGAGCACATCTCAGCCCGGCCTCTTGGTGTAAGAAGGTATTTTTAGAAATACCCTTTTTGTTGTTTACTTATCCATATTGTGGACACAGCAATGCTAGTCGTGTAAAGCTTTTGCATCTCCTTTAAGGACATTTAGCTCTGCTTCATCTGAAATTGCTATAAAGCTGCGAAAGCTAGAAATCAGGTGTTCCTATCTTTTGAGCCTACAGTCAAGCGTTTGTACATCAATTTGCATTTTGAACCCGTGCAAGTTTCAAACTGGTTCACAGTATGCTGAGAGTGGAGGCAGATATGAGAGGTATCTTGAGGACAGCTTCTCTGTGTGCCAATTGTGTGCTCTTCAAATGAGATTGCTCACGAGTACCCATTTGACTACACTTTGCTGGCAAGAGCAGGGGAAAGGAAGAGCATCACAAACCCTTCATCTCGCATGCGAGGGTTGGCCAGTGCTGAGCATCCAAAGACATGAACACAAAGGAGAGAAAGGAGTATGTAATCATCACACTTGTGACTCTGCCAGCCTCGCATTCCTACTGGCTCTCCAAGGGAAATGATTCACTTCCGAACGTGAAGCACAGCTGGGTCGGGGCAGTATAACAGTAATTCCTGGGGGCATGCCACTTGAACCTCAACGAATGGAAAACTTCAGCTTCTTTGACCTCCTGGGTGCATCCTGGTCTTTGTTAATGAAACTTTGGTACAAAGTTCAACCAAACAGTCAGTGACTATAGTTTTTAGTTTAAGCTGCAATAGAGAAAAGGAGAGCTCTTCGCCAAGATCTTCATGTAGGATTGGTTGTTGTAGCCAGCTCACCTAAAAATTATACAAATACTCTCCTTGTGAATAATGGCAGTCTAAAAAGGGTGGCTTCAGCATTTCATGATGAGTGTATTAATTCCCAAATTCAAAAAACCCTTAGGTGGAGGTGGGGATCAGTGTTTTTGGTGGGAAGGACTTAACCCATAAGGGCCTGTGAAGGCAGCTACACAACACCAAAGTGAAAACCCAAGGCTGGGGTTTAAGGTTTGAAGTAAAATTTCAAAAGTACTGAGGAATGTAGGCTACTTGACATTGTTGGGGCACATGGCTGAGGAAGACAAAGGCACCTGAGGACAAAAGCAGTGAGCACGAGTGGCCTGACAGATGCCTAACTGTCCCTGACAGGTGTTTTACACTTCCTTGGAATGTCTCCTACTAGATGCTCCGGATCAGATTGCCCACCTGTCTGCAAGCCAGCTCTGGTGACTAGATAAGCAAATGTGCCCTGGCTCTAAGACTTTCCGGCAGTCTCTTCAGTAGGACTGATTTTGTGTAATTCAGAGTCTGGTTTAATGCCACTCACCTGTGAATATGTTTGTGTGCGAATATAAAACCAGACACCAATTACTGAGTTCACTTGGTCTCCACCACAGAAGAAGACACTTGAAAAGGATGAGGAAAAAGGAGCTATATTTACAGCACAGCATTGCACCATTATACAAAGTCATTAATTAGAACAATTGAGACAGATATCTAACAATTTTTGAGATTTTTTTTTAAAATGTGACAAGCAGAAAACAGAAAGGAGGTGATGTGAGTTAATTGCATTAAAATGTATCTTACAAAAGGCAGTAACAACCTATTTAAATGTTATGGTAGCTCTTGCTATTTAAATATATGAGTCTTACTGGATAGCTTTGATTAACCTTTAAGCAAAACTGAGTTTTGTTTTAAGGAAAGGTATAATATTAGATGCTTATTTAACAGTTTGTTTGTGGTATATTAGCAGTATGTTTTCATTTAATGTATAAAAATTAAGACAGTATTTAAAGAAGTATTATGTAATTACCTCTGTTTTTGTAAACAGTGGCCTGAATGATGTGGTTCACTAATTCAGTATTTAACACGGTTTAATATAACTTCTAATCTGAGTGGAGTTTTTTCCCCCTCTTCTCTTGCTTCCCAGACACATGTTTTGTGGAGATTTAATATGTAACCATGTACCTGCTATATATCTGTCAATGAAGACAAGGTCAAGCAAGGATGAGTTAGAAATAAAAGCAGTTTGTAGTTACGTGTAGGAGTATGCGTCACGCTTTGGATCCATCCTTTACTTGTCTCCCAAGAAGATTCTTGTATCTTTATCTTTGCAATGGATGATTTCACTGCATTTGAGGAGTAGACATATAGGTATATTCCTCATCATAGAATATTAGGAACTTTAGGGATATTTTAGATCCAAGCCTTGTAGGTGAGGGCAGATATCTTGCATCTGGGCTTTTTTTTTTCCTGGGAAGTCAGCATAGAAATTGGAGGACAGGTACAATGCCCTTGTGGTGACCAAGTTAATTCTTGAGTTCACTTGATGCAACATTCCATGTTATACCGAGTTTGTTACAGGCTCAGAATATCACGTTCAGGTAAGAACAAGAAGCTGTACCAAGGGGACATCGGAGATAAGGGCAAAATGTCCACCAGTAGGGAATGGCGTCCTCTACTTCTAAGGGACAGGACACGCTGGCTGCCTGCATTGTTGGCAAGTAAACATTTACAAACTCTATACTGGTCTGACCAGTAAGGATCACGCAAG
Organism: Chroicocephalus ridibundus; assembly: GCF_963924245.1. Lineage (NCBI taxonomy): Eukaryota > Metazoa > Chordata > Aves > Charadriiformes > Laridae > Chroicocephalus > Chroicocephalus ridibundus. Next base: position 83,651,063 of record NC_086284.1, read on the forward strand.
TATCTTAAGACAAACAGGACTTACATCCAGCTGAAAAATGACTTTGTTTTCTCCTGTCCTTCCAGCATAACTGTGCTTATTCAAATGCTGAATAAATTGTCTGTTGTCTAAATGAGAGCAAGATAAGGACACCCACTTAGGCAATGAAGCCTTCACCCCTTTTCCAAGTAGGAAATTGTGTGCTGTTCACTGCACGCTCTTCGTTCCATACCGTTTCTTCACAGCTTCATGGAGATGTGGTGTCTCACCAGGACCGACTCTTAATGCCTACTTAACAAGCGAGGAGTCTGGAGCTCGGTGCAATCTCCCATCATGAACCTGCTGTGTATGCCTTAGAAAGTCTTAAGTCACTGCAATGCACTCCCTGTATTCCTGTTAACACCTTTAGTCAGTTATCTCCCATAACCTGTCAGTCATGGCTAATGATGTAGTAGATGCCAGGGAAAATGGATGTCTGTCCTCAAAAGACCATCATTAATCCATCAGATCCACTGAAGTGTCTCTCCTCTGCATTTCACTCTGAATCTATACTATATCAGGCTCAGGAAATCTATTGTAGCTGAGTAAACAAAACATGAAAATAGCTTTTCCCTAGATTTTTATAATTTCACTTAGAAATTTAAAAGTGTAAATAAATTTTTATTTTAATTTTTTTTTGAGTTCGTGGAACAATTTCAAGTTTGAGATAAAGGGGCAGGGGGGAAGATGGGCTATGGATTTTTTTATGTGTGTTTTAGTAGAAATAATTTAAGCCCAGACAAATCAATGCCTTATTACTCCGTAAGCACACAAAATGGCCAAGGAGTAGACTCTAGGACACCATTGTTAGAACAGTTATTATTTCCCAATACCTTGCTAGGCGTGAGTGAGAAGGGAGGCAGGAGTGCGTTAGTTGGATCTGGAGGAATTCTTCATAATGAAGGTGTCACAGTAGGTTAAATACAATGAAATGACATGGATGCTCCCTTACTCTTAATAAATAATCATTGCTAATTGACTAGTTAATTCAAATGCTGATGCCATATTATGGGAGCTAAGATGGCTCAAACTAGTTATGATAAGTAGCAACAATTAATTTCCCATTATTTTTGCTAGTTTACATGCAGTGCACACATTTGCGTGATTACAGGTAGTTACAAGTGAAACATTTAACAGGAGTGCCTTTACTGAGCAGATGTTTCGATATTTGATTTTTTATGGTACCAGGGTGTTTTTACATTTAATTTTTTTTTCACTGTTATACCTTCTATTTATTATTACAGATTAGAAAATGATGCAAAGTTGAAGTGAGGATGGTAAGTGTTATGCTGTACTTGTTAAAATCTGCTGGACTATGATGTAAACAGAAATAATGAAATGTCTGCTTTAGGCTTTTGCATCTTTTTTTTTTCATCTTTTACAAGGAAATTAAATTGGCAGAGATTATTTATTGCATTTTTTAGCAGTCTTTAGAGAGTTTATAGAGAACAGTGATGTTTCAGAAGTGCTGACTGAAAATAATACAGGGTTTCACTTCTCTACTAATTTGTATCTTTGGCCTTTCTAGTTCTTTTCCTTATAATTTGCACAGCATGGTAGGTTTTGAGACTTCAATTACAACACCAATTCTAGTAACAGCTTTCTTTCCTTGACTGGACATAATGCTGGAAAAAGGGAAACATATTTTTCCTTAAACTTGAAGAAAATTAAGGTCCTTTTTTTAGAAATAAATTAAATATACACAATGTATGTTTATGATTGAGAAAAAGAGAGATAGCTCATTGCAATGTTTAAGCATTTGCATTTATTGAGATTTAAATAGGCAAATATTTTTGTATTACATTAACAAAAGAGAAGGCATTTCCCTGGATTATCAGTATAGTCTCAACCATGGAAGTCACAGCATGGCAGTAAACACATGCATGAAACATTTTCAGAGAAAACTGCTTTTTTACTCTTATCCCTCCCAACCCTTCCTTTTTTTTCTTTTTTAATACTGCCACTGTATCCCTAGAGAGCCCATGAAAGGAATTAACAGAAATTATTCAGTGAAAGCAGGCATAACTCTACCTTTCCCCTGGAAATTAAGAGCAAATCCAAACGAATTATGCCAAGAACAAAAACAAAGCACTGTTATTTAGCTTAGTTTGTTCCTTTCCTGGTGGATGGTGGAAATTAAAGACCTCAGTTGGGTACAACATGGCCCCTTTGCGCTGAAGAGAATCATTGATCTGTCATTTTATGAATGCCAGGCAGGCCCTTTTAACACCCTCATTGGCCAACATGTTAACATGCATCTCTGTTGTGTCCAGCGAAAAATAAATAGGATGTGGGTGCCAACTGCAATAAGCCGTGGGCTGTCTTCTTCGTATCAGCTATAGGCTCCTGGAACAGTGGCTGTCCCTAAGGTGGTTACTTGCAGTAGAGGTAACCGTCGCAAAATCTGAGGCTGTGATGACTATCGACTGCGCAGCCAGCCATCACAAGCCATTATTGAATGTTGGGGGAACATCAGACTCTAAGATGCACACACCGTTAGTTCAGCATCAATTTAGATTTAAGACAGGACAGTTGCAACAGGCTGTCTGGTAGCAAGCTCTTGCACACACGGCATTTATGCCTGGCTAAGGATAAAAATCATAGTCGGTATTTATGGAGCACAGGTGAAAATTCAAGCTGCCATGATCATTTTTAGCAAGAACAAAATAAGATGGGGACTTTCCATCTAGAGGTACACAAAAGAATGTGCACGATGAAATGATGAATCTAGCGGGAAGAGATTCTGCTTCTGAACGAAGATTTGAACAGTTTAAAAATGCAGTGGAATCACCTCCAGCATATATTTGCCACTGTTTTTTCTCTACCTCTCCTTTAGAATTTGCAAAGCCCTAAATTAATTGTACTTTACTTCATTGCTTACACAAGGCAGCCACTTGTTGCAGTCAGAATAATCTCAAAATAGTCTTAAAGGCAGAGCACGCCATACCGGTGTTCAGCAAATGCTGCCATTTCTTTTTGCCATCTTAATGCAAAGATTGAACTTCACTCAACCTGTGAGACTGGCCTTACTTTCTTTGCTTGGTTAGAGCCAGTACTGCTTTACTCTGCTTTTAGGGAATAAAACGATCAAGACTTCCAGAGACGGATGTTTTGGCAGCTGTCAGCAATGTCCAGCAAAATTGCCGGTGTTCCTGGAAAGCCATGCATAACGCTGCGCACTGGAGAGTGCCATCTACTGGCACTTTTTCCTCCCAATTATACCAATATGAGTGCCCTGCAAGAAAGAGGCAATCTCATGGCGATTCTTAATTCTCACATTTCTAAAAATGTTTACGAGTCTGTGAGACCCGATTGTTCCCAGGCAGCGCACTATTATTTCTTTTTCATCTCTTCTTTAGACCTTTTGACCTGTCTCTTCTGCAGGAAATTTTATAATCGACTTCCTAATACGCATGACAAGTCTATTATTTAATAGGCAATTATCAAATTACAAATTATAAAGTGATTATATTATGTTCTATTAGTGGTTTCTAATGGAAATAAAAGCTACAACATAAAGCTGATGAAGGTCAGTTAATATACTGAATATGACAATTAAAACCATAATCGGTCAGCAACTGTTACCATTCGCAGTTTCCAGTTCTGTTGAGATGAGCCCTACACACCTATGCAATTTTCCAGATTGATTTTTCCCTTTTTTTTTGCACCAAATAGGACACTAGCATATTCCATACACCCCCTGACATTTTGCAGAGCAGTTTCTCTGCAGTTTGGAGGACTTGGGGATACTCATGGATGAAAAATTGGACAGAAAGCCAACTGTGTCCTGGGCTGCATCAGAAGCAGCGTGGCCAGCAGGTCAAGGGAGGTGATTCTGCCCCTCTACTCTGCTCTTGTGAGACCCCACCTGGAGTACTGCATCCAGCTCTGGAGTCCTCGGCACAGGAAACACATGGACCTGTTAGAGCAGGTCCAGAGGAGGGCATAAAAATGATCAGAGGGCTGAAACACCTCTCCTATGAAGACAGGCTGAGAGAGTTGAGGTTGTTCAGCCTGGAGAAGAGAAGGCTCCAGGGAGACCGTGTTGCAGTCTTTCAATATATGAAGGGGGCCTACAAGAGAGACAGTTTACCAGGGCCTGTAGAGGCGGGACAAGGGGCAATGATTTTAAACTGAGAGAAGGTAGGTTTAGATTGGACATAAGGAAGAAATTTTTTACAATGAGGGTGGCGAAACACTGGCACAGGTTGCCCAGAGAGGTGGTGAATGCCCCATCCCTGGAAACGCTCAAGGTGAGGTTGGACAAAGCTCTGAGCAACCTGATTTCATGAAAGATGTCCCTGCTCATGGCACAGGGGGTGGACTAGGTATCTTTAAAGGTCTTTTCCAACCCAAACCATCCTATGTTTCTATGATTCTACACTTTTCTCATGTATTTATACCTATCTGAGGAGTGTGTATCATTTTGGCATCAAGGTAGTTTGAATCAAAAGCATTCTGGGACTGCCGCATGGCTACAAAAATAATCATGAAGATATGAAAACCTTTTATTTCCATGAAGATCGAACGCTAGTGTAGTAAGGAATACAGTGAAAGACTTCAAAGTTTAGAAGATACATAAGGTAACCATGCCAACATTATAAAGAAATGCATTATTACTAATATTAGAAAAAATATTGATTATGCTAAAAGAAAAAAGTATTTTTTTGAAACCTGGAAAGTCTTTCTCAGCTGTGTGTTCCTCTGTGATTGCATGCCAACAACAGGATTAAGATTTATTCTTCCAGATGTAATGAGGCAGAATATGTTTCTTTTACTGTGTAGACAGCCTCAAACACTTTTAAGTTCAATGAACTCTGAATATTTCATGCTGTGTTGCATCAGAGCACACCAACCTGTTACACATACACTTCACAAGTAATCTTGATATGGCTTACAAGAGCCACACACAAACACTGTATTTTGACATTGACAGTCGGTCCTTAATCCTGAAAGTGCATCACATATCCATTTGCACAACACAGGGAGATGCCTGTGTGACTGTGCTATCAGTGCCCCCGGGATGATCATAAAGGGTAACTCACTGAGAGACTGAATTAATGACATAAGAACAAAGGTTATGTTTGAACCTGAGATCTAAAAGTAACGTAGATTGTGTCTAAAAAAGTGTACACAGAAAATAATCACTTCAGCTCAAAGCATATTTACAACAGATACTTCTTGGGTTTCAATTAAGAATGTATGATTCCTTGCATCACAAAGATATTTTCCATCCTTGAGGATATTTAGGATAGTTTGATCTAAGACAAGCAGAGTGGATTATGGTGGTCTACAATCTTGCTGTAAAATGAACAAAAAGATAAGTTGCAAGCCGCTGCTACTTGCTCTACCTGAGGAGAGACTGGCTTAACGGAAAATGTGCTTTGATTGGGAGAAAGGATAAAAACACAAGCATGGAATAAATGTATAGCTTACTAATATTTGGGTTCTCTGTAGAGGTCTGTTGAGACCTGTCAGTAGTGGCCACACGGCACAGGTAGCATTTAGCATTTGGGATGAGCTTGTGCGAAAAGGCTTCACTTTCTTTTAGATAGTGCAAATAGCACTGAACAACTCTTTCTCATCTCTGAAGATGTTTGCAGTTGAAGGTTTACAAAATTCCATGAAGCTTGGGTTGTTTTTTTTCCTGTTGTTGTTGAATCACTAGGTTACATGTGCAAAGGTAACGGCCAGCTGTTTCCCAGTGCCAGGCCGGAACGGAGACAGCCCTGCCAGAGACCCTGCACCCGCAGCAGTGAGCTTATGAGCGACGAACTTGGAGGGTTGGAGATTTCCACCTGCAGTCAGTGTCGCCTGCTGTGCCGAAGCCTTACAGGTGTCTTACTGATTTGCTAGCCCCAGGATGGCACAGTTGACCAGAGATGACTCACCTCTATTTTGGGGGAGGATTAGAGCAGTGCCATTTGCTTTGGGGCCTTTCTGCAGAAGTCTGCAAGGCTGGTGTGCTCCACCTGCCCTATCTGGCCACTCAGAGGTCCCGTTAAGTTCACCCGCACCCTACATGTGATATGAAGTGCACACCCATACCCTTTTTACGAACAGGGATCTTGATGGAGCCTTTATACGGCTCTCCTTTAAGCAAGATGTGAAGCAGTGGGAGGATCTGTGCTGCAGCACACTGTGGCTGTAGCCCCCTTGTATTTTGGAAGAAAGCATAAAAAAAAAGAAAGGTAGTGATCAATTATCTGTTGTCAGGCCTTTGTGAGGGGCTGGCAGGGGACAGTATTCTGGGCACAAGTGTGTTTGGGCAACCACATTATTTTGGCCTAAATTCGTCCCTGTGGTTTCAGGCAGAATTTATATTGTTCACTTTGAAATTGCTGCGTGCTGCTGCTGATGTGCACAGCTGAGCAGCTGCTCCCTCTCAAGACAAAGGAGGCTGCACTTCAGGACGTGTTGAAGTGATTTCTGATTGTAAAGCATTTTGGGGTCCTTCAGACTAAAAGGCATTTTTACCATTTCTGCAGCTACTGGTGTAAAGGAAACAGACAAAAAGTTCCCTCGAACTGGTACAGACGAAACTTGACTTGAAATAGAACTTCAGTAGTTCTGGGGAGTTTTCATTCTTCTTCGGTTTAATTTGTAGGCTGTAATGGCCGGGGTTTATACATAATTCTCCTTAGGGCATGCTTCTAGTGTAATTAGTGACAAAACCTGACTTTAATTAATGAGTAGGGTAAAGCTTTAGGGATGGTCATGCAGCAAAACTTCTCAGCCTAATGAATTGATTTCCATTAAATTGGCTATAAATATAATATCATTAATAATGAATTGGTTCATTGTAAGGATACTAGTAGACACTAGAAATGAGCAGATGTTACTTTTTTTGCCTCAGAGGCAAGTATGAAGGGTTGTTTCCCCAGTAAGTTCTTTAACGATGTTGGCAGAATTCGTAACGAGCAATGTAGCAATGTCTCAGACAGAGATAAGGAGCAAGTGATTTATAGCTGTGATGCCTCCAGGTCCAGTTAAAGCAAAGGTCCTGCAAATGGAGCGCCTGGTCACTTGTCCCACAGAGGAAACAGCTGAAGGGTCCTAAAATATTCTTGCAGGCACCGTCTCTTTAATCTGCCTGAAAATTATCCCTGCATAGATAAGGGGTAGGTAACTGATGAAAAGGTCATCAAAACCAGCAGCAATACTGAAAAAAAGCCAACAACCAAAAGGAGTTATTTGATGAGGATGCTGGAGCTGGCCTGAAGCAGATTAATTTTAATACTTCCATTGCCCTGTAGACTCCACTGCTCCACACTGGGAAAGGGATTTCTAAAATGCTACACGTCCACTGGTGGTGTTACCTTTTGGGAATTGAACATCCATAATGCAGTGCCTGTTCTTTAGAGGCTGTGATTTTTCGTTCCTTATTTTTCCTGTTTTACAGACTAGGTTCCTAGGTTCTTTCTAATCACATTCAAAAGTCTGTAGGAGACGCCTTCATTTGCATCCAGACTTCTAATTAAGAACAGAAGAGACCCCAAAACAATTGGATGTGAAAAATCAAAATTACCATTTTGATTCTCATAAATATTCTGTGAGCAGCAGCCAAACCCTATTCATTGTGGATTTTCTTCCAAATAAGCTTATGTTTGAAAAGCTCAGACCTCTGGAAGTTCAGAAGACTGGAGCTTCCCATTCCTAACACAGAGATGACAGCAACTTTGTTTTACTTTAGCATAGCCCAAGGAATGCTCTGGTTACCGATAAGGAAGGATTCATGCAAATTGCTCTTACGAACCTTGTTTTCCAGATTAGCCGCAACGAAAGTTACTTTACTTACATGCTGATATATGGGTGTTTGCATATAAACTTATTTTTACGGTAATCAGCAGCTAGTGCTGTCTTGTCACACTATTATACGCCCATTGCCACGGCAATCCGGTAATGCCCTGTTGATTTCTTCCTTCATAATAAGTTTCAAAACAAATGCCCTTATAATTGTGTATTCATATTCCTGCTGACAAAATCCAGAGTTTCAAGGCCAAATACTTGTTTCTTGTGTGGAACGGATTGATTCTCTGAACTGCAGAAAAATTCACAACTCCGGTGAATTACACTGGATACAGTAAATGCCCAACGTTCATGAAAATCAGGCCACTTCCATTCAGATGTTTGAAAAATAACCTAAGTATCTAATATCTAAGCATGCTTGTTCCAAAATGCTGGTCATTAAAATGTGTCTCTTTGTAGGCATTTTAGAAAAAAAAAAAAGTGGGTTTGATTTTTTAAACACAGCTTTCCAATTGAAGCTATCTAAGCTGAGCCTGCAGTTCTGCCCCAGAAAGAAAACACACAAAGATTTAGCACAGGTGAAAAAAAAAAGCCCTCAAATATGGAAGTCCAATTAAATTCCCTGGGTTCCAGTCGCTATTAGCAACTGAGAAGAATAAGGAAGAAAAATAGGTTGATTTTCATGTATTTATTTAGATTTAGGAAACAAAAAAGAGACATCCATCCAAGGCTCTACGTTTCTACTCTCATTAACCACACAATAAATACATTCTCACAACATTAAATAATCACTTCAACAGGAACTAAGCCAACCAGCCAGCTACCTACAGGTAGTCCTGGGGGACAGATGAAGAAGTAACATTAGTATCTGTGGAAAACAGTAAATCTCCACTTTCCAGTAGCATAGCACTCCCACTTCTACCCAACACGAAGGGCAAAATGCTCAGTCAAGCTTATAAACTCATTATGATACAAGATTGACTATTCCCTGCCCTGAATTATTTTAAGTGTTATCTTGTTATGATGTTAAGTGGCCAGCATTATTTTGGGTGGCAAAGAGAACTTTCTGCTTTGGAAGGAAAAAGAGAGACTGGTTGATGGTGCAAAGAGTTTTAATTGAAGAGGATGTGCACAAGTAATGGGTTGCATTTCGTATGCGCTTTTTGCATACCTGCGTAGAATTCTGGGTGTTATATCATGTACTGAATGTATTCATAATGCCATATATAACAATGCAAATGAAATACTTACCTTACCAAAACATGCTAACGACCCAAGGGTACAATATCACGTATCTAGAACTAATTAGCGCTGAATGCTGCAGCAGGAAGAAACAAATGCCATGCAGAGTCAGCTACGCAACACTACACTGTGGGGGAAAACCACCTGACTACAGACGGTGATCAATAAATGTCCAAAGCACCAAGACTGATAACATTTCGTGCAGCTGCAAAATACGGCCTCGCATTCTTCAGTTGTTCGGCACACTGAGGTGCGTAGTGTCAGGGAAAGGCACCCTCAGTCCTGTGCGCAATAAAACCAGAAATGTAAAGATTTGCTTTTTCTTTCTGGTCACAATATTTTGAAGTTGAAGATATTTATAAATAAACCTCTTAGTTTGGAAAGGAAATTGATCCAGCTATGAAATAATTATTACAGCTATAGTAAGAATTCTGAGACTAGTGAAGGAATTCTTCAAAGGCTCCATATCAACAAAAGAAAAAAAAACCTTTCCATAGATTTCTCTCTGCTTTTGTAAGTTTTATGAGAAACTGATAGGGTTTCATTATGGGAAGCATTTTTTGGATGTTAATTCTCTGCTCATCTGTCTCCCCAAGCCCCTCAGACATTAATTAAACTTTTATAGCCATTCAAACTAACATCTAAACATTCCAACTCGGAGCAGCTTAAGTACAGCCTCAGGCTATATCTGGCCCAAATCCACCAGAATGGCTCTATGCCTAATCCTCTGTTCCAGCTATTGACTGTTCTTGACCCCTTTTTCTTTTACTTTTATCATCTATTATCTTAAGGGGGCTTATTCTGCCCTGGTCCAACTTTGTCCACTGGCATAACAAATTCTTATTTTTTCTATACCCCACGTTCATGTGGCCAGCTATTATTCTTCCCAGTAACACTTTCAGAGACTTGAAATATCTTGACGGTTTGACTTTATCGAAGTTACACAACGGGTGATGGTAGCTGTTTGAGCTTGCGCTTCCAGATGGCATGGGATCAATAGATGGGATGTGACTCACAGCTAACTAGAGAGTTGGCCTTTGAAGCGCGATGTTGTAGCTCCTTAGAAAGCGTTCCAAGCCTTACTGTTTTGAAGGGAACTGTATGCCGATATTTGGTGAGGGAGGGATGCAGACCATCAAAGCTGAAGCGCATTTGGGCTGAGGTTTGCTGTTTGAGTTTGTCACTGTCTCCCACTACATTTTGCTCTGGCAGGGGGGTTGGACTAGATGATCTCCAGAGGTCCCTTCCAACCCTACCATTCTATGATTCTATGATTTTATACTTCCAGTGTCTAGATGCGCTGTGACTTATACAGGTGTCTCAGCTCCCATTAGCGTCAGTGGAGCCTTAGAGAGTGGTTTGGTGACTTTTGGCTAAGAAAAACAGTTACTCACATACCGCTGACCATGGGAACTACATCTCCATTGCATATATTCAGACCTTAGACAAGCAACACGTACCTGGGGACGCCTATATCGCAGACAGGTTAAATCAGGTCAGCTCTTTTGTACGCAGGTATAAAAATCTACCTATACATGACAGTTGCATGAAAAATATTCTCTAATGAAGAATTGAGAAAATATTTTCCAGTGCATGGAGGATTCCTCAACTACTTGGGTAATGTTTTCTAGACATGTGGCTAGCCCTTATTTTTTTGCCAGTTGAACATTATGGAGTTTTTTCAGATTTAGTAACTCATTCGCAAAAATATATAGCAACAAAATAATATTGCTCTCTGGGACAAAGCCCAGTTTTATTAGTAAGTAATTCAGGTTTGTGATAGAAAGCATAGTGCTTCATGTGAAAAGAAGATGCCTTCTCTGGCCACCGGTGGATTCCAACAGGAATAGCAAGAGGGCTGCAATACCCTTAGAAGTCATTAGTCTGAGAGCATTTTGGAGTTTAGCAAGTATTAATGAAAGGATTTTTCCATGCAGGTTGCTTTATTTTTGTCTCATTTTCTAAATCTTATTCTTCTGTGTGGCAGAAATGTCCACTGTTTAAATGTTTAAAAATCTCTGTTTTCCTTACTTGTCAGAGTGTTTCTTAAACTGTAAAGCAATAGATGACAGTATCCATGATGCTAGATTTCTGAGGAGGACGTAAGCTCTCAGCAATATTTAGCAGTTAGTGTTGGCAGTGGGACTTCAGGTGGCTGTACTACAAGGTCTGGCATCCCGTAATGGCAGGATGGGCCAGTGAGAGGGAAGCCAAAGGAAGAACAAGACCCCGCGCCTGAAGGTCCGCCTGCCTTAACTTCGACAGGTGGACAAGTAAGGACTCACCCAGCATTGTAACAATTGAGCTTAAAGAAGTATTAATGATCGTAGTGTTAAATCAAATTAAGCAAAGTCCTAGGCGTTCAGCAGTTACGGAGAACTAAGAATATGGACTGGAAATTTGAAACCTGAATTCAAATGGTTCAGTTTGTCTCAGCCATTTTAAATCAGTTAAAACGCCAACCAGAAGTTAAATACCTGGTACTCCGTGCTACAGGAGTGAAACTTTTTTATAGTTAACAATGGTAATTATGATTGCTCTTCCGGTGTGTAACTATGCAATCATTACACTTCATTAATCACATTCAATAAAGAGGTAGTGCTATTTGCTAGTACAGGCTGGGAAACCTTTACAGCTCCACTCTTTAGAGATTATTTGTATCCCCAAAAGCACGATTACCCTTTTTACTCCAGGCTCTTGCCAAAGCAGGGAACTTCAGGTTTAATGTTTTGTAGTTACATTACCAATTACTAGATGTGTCAAGCAAACTCTCCGGTATTTTTTAGTACCCAATATTGCAAACTGTTTATACATAAAGCTAATAGTTATGATTATGTTTATTATGCATTCTACATTCAGCAAAACTTACAGAAATGAGGAGAGAATGACTTTGTGTGAAACCTGCTGGCCAAAAGCTACAGGCAGCTCTATTTAAAAAGCTTGTTACAGAATCCTATTTTCTAATCAAGAACCGGACGTTAAATTTGCACAGTAAACCCACTGAAGCATAAAGAACTGATTATTTAGATCAGTCTTCTGTTTAGAAGGGGAGGGAAGTCAAATGGTGTATATCTACAAAATGCAATTTTTATGAGGGTTGAGCATTAATCCTGGATCCTGCCACTTTGCAGTTTTGATATATTAAAAAAGCTGTTAGATAAGTCTGGCAGTTGCCAAAGCAAATTAATTAAGAAAGAAAACTGTAATATTTTACTTGTTTCTGGTAAAATAGCACGAAGTTATAAAGGGAACAGTGAAAGAATTTCCCCTCCTGCCTAATCCTCATTCATTTTTGTGAAGATTAATGATGAAAGAGCTAACGGAGCCTCATTAGGTGCCAAAAGAAATGGCATATATGTTAACTTCCCTCTAGGAGCCATGGCTATGACTTCAGGAAATTAATTTATAGTTTATTCTAATATGGTTAAGACTTCTCAGTGTTTCTTCCTGGATGTTACAAGACAGGCTCCAAATATCATAACTTGCAAAAACTATACAATAAATAAGATCAAGCTGTTCCTTGCACCATGGAACTAGTATAGAAGCTGTTTTTTCTCTCTGCTTTCTTCTGTCATCTTCATCTTGCTTAAAATACACAGTAAGAGCTCTGCCAATTGGGATGTAAAATGCCTTCTTGATTGTAGCATATAATTAAAACTTCCCTTTCTGCTTTTTTTTCCACATCAGTTTATAAAGGATCTACTTGAATTTGAGGCAAAAAAAGACATCTGGCTACATGGCTTTGTGTGGGCTGAAGCTGGTTATATTCCTTTTTTTAATATATATTTGTATGGAGTCAAGCCTAAAATAATGAACACTCCTTACCCACTAGAATATATTCCTTCATGCTGAGAGGTGAAATAAATTCTGCCACAATCACTGAAAACATGCCAGAACTATTATTGCACATTGCGCTACTTTGGCCCGTTACTGAAAAGATTATAGTCCCACACAAAAAAACCCAGCTCTTTGATATGAAAAAAATCATCCACCCCAAACCCTTTTCTTCCGGGTCCTGCTTGTAGCTTTAATTAAAAAAATAAACCAGGATAAAACTACTCTACAGCGTGTTGTATGAGAGAGGGAGTTTGTAATAAAAACCCTGCCTGTTTTTCTCGAGCATGCCAGAACTACAGGTTTTAAAGTGCTGAAAACATTTTTGCTGGGTCACCATCATCGCAGCCGTGACACATTGTCCTTGGTAAGAGTCACAAGGCTGCTTTACAACGAAGCTCATTAAAAATGATCAATATTTAAGAACCGTTAAAAGGAGCAGCAAACATATTTCTTTGCTGTAGTTTAAAATGCTGGATGTGACACTGGGCAGTTTTAAAACAGTGGGGGAAAAAGTTCAAAAATCAAATGGTATCATTAGAAAAATGCATGCGTTCTTAATGCCTTAAGGTCACAAGGAGGGCAAACAAAGCGGCTATCTGATGCTGGTGGCAAAGGAAAGCCATGAAACGTGGATGGTGAGAGCTGAGGAGGTAAGACAGAGCACAGCTGTCCTGCCTGCGCAGCGTGGATGAGCAGGCGGTGGGGATGGCGGGGACTCCCTCGCCTGCCATCATGCTACACGTGTAACCATAGAATCACAGAATAGTTTGGGTTGGAAGGGACCTTAAAGATCATCTAGTTCCAACCCCCCTGCCATGGGCAGGGACACCTCCCACTGGACCAGGTAATGGAGCAGCTCCTCGTGCTCAGCGGTCACACAGCACTTGGAATATTTGAGAGGGATCTGGTTTATTCAAAATCCATTTCCCAGAGTAAAATAAAAGGAAATGAGAAAGTTTTACAGTCTGTTTCAAAGATGATTGTGCTTTAAGTCTGTGAAGCCTTGATGAGCATTGGTCCGGACTGGGTGAATTTAGCTGCTTGGCAAAACCTGAATGTCTTGCCAAGCAATAAACTGGACCTTTCAACAGCATTTCTAAACTGTTGGGGTTGGGATTAAAGTATCGCAAAATTTCAAGCCTGGCTCCTCCACCTTGACTGTGCTATAACCCACCTCTTCCACCATCTCCGTGGCATGGCAGCAGCTAATCCCGTGCAGGAGCTGCTGGGGCTGAGACACCTGTGGGATTCACTCGCCAGTACCTTGTAGCTGTGAGAACAGCCTTTGAGCTGCTTCTGAAAGAGAAAGAGGAGAGAGGTCTGCTGGGCAGCATCTCATACGGCTCTTGAAGAGGGAAGCACATGTCAAACCCCGAATGAGCTCTGAGAAGGGTGAGGATGGGGCCCGTTCAGCGCTCCAGCGCGCAGCAGCTGGCGGTGGTCCCCGAGGGACCATCCATCTCAGAGCGAGCCCGGGAGCATCCCTGACACCCTGCCAGTGCCGGAGCTGCGGCAGGGGAGAGTTTAGGAGCCAACTGTAACGAACCCATACACACTCCAGTAGCTCCCTTTGCCCTGGGGGAAACCCCTTTTTTCAGAGAAAGGGTAACATTTCTGTTCCTTTACCAACCTTTTACTCTTATGTAGGGTTGTCGGTAACAACAGCATTACTGATTGCTAAATAAGCACATGTAAACCAGCTGGATTAATACTCTCTTAAATTGGAGCACTTGCAACAGCTACACAGCGTTGCCAGGCAGCTGCAGGGTCCCGGGCCACACAAGGACATCGATCTCTAACGAGCAAAGCGGTTTCACTTCTACCCTGTGATCTCAAAATGCATTTTGTTCACTGGCAATGCTACACGGCAGCCCGGCTATGGCAGGAGGTTTGCCCCCGCGGTGGCAGAGCTATCCTAGCCCAACAACACGCAGAGCTCGAGCCGCATCCGCAACTCCAGCCCCACGGGAACAGGCATTCCTTACTGTCGCAAAATGAAAATATGGTTAAAAGAAAATTTACTGTTTGCTGCATGGAGGGGTGAGGAATAAAGGATGAAGAGAGGAAAAAAAAAGGATGATTTTGCTCCCAAGCAGTAAGGTGAAATAGATGACAGCAGATGCATCTCCCTAGAGTGGCACCACTCGGAAATGACTGTGGCTGGACTTCCCTGCGGTGGCGTGCCATGCTGTGCCATGCCATGCCTTGCCGTGTCATGCCGTGCCGTGCCGTGCCGTGCCATGCCATGCCATGCCATTGCCATTCCTCCATCAGCCAAAGAGCGAGCAGGCTGCAGCACATGCTCCTGGGCCACGCAGACAGATTTCCCTTGCACGGCGAGGGGACAGGGCTTGGGGCTTTCCAAGATGTGGAGTCAGGAGGTGGCCAGAGCATTTTGTACACAAAGCATGAAATTCTCCCCTGCTGGCAGCACAAAAATAGCAAGTTAACCCCAATGAAATGCATGCACACAGCTTAAAAATATCTGAGACTAAGGTAGCAACAAACACACCAGTCTTTATTTCAACCTGCGCAACGAGGAGAGGAATATAAGCTATACGGAATGATTGTAATATTAAGCACCTCCTGAATTTTTTAAAACTCCTCTGGGTCCTATCTTGAAGGACATGCTAAGTGGAGAGCTTTTCTGGGCTCTTTATAGATTGCCACATACAGTAAACCTTTAAATAACCAAGTGTCTCAAGCACATGGAATCACTATATTTTGCAGAGGCTTGGGCCTTTGCCAAATGTATTCCTCCATCAGGTGGGGGGGCTGTTTATAAAAGCTAACACACTTTTAAAAAAGATTTGAAGCGACAGCTTTTTGCATGCCCATTACCCAACAGGTCTGACCGCTCTCTCCCGCAGGGAGACCGACAGACCGCGTGCGGCAGGGAGGAGAAGGCACAGGGAAGGCCCACGAGGGCTTAATCTCCAGTTCCACTCTACGTGGACATCCCTGGCTTTCCTCTGCAAACGAGGGGTGTTTTTTTTTTAATCCGCCACCCCATTTTTCAAAGGGTTTCTTTCCTACTTGAAATGCGACTGCGAAAAAATGTCAAGTTTTGCTGAACAAATTCACTCCCTGCGTGGATCCAGTCACATCTGCTAACCACAGTGATGAAGCATTAGCCAGTCTCTCAGCTGAAGTGTTCTGGCCTTCATCCAAAGTATTTTGGTTTTCAGCCTAAACCCAATAATGTTCAGTTCTAGTATGTAGTTTTTAAATAAAAAGAAGACGAACAATCCCCACCCCCACCCCTTTTTTTTTTAGGAAAGCAAACACTTCTGACCCTCCATTTTTGTTCGGTAACAAACACATTTTTTTATCAGAGGGTGGTTTCTGTAGAGAATTTCACCAAGCTTATCACGTCCAGCTCCACTTACAGCCAGCGAAGCAGCGCAAGCTATTAAAGCTATTAAAAGGAAATTTTTTTTGGCTGTTGTGAATTTTGGCATTAGTTAGTCCTGCACGTAAGTAATCCTTAGCTGACTAGCATGAGGGATGGGAAGAAGTGTTAGAGGCTGAGAGGCAGAGTTGGCACATATCGCAAGGAAGAGCTCTAATAGGGCATTGCCATCTTGGGCACCAGCATGATCTCGTGAGAAGGCAGCGCTTGTATCACAGACGCTGTCGCATGGCTCGTTACTTATCTAGCAGATATTAAGGCCTAGAAGGAACGGGAAAAGTGACATCCAACAGCTAGTGCCTGTTGATTGCCTACCTGTCTGGCTGCCTGTCTTTTAGGGTGTTACTGCCAGTAATCAATCATCTCTGCACATTCATTCCGTCTTGGGTAGTAAGGTTTTCCTGTAGGAATGATAAGGAGTCTTGAATGTTTCTCGTAAAATTCACAATTTCTACCTTGGTATTTCAATACGCCTAAGAAGATTTTTGTCATCCACTCTGATGAGCGTAAGTTGGAGTGTTAGCATTTCCCCTGGACACAGACACATCCCCTCCTAATCGCCGCACTGCTTGAGGAGTGTGAAGCAAACAGGAGAGTTCCTCACACAAAAACAGATCTTGGCATTGATGCTTAGAGGAAGCTTTATATCTCTTCACAAGATCTCTTAACAACCTGCAGATTCGAAGAAGGGGAACAGAGGAGATGATAGCCTCTTCTGTAGAGAAAGTAATGCTGTCCTCCTCCGTGGAAGAATGATCTCACCAACACCAGCCAACATAGCATGTTCTGCTTCCAGTCCATATCTTATCAGGTTGGCAGATTGCAGATTGCCCGCAGACATCCTGTCTGGACACGCCAGGGAACGTGGTAATCATCTTATTGCATTCGAGCATGCAGCGTCCTGAAGTATGTGGCTCTGACCATGCTGGAGGTCAGGCTTAGAGGCTTGCTGGCTGAACAGCGGGTAAGCTGAACAGCCCTGACACTGCCATATATGCACAGTATGGATGCATACGTTACTGCAAATTAGGGGATTCTGCATTCTCGCACTGAATCTTGGGAGGACTAGCAGGCATATCTGCTACTTATGGAAGGTAGAGAAGTAAAACTCAGATGCAGTGACACCAAAAATACAGAGAGGATACCAGCAAGAGAAAATCGATGTTAATAACAAATAAGGAACACAGAAAAACAACGTGCTGGCTTGCAAAGGACAGGGAACTGTGGTTAGGCAAAGAAGAGAGGGAATGTACAAGCTAATTTAGAGATATACTGTATTAGACCCTACTTTCCTGCCATAGCAGTTCCGCAACAAGTAGCAGCAGTTGAAGGAGGAGGAGAGCTCAGACGGACTCTTTTTCAGCCGCTGCCGTGACAAGGGCTGACAGCATTAGCACCTGCCTCGGGGAGAAACCTGCACCACGACAGTGCACGGGAGATACTTTTGGGTACACTTCCTTTCTGAATCCTCTTTGGAAAGCTAAGGAGAGGTAGACTGGCATATCTGAAAAAAAAGTTTCTAATATGATTTAACCATTTGAAGTTTTAAGATCGCTGATGATGTGGACATAAGGTTTTACAAGCAACTCTCTGACAGTTTTTAAGCAATTCCCTCTCATTGGAATAATACACTAGTACACCAGTAATTTATATAGTTTGCTTTAGAAAATAAGGCTTAGGAAAGGCTTCCACAGAATGATTTGTAAAATTTTCATTATGAAACTTAACAACATTTTCGTTTTTCCACCTAACGTTTATTTCACCATAAAAGCAGCTTATGTTCCTCTGGTGTGTTTTGCATACTAGAGGCATCATATTGCCTTTGGTACTTTCTTAAAAATATGAATGTAGCTCTAATTTCTGAAGTATTCTCAGCTCTGGGATTCAAGCTTCTGCCAAATTATTAGCCACCTAGCAGTTTTGGTTGGTTGTCTTTACACCAAATGGGACCATAACTTTGTCACTGGCATCAGTAGGAGCGTGGTCAGTCAGACCTTGGATTAATGTAGAACAGAATGTTCATTTGCAAACTGATGTGGACTGACTTTGATTTGACTTTGGATCAGACCTCTGTGGAAAAATATATTCAGCAAGTGAAAGAAAATCAACATTATAGTGAAGTCATTTGCTCACCAGCTGTTAAAAATAAATAGCTGTACAAACGATGTGCCATAAACTAAGACTACTGTTATGCATAAGAATGTGACAATTGCTCTGTGTTTCGTGATAAGGTAGTGAATGTGCACGTCCTTAGGAAAGTTTTATCATTGTTGGTGACATTCATTAATCGTATTTTTATGTGATCTTAGTGCCACTCAAAATGCTTTCAGGTCTTCACTAAAGGGTAACGGTCATTCTTCTTCCTGTAATACTTCTCCCAACTAGAACAAGAGGCATACGGTTGTATGCAGCACTCCCACCACCTCCCAGGGAAACAAAGAACTTTAGCACTGAGGCAGCATTCACATTCCATCCAAAACACACGTAGCCTAATGGGAAATGTGAAATAAGCTGAATGACATGTACGTGAAAAGCTGCATTGTCTTGTCTTGATATGGAGAATTTTAAGTAAGACAGAAATAATGGTGCTGACCACTTGGTGTCTTTTGATGAAATTTCTTGAGAGAAATCTTTATATATTTTACCTTTGTGAGATATGGCAGGTGAGTACGTGTTTACATGTTGTGGAGAAACAAAGTGAAATAAAGTGGCGTACCAAAGCGTTTGTGCAGAGGTGTAACTCGAAGGCAAGGCTCCCTTTGCTCTGATTCAGTAATCGCTATTCTGCGTCTCACCCAGTTTCCAATAAGAAGTTGTTCAGTAAAGTGACTTACAGAGCCTTCTGTTTGAATTATTTGACAGTCATCTTTGATATTAAAGGTGTGATATGTAACTCTTCGTGATTTTTATTTGTAAGCAAAATACAAAGTAGCACAGCTGAAAAAGGCAAATTTTGAAAATAAAACCATCCCAGTTCACAATATTCGAGCACATATTGATTTTTTTCTGCAACCTTTGACTGCAAATTTTTCCTGTGTCAAGAGCTGAAGGCAGATAGAAGAGAAGGCATTCATCACTGAGCTTCGCTCGCAGACCTGAATTTCAGCAAGGCCCTTTGTATTGCCACTTGATTGCAGGTTTCTTCCCAACTTGAAGCATGTGCCAGGAGAAATGCAGTGTAACAAATTAAATAGGAAGATGAACAACTTAGTGAATGGGAAGCATCCATACAAGAAGATGTGTTGCACTGAATAGAAATGTTAAGTGGAATCCCATAGGTTGTTGGTCAGTGCTTGTACCTCAGAGGCAGCAATAGATACGAGTGATCCCAGGGAACGCATGAACTGCGAACCGGTTCTTCCTGCGAACAGCATAGAAATGAGAAAACTAATGAGCTTCAGGTGAAATGTGAAGGGATTTCAATCAGATGTATAACTGGTCTGACATAAGACTACAGTCATTTCACTCTGACAGATTGGAAGCAATAAAAAATTACTAGCGTAACGTAAAAGGAGTTCAAACAGAAAGCAGAGCACGGTGTGAAAAACCTGCCAATAGAGCACGTAGCATTTCTACTTGGGGAAAAAAATAAAAAACTGGGATTTCTTCTCTCTCACGTTCAAAGCACTAGTTATTTGTGAAGCCAAAAAGGAGAATCTTGGCTTCACAGGCATTCGAGCTGATGCCAGGCTGTAATGATCTATGCTTACTGTATGTACACACAGCATTAAGAGAAGGCAATGTTATTCAAATGAGCCTGTGGTTTACTAGATGAATTTAATTATTTCTGGGTTGTTTTTGCCCCTAGGGGCTAGTTTTTGATGGAAGAAATTCAATATTAGTACTTAGATGACTTGCAGTATACAAGCAACACTGCTGAGAGCGTATCAAAAGCCGTGTTCAATTATAGCTCAGTGAAGTCAGTAAGGACAATGAGGTTACATCTGTTATTCGCAACCTTCAGTGGAGAAAACTAGGTTGCACATAAACTGAATATATAGTAAAAAAAAAAGAAGATGCCGAGATCAAGCATGGGTACAATTTTGAGCAGAAATCTGCAGCCTTAGAGTAGTTTTTCTCCACAATAATTCACAGTAATTTCTCACAATAATAAGGAGACAAAGTTCCCAATCTCAGCAAAGTCTGTAATTCCAAACTCCTCACACCTAAGGTGCCCACAGCCAGCTGTTTCAAGTGGAAAGATTTTTTGGAAGGAACCACTGCAAAAGTTTTGTAAAGGAGGCTTCTTTCCTGCATCCTACATTAAAGTTCCTCAAATTGCTAACTGCTTTTGAAAATCAGCCCTATCAGCAGAAAGCAGAGGGAGATACTTTGTAGTTTAACAGAATGATAGACAGTGACTCAAAGGTAAGTGAGTCCTTGTACAGTCATGAATCCCAGGTTAAAAAAAGCTAAAACATTTTCATTCTTAGTGGAAGGAAAAAGCAGTATTTATATAGACGAGGTCTGGCAAGTGAGCTCTACTTAGGCTAAAGAGCATTGAGGTCAGTGCTCACGTAGGTTTACAATTGTACATCTCTACCGGTACACGCAGTTGTTGGTAATTAAGAAAAGATTACGTTTCAGCTGCTGCTTTGCCTGAATAGCTTCCCAGGCAAGCGCAGGAATAAGTGGGAGAAGGAGGTGTGCAGCAGAGGGCTTTTAGTGCTGGTGGGAGATGGCCTCACTAACGTGTGTGCACTTGTGTGGTTACCTAAAATAGTAACCAACCCAACTGAGCTAATAAGAAAAAGCTCTATTGACGCGTTAGAGAGGAGAAACGTGCCAAAAAGGTCCCCTTCTTCCTCCACGGAAGGTGCTGCCACATACAGATGTGTGAGAGAAAACGCTGACGCTGTCTCTCGGTTGCTGTGGGATGGGAAAGAGATGAAGGAGAGAAAGTGAGAAATGCCTCTTATCCTCCGCCATGTTTTGTTACAATGGAGCATCTTCACATTTGGAGGACCCTTTGTGACTGAGGCACTGACCAAAAAGCCATACAGAAGAAGCAGCACTGGCCAGTGAAGACCACCTTGTGGCCAGTATGTGTCCCCTGTGCCACCAGGTCACTGGGCAGCCCTGTGGCCTGATGAAGGAGTGTTTGTTGCCCTCTTAGACTTCTTGCAGATGGCTCTGAGAATGGTCAGTGAGCCCCCCACCCATACTTAGGATCACCTCCCTCATGAAAATGGGATGGAATTTTCCAACATTGACTTTATACTAAAAAAAAAAATGCATAAGAAGCAAAAATGGTATTAAAATTAAAGACATGATAAATTAGCCGTGCCATTAAAAGGCAGATACAGAGAAGTTAAATACTTGTCTAAGATGTATTTTCTGCCAATGATTTCTGTCTGACTTTGAAATATTTCCTGGTTAGTAGATTGACCTGTCAAACTGACTGCCAAAATACCCTACACAGCCTTCCAGCACGGGAAGCATCTCTGTTAACGAATCTATCCTGAAATTCGCCTTCCCCGGAGTTGACACTGACATGGAAGTGAAGTTTCTCCTACACCTCACTCAGTTTTTCATTGCAAGTGAATTGGCCTATGGGACTTTTCACAAACTCTTACAAGCAATTTAATTAGTACAATTGTTCAGCTTATCCCTGCCTTTCCTCATGTTCATCTTTGCCTGATATGTTTTCCCTTTCATTACTTAATGATGCTTTTGGAATCTCCCATCCAGCTGGGAGGACATCACTTGTCTGGATATCCTAGTTGCTACAAACCCCATCATCTTTACAAAATAGAAATAGGCCTTTTCCTGGCAGGCAGAAGGACAGTGCTGAGTTACATCACTCTGAATAGGCATAAGTTTAAGAATATAATTTTTAATGCCATATAACTTCTACAGTAGTCATTATTCTGACGTCTGAAGGAGAATGATGAATATGGCTCATTGGAAGTCCTTGATATAAATTAGGTATAATCATAAATAAATAAGCACCGAGTATTACTATGTCTGGATCAGGTGATCTTTAGTTATTGCTTGTTGGGTTACTGGAACTCCAAAGTATAATTTCTATGCGTATCACCTTTAGCCCGATTACCGTTTGTAAGAAGTGTTTGCAATTTGACGGGGTTGTTCATTAGCCATTTTCAAAAGAGGAATGTTCCTCGTCACCGCTGATGTAACGTGTCCCTGCTCAGGCTCCGTGCACGGCAGGCAGCAAGCTGGGAGCCTGTGCCACGTCCTGCAGCACACGGGAATGGGACATTCTCCCCCTCAGCAGCACAGCTCTGGACACACATTTTGGGTGCCCCAGCAGCTCAGTCACTGGAAGGAGCAAGTAGCCACTGAAAAGGACAGACAGTGACTGGCCCCAGCTTTATTTTAAACGGACCTGCCTTGTCAGTCGTTGGAAAACCATCTGTGAGCTGCTTAACCTTGATCATAATCTGTTTCTCCCGGTTGCTGTGGCAACTTAGTGCCAAAATGTGTTGGGGTGGATATAAATCTTCTGGTGGGACGTGACTTCTTGGGCCACAGTCCCAGCTCGCTTACAGCAGGGTGTCAGCTTCTGTTTGTTCAAGGCAGTAAGGAATGTGTCTAAGTTAATTATTACTTGGGATTTCTGTACATCTAAGTCTCTAAAACAGAAAAGGATTGTTAAACTCTTCTGGCAGCACCGAGGCTTCTCTCATTTTCCTTTACGAGTCACAATGAGTTGTATCCAGTTCTGCATGTGGGATTATGCCATGGGATCTTGTCTGGCAGGTGCAAGGTGGGAAAAATGCAATTTAAATTTTTCTCCTGAATTTACATTTCCCAGTAACTAAGGAACATGTATAGCAATAACACTTGTTACAACTGTGTAGTGCACCTGAAAATCAGTAACTAAGGAACGTGTATAGCAATAACACTTGTTACAACTGTATAGTGCACCTGAAAATCAGTTTTGTTTGCTTGTTTTACTGATGTATTTACTGGTTTTAGGATGATAAACAGTAGCATATGAAGAATCTTTGTAAGGATGTCAAATGCTTTATATAGCTTTGTTGATACAACATGAGTGCAGAAAAAACACTTGATTTAATGCAAACATCAATAAATACAAGTCAAACATAAGCTTAACGTTAAACAAACATACTGCGACTCCACACGAATCATAGATATGAGATTAGCTCCATCACTGCTCTCCTCAAGCTCTGCCCACCCTTTTCAGTGAGCCTGGGATGTGCCCACAACTCCAGCACTGCCAGTCTGCCCACAGTAACTCATCCCTGTCCTTTCCACATCTCAGTTCCTTTCCCTAACGGCCGGGGCTGGAGATGAGCTCCACATCTCCACAATGAGAAACTCCACAAATGAGAAACACTATATGAAAAGTTTTGACAGGAGCTGTAAATATGATAAGCAATGGGAAGAGGACTCTTGCTGCCCACAGTCAACATCATGGTCTACCTGAAATATCAGATTATGCCCAAAGTCAGTGTATGGGTTTTAATGGGTTTGGGGGGAAGGGGGTGTTGGGCTTTTAAAAAAAATTATATTCTATTATCCTATTGCCAGAGCATGTTTTTCACACAATTGCTGGTAAGACTGCACTTTCTGACATGTGAAAGGTTTTCTTCAAAAAACTTCTTTCCAAACCTCTAAAAGGCCATATTCAGTCATACTGGCAAGCATAATTTTATGGAGTGCTGCATCAGGACAGCAAGTTTTGGTACTGGCAGCTCGGTAGACCAGTTTCCATCTTGCTTTCATGCAATTTTAATATAAAGCCTCAGGGGAGGTTCTGAGACACAGAGCTTCACTTGAAGTATGAAGTTCAGAGTTCCTCCTCCAGCTCTGGCTCTTTTTTTATTGTACACAAAGTATTGCCATCTGCAGGACCACACACTGAATAGCTCGGATAGATAGATAGAGAGAAAATGGTAAAGACACCGCTTTGGGGTCCACCTGATTCAGTGCAGACATCTGACTCCCAGCTTGTGACGGTGAGTTCCTTTTGTAGTCACGGAGAGATATGGACACTTCTAGGCGTTATTCATCTTATCTGTAAAGCAGCCGGCTGAATTAGGTCAGATGAATCACATCCTAGAAGCCGCTGTAGAAGCAAGCGGTGGGTGACTAGCATAGACAGCACGCTGCACCATAGACTTCTGACGTTAGCTGAGATGAGTCCTGTTTATGAAGGCTGTTGCCAAGATCAAATGAACCTACAGATCAAGAGCACGTCTAGTGTAGTATTGTGTAGAAAAATTCACCCCTTTCTTACCCTTAAATCGGGTTCTCAATATTTCTATATTTTCCCAGACTGAATTTGCCTATCATGCTACTTAGTAATTGTCCTGTGGTATTGTCGCCATACATGACCTACTGATTACTGAAATAGAAACTTTTGTGTATTGAAATGCCATCAGACCTGAGTCACTGACACGACATGCAAAGTTCTCATTTTCTTAATAAATCCCATAAAGCAGCAGTTAATCTTCTTTCTAGCAGCACAGTCAAATTGGCAACTTATCAGCAATATTCTATATATTCATTTATTTATTAAGTGTGCCTTCAGCTTTACAGACACCTTATCCTTAGAAACCATCTTGCAGCCAGTGGAGTGAAACTGATGTAGAGCAAAATTAAGTGCTTGGCTCCACTCTAACGTAACCAGCCACGGGGACTGGGATGAGGCTTCACCCTGCCTCAGTTTACGTGCCTATCCCTGCTCTTACGACAGGATTCATCGGATCCAAACATCTCTGTATGAAGATGAGATGCATTACTTCCTATAGGTGCCTTATTCTGTTCTTTGATGATTTTGGAGCCTTCTGTGAGGGTGTTAAATGTCTGCACTTGGCAGAATGGGTCCCGTTCTTCCAGTTTAAATGGAAAAATGTTGGACGTGACAGTCAGGGAGGAATTAATTTTGTTGGGAGTTCTGGGAACACCGTTATTGTGGATTTAGTTGATTTTTGTCCTTTTTTTTTTTTTTTTGAAATAGCATGGCATCTTTTCCAAGGTTAAAGTTATAGACATGTTTATCTCGACAAAGTCAATCGTATTAAAAACAAATCCTGTACTGGAATTACCAGTTACATAACTAGGAAACCCTTTATTAAGGACCAGTTGTCGTAACTTCTAGTGTATATAAATCATCATTGCTCTGCTGGTTTCAACGTGTATGCATCAATTCATGCCAGATGAGCATCTGGCCCCAAATGTTCAGTACATGCTTCTCAAGATGCTATTAAGAGTGTAGTGAGAGGAAAGGATTATGTTAAATGCTGGTTTATTTCTGTATTGGTTCATTCACAAGAGATGCACTGAGAAAAGCAAATAAATTAACATATGTTCCTTTTTTTTTTTTCCTCCCTAGTTCTTTCAGTGTTCCTCTAGCTGGGATTTTAGAACAGGGAAGTCCAGAATAAGGGAAACTGCTTGTGTGGAAGGCTGGCTTCTGGGACCTATCTCATTTTGTATCGTGTTGTTTCTAACAGGATCTACTGAATTCTTTCAGAGTAATGGGTTTGAACTCAGTGTCGAACGGTACATGAATAACTTCAGCAGCATGTCTTACATAGCATGGAGGAATAGCAAGGCTGCTATGCAGAATAGTAGAGAATCTGAAATACGAGTAAGGAAAAGATCCAGTTAAAGCACATGCAGCGGGAAGAAAACAGGAGAGTGTAAGCAAGCGGTCAGATTATCTAGCTTAATTACACATGTGAGGAAACCATATGGGGTAACTACCTTCATTAGCCCTCAAACCACTCCACAAATATTGCCTGATGAATCTTTTAGCTATGTAAGCTTTAACCCCTATTTTGGAGATGTGGAAACTAACAGCCAAAATAATTGCTCTAAAGCCTGTTGAATTAGTGGGAAATCGCCAAAAAGCACTCACTGAGTTCGAGATGAAAACTTGTATTTTCAGAAGTGGCTTCTGATTTCAGAAGTTGAATTAGTTATAGCTTGTACCTGAGCTTTAGAGAAACTGATCATCTGCAGCTAACCCTTCAGGATGATGCTCACTTTGAAAATACAGCCCTGCGTCTCTCAGGCTAAATACTGAATATCAGTAGCTACGTCTCTCCAAGGTCTGTTAGCAATTTGCCCGTTGCCAGAAATCAAATTAGTTTCAGCGCTAGGATCTGAATTCAGAAATGATGCCCAACCCCATATTTATACCATACTGCACCTGGGGTCCTTCATTACCCTGGAGTTTTTTTTACTCTTAGATCATGTATTCAAACCAACCTTGTCAAAACAGCAATTACACTTGCGATGGGTCTGCTTCGCCTGAGTCAACTCTTACCTTAGGAAAAAAATCCTGTCTGTCCTTTGCACAAGTGGAGATGTTCACCTTGCTTGTGATCCCAAGAGAAAGGCCAAAACAGGAATTCACAGATAAGCCAGAGTGTCCTGTTGGCATGTAACAGGCCCTGCAGACACCGGCATTTCAACAAGGCTGGTGCTGGGTTGTTCTCAGCCTCTGTCCTGAAAGTTAAGACTCTGGGCTCTCTGTTGGCACTTCTTAATGGAAAGGTTCAGAACGGTCTCTCTTTTCTCCGCTATGTGAAAATATGAGTTGGGCAATATAATAAAAACCCAGCAGTGGACCGGTTTGTACTGTTCATCCTGTGATATCTAGTTGTCAAAGAGTCTTTCTCTTACTGTCACTTCTTTTTTGCATAAGTAGAAGAAAACTTTATTTCATTGCAAACCCAAAAGTCATATTCTATTATACCAATCCCAGCAAAGGCAAGAAAAACAAAGCACAACTCAGCCTGTCCCTCCTTACACAAGAAGACACTGACACATCATTAACATTAGGCTGAAATCACACGTCACGCTTGCTGTATTTTACAACAGGCCGCATAAAAATACTTTTTTCCATTTGTTAAGGTTAATCTCAAGGCTTGTTTCAAGGTGAAGCTGCACAACAGTTTTAAAAATTGTTGTTAAATCATTACAGCCCAGATCATAGGACTGCAATTTTCACATTGATCCTCCCCTGTCAGCGGCATCGACGTGGGCTGGCATGTGGGAGCATCACTGCAGCAGAACCCCCCTGTGTCCCCGGCCACCAGCCACTGTCTCTGGTAGCTCTTAACCAACATCAGCGTTAGCGGTTTAGTAGCTGATCTGACATGGGGAGCTGATCTGGGTGAAGCCAAACAAGATGTACAGAGGAGGGCTGTATGCATCTATGCATATACGCACGTAAAGGGTAGAGCAAGAGAAGAGGCACAGATTTGCTGACCAAGACTGCCGAGTCCCAGGAGCAGTTCTCTTTGCCAACTACTTCCATCGACTTTAAATACAATGGATGTTTATGATAATCCATTGGGAATCTTTACCGTGATTCAGTGAGTAAGATAATACTTCTGTACTTCATGTTTTAAGTTAATGGGAATATAAATATTTAAATATATGCATACTTTGCAAGGGCAATATGGTTTTAAATACTCGCGCTTCTGTGCCTTAATGATAAGACATGTTTTGAATGACTTAGTTAAACATTAAAAGTAGCTTGACCTTTGAATTAAACTAATCTAAGCAACAAACAGTAACATGGACATCCTAGGTAATTTATTGAAAATGGCATAGAACTGCAGTGAACTTCAGAAAGTGAAGAAAGGAATTGGGTATTTTCTTTCTCCAGAGAATGCTGACCCTCTGAGATGCTTTAAGCATCCTTAGCTGTTTTAGCAAGTACGTATTTATTTGACAAGTGGAAAACGCATTTGAAAGATCCTAAAAGTTACGGAGCTAATTTCCCATTGCACTGCGTGGTATGTTTTTCTTTAAAGAATGAACTCATATCTTAGATAAATTATTCAAGATTTCACTGTATTCTATGTATGTTGGGTCACAGCTTAGGAAATGTTTGTTGTGTTGCACTGCATTTATTTGCTGAAAGAGGCTGTCCAAAATTTAGGAGGGCTGGGAGTCGGTATGCTTGGATTCTGCTTCCAGTTGTGCCAAAGACAACTCTTCAAACAAATACCCATTAGGTAATTTTTTTTGAGTCTGTGTTTTTTCATCTCTAGAACGGATGTAAAACTAGAACTTACTGTATAGCAGTGTGGAAGGAAACTTAAAATTTGCATTATCCAAATCTTCAAGAATTGTAAAGCTTTGGACTCAGCTGGTTCCTTTCTACTTGTATAGAAGTGTCTTATCCTGTGGAACTGGACTGCAGCTATAACAGTCTTCTCTGGGTCTTTCAGTAATGCCTTTTTCTTTTGGTGAATTATTTAACATTTTTTTGTCTCTACTTAATCTTCCATAAATGAGATAAGCCTGAAGATATCCATACAGTATCATTAGCCATATGATCATAAGGTTTGTGTATCTTTTCCTTCTGCATTGTTTCCTTTTCATTACTCTTTGTCGCTTTCATTTATCAAGGCAAGATTTAAATCTGTGCTAGAAATCTTTTTGAATGGGGACCTTGTCTTTGCAGGCCTCCAATAAAAAGGCTAGTGTATTCTGGAGTGCATTCAAATAAATGCCAGAATTCTGGATAGTTTCTTTATCAGGCTGAAGTCCATCCTTCCTCCACTCCTTGCACTCAAAGGCAGATGGGCCACAGCTTGCCCCCTCATTTGGGGTGCTGCAGGTGAATACAAGAACCGGGCAGACTGAAAAAAGAGAGAAGAGAAGCAGAGACACAAAAAGGATAGCAAACACAGAACTGTATTCATAAATATTTCCTTTTCCCCATCTTCCCCTCACCAAAGACGAAAAAACCAAAAACTGAGCCTGGAATACACAGTGCAGCTGGAATCCAAATCGGCACATTCCCAGAAGGAGCGGAGGGATGGCCGCTTCAGCTCCACGTACACAGGGGACCTGCCTGGGGCAACGCTGGCGTCCTTGGTCTCCCAGAGGCTCCAGATACTTTGCCTTTGAGGCCTGTCGAGCTGCTGTGGGAAGCAAGGCGACCATTGCCAGTTTAATGGGGCATCGCAACCGAGCCCCTGCAGGAAGATTTTTCCAAATAAACTGATGGAAAGTTAAGATCATCTTCCTATATGCTCCTTTACATTTCAGTGGTGCTGAAGCGTGTTTGCAAATTCGTATTTTTTTCAGTAAGGGTTAAGGGCACCCTAACTCCAAAGACTGGGCACAACGAGTGCAGTTATTAAAGTTCCTATGCACTGGAGTTATGCTCAACAGGCTTGGAACTGCTCATTAAATGGGTTTTTTTTCCAAGTGTAATTCTTCGAGCACATTACGTCAGAACAAAAGATGCTTGGAATGAGTGGGCAGTGCTTGTGCAGGCTCTACAATAGAGCCATGAGTAAGAGGCAGAGCTCTCTATTATGCACATTCCCCTTAAAACATGAAGAAAGCTGGCAAGTCCTGTGCAAACGTAAGTAGTACTGATGAGGAATTTGGAAACTTAAAAAGAAAGGATATATTCAGTCACAGTCATTACGGTCTCAGTTCTTTGATTATCTGGATGAGGAGTACCAGGGATAAAAAAGGGATACACGGTGAATTAAATGAGGACTCTTGTATAGTAATCAAGCCCCTGTATTATTTGTGGCAGAACCAGAATTCAGTCATTAGAGAGGTAGGCTGAGCTTTTTCCAGAGAACGCAGCTATCCCCCTGGAAGTCAGTAATACAGCTCCCTAACTGCTCGTGAAAAGCCTACCCACAAAGCTTGATTAGGCATATGCTCCTTTATATAAATGGCTGAGTCTTCATCTCTGTGAAAGCCATTTATCTCTATAAACAACTGTGCTTCGTTGCATTCAAAACGAAGACAAAAGAACAAAGCCAAAAAAAAAATTCTAAAGAAAGCAGTATATATCATCATCTTCCTCGCAACAGTTGAGCAGTGAGGGTCACGCCTGGACTTTGGGGTGTTTTTCTGATTCTGACACGCTCTTCTCTGAATGCCCATCGAGCTGACTGTGAAGCGAGCTTGCGGGAGTTTAAACAGAGGAGTCAGCTTTTTGGAAAACAGTGCTTGTGGTTTCTGTGACTTGGCAGCAAAAAACATCTCCCCTATGCAGCCGCACAGTGCTGTCCCCAGAGCACCACTCCTGACTCACGAAGCGTCGTAAGAACAGGCGTCCCTCCATGGGCATGCTTGGAAGATGACAATCTCTGGCAGTGACGGCCTGAGCCGAATACGCTTTAGGAGCCAGTTAGTATCAAAGTGTGACAGAAAAGGCTCATAACGTCAAAGGACTTCAAAATCAGTGGTTTGCACCGCTCATTTTTAAACTTTCGAATTACAGAAAGGCAGTATTTTCTCATTTGAATCTCTCTGAGATGTGTAACCATGTAAGAGAAAAGCAGGCTGTAGTCCTACCTTTTCCAAGAAAGAAGGAAAAAAAATTCACTAGCAGTCAAGACTTAACAGTCCTGTGTTTAACCCTCTGCAGACAGTGTGAGCAGCGAATGATGCTTTTATTAACTCTACAGTCGGGATCTCTTCTCACACAAAGGATTTCCCTGGACCAAGACCACTCCTAAGGGATCCAAAGACATGTCTGCATTAGCAGTTTAGTTCAGATTGGAAAGCAAATAGCCCGTCCCATTTACTGTACTCGCATTCTCAGTGTGAAGTGGTCGTGGAGCACACAAACTGGAAGCCCCTCTGATGAAACCAGGAGCTGGGGTCCAGCGAGGCACCTGCTATACACCAGCCACTGGGCATTCTGTGTAGGGGCCAAATGGGAGCTAGTCTGAAGCAAAACCCTTAAAATGCGTACAGGGCGGCCCTCAGCCCCTCTGCACCCACTGTTTCGCTCTATAGATCCACTCCAGTTACGTTGCGCTACTTGCTAATGCAGAGGTGCCCTAGACTTCCAAAGGGGACAGTTAAAATCAGGCTGGCATTGAGCCAGATCAGCTATTAGCTTGCCAGCCTTTGCGGTAGTTTGCATTGAGATTATGGAGAGGTGCTGAGCAGGAAATCTATGACTGCAGTGTGGGAGGTGTTTAAAGCAGTTTTTAGCTTTAGGTTAGATGAGGGTTTCCAAAAGAGTGGTCTTAGTGACTTTTTTTTTGCTGCTAGATAAGATGTGTTGTTCTCTCTCTTTTTTTTTTTTTTTTGCACTGTGCTCATCATCGTTATACGGAAGGTTGTGTCAGGGTGAAGCAAGTTCTAAACAATGCCAGCGAAAAATGGCAGTAAAAACCACTGTCACAAGCCATCCACATTGAAACAAAGGCAAGGTAGAGCAAGTGTTGCAAACACTCTGTCGGAGAGATCATCTGGGTAATGTAACTGGATCTGTGACCTTCCTTAACTCACAGGGGATCTTTTCTGCTCAATAGATCCCCGAAATAGCTGACTTCTGGCTAGATTTAAATAAGCCACTTGTAAATAATTTTGTCATGTGTACTGGGAGGGAAAAATTCTGGCTGCAATTGATTTTGTTCCTGTACTTTCAGAGCATTTTGCCACAAGCCCTCAGTATCGACAGTCTTCCCAGACCTACAGTGAATTCACAGTGGCTGCCCTAAATGTCTCATGTCTGCAATTTTCTCTTTTCCTGCGTGTTCATGTTGAATAAACATTGACACCATTACCACCCTGAAATGTGGTAAAGTCTCTGAAAATGCAAATGGGTAAGATTGTTCTGTGACCAACTCCGTAAAAGACAGTTTACTGAGAAGGTACAGTTGGGAATGAAAACCAGTTCACTGTTAATCTGAGTCATGTTATGTTTGTACCTACTGGAAAGCTTACATTTGTCTTAATTGGTTGGATATGGAGATTATGGAATCTTTTGCGTTAGTCAGCAGTTCCAATCTAGCTAAGAGAACTGTAAGTGATCGTGGAATCCGTCATCTCATGTTAGACCATTGGGCTGTCTTTGTAGACAAACAGGGTGACCTCAGACATAGGCCACTGAGCTCTTGTTGGATAGGAACACAATGGTAGCCCTTGAGCTGGTGACCTACAACTGAGAGCCAAATAAATCATTTTGACAAGTGCTGCTTCTCTTGAGAAAAGCCAAGGACTGAGAAGAAGGCCACCTGGCAAGGTGTTCAGTGTTGGCCCTGCTTTGAGCAGGAGGTTTGATGAGAGACCTCCCGAAGTCCCTTCCACCCTCAATGACTCTGTGATGATGTTGACAGGACAGTAGAGAGGAAATATGCCAGAAGTAGCTTATGGAAAATAAGTTTATGTGCCTCTCAGAAGTCCTAGATGTGTCATTTAAATGTAAGCCAAATGCTGGTTTATGATGTTGATGAAATCAAGAGAGCTGCAGGCAATTACCGTACAAGCGTGAAAGATTATATTAGTGAATCAGATACATGGTTAAATTGGCAATAACACATTTTGGCTTTCCTCTGTGATGTCCTTCCTTCTACCTTAATACCCAGTACTTGGCGACTTCAGTCTTGACAAAGCTGGTAAACAGAAAAGGCATTTTTTCTTCTTCCACGCTGAGAGCGGCCAGCTATTTGTTGGTCTTTCAAATTAGGAGACCCAACTGAAACACAGCTTTTCAGTGGTCCTGAGTGCTTAAACATGCTTAGTCGGCGCAGCTGCAGAAGAATATCCTCAGATTGTTCAGTTTCAGTTTCCAACAAAATCTCAGTACCAAAGCTTGCCCAAAACAAGCGAAATAAGCTAGCTCAGGCTTGCAAGGGTCTGGCCGTGGCAGAGTGGAGCTGAGTGCAGGCTGAGACATCCTGGTCTTCAGCACGTCAAACCGGAGCTCACTCAGAGCAGGCGGCGGTAACTCTCCTCTGTGATCCACTGTTTAAACATATTCTTGCTCCCCTTCAAGTCAATAGCATGCAGGTATTTTTTTTTTTACAGAGAGTTGTCTGGCACCTACCTGCATCATGAGTCACCTTTGATAAAGAACCTCTTTGAGCCGTCTTTTCGGAGGTATTGACTGCTGGTGCTTCCACTGACAGTGAGCCTGGGGTGGGAGGGCTCTTCTCTGCAGCTCTGCAAAGGAGCATCAGACGTTTCTAGTGTTTGACAGCAGAATCGGCGGTCATTTGAAAGGGTTCTCGCGTCTGTTTCTGTGATTTCACGGTGTTTTTATTGCAGAGCTGCTGCGAAAGGAAAATATTCATTTGCACGCTGCAAAGCATAGGCAAGGAGCCAGCTCTGTGCTATTACAATATCTGATCTCTGTAAGGCAAACACCCTTCTGAAAGGAGCTAATGTTTCTGTCTATTCAATTCTGATTCACAGTTCAGCACTTTCTTCACTCGAATACCCTGGGGAAGATTATTAACTGTATTTTTCTCTTCTCCTTTTATCTTTATGCCTGGATTAAGTGAAGAAATTATTGGTTCATGTTACAGTCCTTTTTTCCCCTTGCAGTAAATCTTCTACAACAATTTTTTGCTACTGGTATGCTGCATGTCACATATACCCCTGTTAATTTCAGGCTGAAATTGGGAATTATTTGCAACCCTCACGTTGCATGGTATGAATTGTACCATGGGGGTATATGCTGTTAACTGATGCGTATGTACACACATCTTCAAAGGCATCAGAAAGGCCTTTCATCAAAACCAAAGAATTGGTCTAAAAAATTTCATAACAAAACCACGTGATTAATTTTTTCCTTCTGTTTATGAACAAGATCATAATATTTAATATAGCTATTAGTAGAATCTCAGCAGTAATTTTTATCTGCTGTTCACTTGCTGCCTATGCATCGCAAACACTTTACAAAAATCAAGAGACAGAGGTCACGAGGTGAGGTTTCTTCTTTCTGGGAAGATACAAGTGACTACTAGAAGGGGCTTTTCTTCTGCGAATACAAACTTTAAAATTATTTTTCTATAAATAGCATGCAAAACACAATTCATATTTATCACTTGTATTCCTGCCAGGAAATGTAATTGCTGTTCACAGAGAACGAGTATGGAGAAGCAATTTCATTTAAATTTTTAAACCTTTCCAGTATATGCTTTATCTGGAAAAAAACAAACAAACAAACAAAAACAAGCAACAAAACAAACCAAAATGCACAAAACTCTCATAATTGGAAAAACTTTGCATTTATCAGCACAAAGGCTAGTCATGTCTTTCTCATCAGTCAGCCTGCTTATGCTTTCTCTAACACAGCAGTTGCCCTCTACACCTGTAGTGTCCGTATGGACCCCTTGCCTTTCCAGATGAACAGGCACAGGAGCTAATTATTCTTGTGATGATCCTCCAGGTGAAGTCTGGGGAGCATTCTGGAAGCAGAGCACAAGCTTCTCCCTGCTGAACCAACACGCCTGGTATGCTGAAATGCTGAATAAATAACTTCCCTCCAAAATCAATGCATGTTATATATTACTCCTCCATTTAAATAACATCCTGTTTATCTCAGGGCTTCAGGGTTAGAGCTGTGTCATGTGAAGGTGAGTTAACCCTGCCTGGTTTTGGGTGTTATTTGCAGCCCAGCTGGGGTAGCACAGGCTATTCAGCAATTTTTTTCTTCCAAACACTTAGAATAGAATCATATAATCACAGAATGGTTTGGGTTGGAAGGGACCTTAAAGATCATCTAGTTCCAACCCCCCTGCCCTGGGCAGGGACACCTCCCACTAGACCAGGCTGCTCAAAGCCCCATCCAGCCAGGGATGGGGCACCCACAGCTTCTCTGGGCAACCTGTTCCAGTGCCTCACCACCCCCACAGTAAAGAATTTCTTCCTAATATCCAATCTAAATCTACCCTCCTTCAGACTTCCACTCGGTCCCACTGTGGCTTTCCAGACAAATTCACTCCACTGAGTGACAGTCCACAGCAGTGTCAGGTAGGGAACGTAAGGCTTTACCAGCCAGTCCTTCCTTCCAAGGGGAGGTCAAACCCCCACGGCTGGTCTAGATCCTCTCTACTGCAGCCACCCCGTGGAGACGTATCTGCTGAAGCACCACTATGCTCGGGCTGGGCAGGATGGGGTTAAGGATGCTCTGAGCTCCTGGTTTGGGGTGGCTGCTGCAGACGTGTCTGCCCAAGCAAAGGCATCAGAGCGTGCTTCTGTTTGTCGGTTCTTACCCCACTCTCAGTGAGGTCTTTCAGCACTGCTGGAGGGGGCTTCTACAACAGCCGAGCCTCACAAGTTCTGCTTCCCAGGGTAGGAATCGCCAGATTAAAAGCTTCGACAGTTCTTTTGTGGTGCTACAAGAGCCTTTGCAGTAGGGACGGCCACTTCTAAATACCTGTGTTTCCACAGATACCTTCTGGCAGAGAGGTCAGAGCTGCACATCTTGCCCGGAGTGGGGGCAATGGGCTGCATTTCGTATGTCAAAGTCATATGGGTGCTTGTGTAGTTCCAACCTCGACCAGCTGCACCTGGTAGCGCAGGAGAGGTTCACTTGTGGGACAGGAACTAGTAGCATCAGGCCTCGCCAGAGAAAGTGCTCAACATCCCTGCTTTTTTTTTTTTTTTGCCGGCACAGGAAAACTTCTCTCTAGCCATCAATCCTTCAGCCTCCTACAAGAGAAAAAAAAAAATCACTGCAGTTTATTGTGACTATGTATCAGTTTAACTCGTGTTTATAACCAAGTATTTTACCCACATAGAAAATAAATTTCAACAGTCGAATATAACATTGAGTTGAAAAAATACAAAGGGCACTAGGAAAATGGTATCTTTTTCTGTGTAAAAGCAGCAGCAGCAGCAGCAGGGAGAAAAATGTCTCATGCTATTTTTTTATTTTGAAAGTTGCTATTTACTTATTTCTAAACAGTTAAGCTCGCTTTGAAAGGATACCTTAAAATATAAGGAAGGAATGCATTCTTTTCAAGATTTGCAGCTTTATTCCTTGCTGAAGGTCATGAATTTTGGCTCTGCAACTCATTGACCTAGTCAGGAAGAGACCTTAAGAAAATTAAGAAGTACTGAGCATTCAGTGTATCCCTGAGCATCTCTATAGGAGGGAAAGTTTCTTATAAATTAATTTTCCCTGTCTCTAAGAAGCTTTCTCTCTGATTCATATGGGTCAAAAAAGTTCTTCTCATGAAAACAATTTAGAAAATTCAAAGGTAATCCAATTCTAGGCTCTCTGCCATACAGGTGCTTGTACCCAGCAGGAAAAAAATATCTCCTTAATCCTTTTTTGTTTTTTTAATTACTTGTTTTTCTGCTTCCCAGCAGTTCTTCTGTTCAGTACAAAAGTTACCATATCCAATTATACCTTTTTGTCCTTGCCTTTAAAATCTTCACATCTGCTCAGTTATCTATTAACACAAGATTAATCACTTGATTAATCTCAGATTTTTTTTTTCATCTTGCACAGTGACAACCACCAGCCATTTGGTGGCACGTTCTTAGATTTTTGTGCGGCCGTATGTGTGACTGCATGGGGGAAAAAAGAGGGTAAACTAGAGAGAAAGCAAGAGTGAGAACATCAGTACCACATTTAGCACGGTAAATGCTGTGGCATTTTGGAGACCAGCTTCCACATGTGATCGTCTAATAGCTTCTGATCTACGTTGCTTTGTATTTCATTTTTATGTAACAGAGGCCGACAGGAAGGGCACTTCTTGGCAGTTAATGATCACTGTCATTGACCCAGCCAATCAGTCAGTAACTGGAAATATCTGACCTTTATGTCTTCCTTCCTCTGATGATTCTCTTTAATCATATATTTTTTTAACCTTTCCGGTTGGATATAAAACCGTGTGCTTTGGTATTAATGTGATGTGCCATAATACAGTGAAGAGATTTTTTTCCTCGGACTGTTCCTGACAGTTATTGTAACCAAAAGGAAAGCAAGATTTCATTCTGGAAGCTCCATTATGTTTACACTGTCTTCTAATGGTTTCCCTCTCTTACCTTTGCTGGAGCTGCCATCGCTTTGTACTGTCCACAGCACGTAATCTTCAGACTTCAGTTCAGAAAAAGCCATGAATTTGTCAATGATTGTTTGCTTAGGGTCTGCTACAATATGGGTATTTTAATCTAGGGGATTTAAAGGTGTCCAAAAGTTACTTTCTCTGACAAAAATACATCAGTTGATGAACGCTGTAGCCTTTCTTTGGGAAGAGGTTATTAACAGAATTTTAGTTTTCAGATTACTTGGGTTTTATTTTTTTAGCCATCACGAGTTGAAATGTTGTCATGAACAGAAATCGATTTACTGGGGTATACCATATAGTGAGTTTCATAAAAGAACTTTGCTTTCTAAGCCATTTTTTGAATAGCTGCTTTTATTAGAGTAAATATTTATACACTTCTGGCCAGGGAGAAACATTCTGATTTACTTAGGCACACATGAATACAAAATGGAACCTCAAATTTACAAAGTGTGTTACCGTCTAATAATTTTCTCAAAAATCATATCTAGTCAGTAAAGCGCCCAAGGCCATGCTTAACTTGGTAGCCCTCAGGGATGATGCGCAGGGCTCAAGCCAAGCACGGATGCTGCTGCTGCGACCTGCCGCAGCCTTAGAGTGACAGCTTTGCTCCCCACGACTGGGGCTTGGAAACACATTAGCTACGCAGCCAAGCACAGCTGACGTGGGGCGAGTTCAACTCAGTGACCAAATTGATTTCCACGGTCATATTTTGTTTTTTCTTCTGGTTAAGGCTGTAATGCTCTTTCATATATAGCATAACACGCGCTGTGATCCACAAGAAAAAACAGGCCAGTCCAAAGGCGCTGAACCAGACCCTTGGTAAATGAAAAGTAGCACAAGTCCAATGATTTTAACGGCCAGCAGTCTTTGGTATTCCCATTAACATAGTGCCTCTAGCTGGAAAGATGCAGGAAGCTTAATGTTTTTTAACATATTCTGGTCTTCTATTGGTGAAACGTGGAGCTACTCTGTCCTGCCCAGTGTGGAATCTCTGTATTTGACTCAAGCATCACAAAAAAGGTTAGAGTCGTTTATGAACTGTATCTTTAAGCAATAGACTTTACGTATTGCAGCATTCAGGTCGGTTTGGACAATATTTCTGAACTGATATGAAACTTATTTCTTGATGCCTTTTGAATTATTGTTTGTGAACTGCTTGTTGAAATTACTATGCTTCAGTGAATCAGTGAAAAATCATCTATCGCCAAAAAACCTGCACACCTGAGGTACTACAGTAACTTTCTATACTGAAAAAAAATTATTGGGATAGCACTCTAAGAGCATTGTGCTTGATTATCTACAAAAAGATTTTTCCCTCTCCAACGCACCACTAAGCCTGGCCATAGCATTATGAAAAGAATTATTAACTCATATGAATGAGTTTTGTTATTAATCTCATTCCCTCATTTCTCATAGGAAAAAATTTGCTAACAAACTCTACTCAGTGAAATAGTCAAAAAAGCATCTCAAGATTTTATAATTCACATTTATTAAAGTTTATTATATTTTCATCTTATTTCCTGTTGTTGGCATTAGAGATTTGACTGTCTATTGTATCGGTTTCTGTGCTAGCACGTTTTTCCAGCTTTTCGATAAATCAAGACTTCTTTGAGCATCATATCAAAATTTTGTACATATTTTATATCTAGACACAAGTCATTACCCAGGTACAGCAATGCTAACTACCATGTACATGCAAAAACAGGAGTAAGATATATATTCATGTATATAAAACCAGATTTTTTTGAATACTGACTAATTCATTGAATAGTCTTGTGTTTTTTAACACTAACACTGGCATTTTTTTTTACCTTGTAAGTTTTCTGAAAATTAAATATCCTTTTTTTGACCTCACACTTATCCAGCTGCCTGAGATTCTGTGGAACAACTCACACTTAGACCATGGTCTTTGTCACTATCTGTTATATAGACGACACCAGCGAATAAACTGCTGCCACAGCTGTGTTAATGTAGAATGCAGCATGCACTTACTTTTTATTGTCTAAGATATTCATAAATACTTGTACTTTGTCTTTAATAAATCTATACTGCAGACTGTACATCAGTGCATTTAGAAAAGCAGAATTAAAATATATGGAGTAAATAAATATTACAATGGCTTGTTTATGTTCATATCATGATGTTGAAGTTATATATGCTTTCTGAAGAACAGGATGCCCCAAACAGGCTTCCTTAGAAGAAACGCGGTTCAGAGAGGGGGACCACAGCATTTGTAGAGTGGGAGAAGATGGATAACCAAAAACAAGGATTTGCTGGGGGAGGATTATAGCTGAGATGGGTTGGAACTAGGGCATCTTTAAGGTCCCTTCCAACCCAAACCTTTCTATGATTCTATGATAGCACAGTAGAACAAAACCAATTGCAATTTATTGGAAATAAGGGTGGTGTATGAGAGGTCTATGTACCTAGAAAACTCATGGTGGTCACTTCTACGTCACCTTTCAAGCCAAACTCAGCTTTGCACAGACTAAAATTCATGTATGCAAGGTGGGTTGGCCAGCCTGGGCTTTGCTCACTGTGTGGAGATGTGCTGGACTCTGGAAAGGCTGTCCCAGCACATCAGGCAGACTTCTGGAGAAAGATGAGCCTCTGCTTCTTCCCTGCAGACCTCACTCACATAAATCTCATTACTGGACAAAACCAGGCTGTCCAAACAAGTTCATCCTGATAGCAGACCGTTTTCTGCCTCTGTGCTAGCAGTGACGGAGAAAAATCCATAGGCACCCCAGAGAACATTTCGTTGGTGGGCCTGCCCATGGCCTCTCATTTTTGCCACCAAGAAGCCAATGAGCAAAATGAACCGATATTGCAAATGCTAGTCCTCCTCTTGCCTCTAGAAATTCGGGGAACATAGTTTAGTCTCTTGTTCACCACAGAGATCCCCACCTCGATTTGCGTGGTAACCCTAAGCAAGACGCCTCATCCCCTTGTCTTCAGTGGTGGCAATTACAACGATAACTTCATGAAGTGCCTTGAGACTGGCTGACAAGAAATGCCACCCGTGAGCTGCCCCTAAATGGCCACACCAAAGGCTGCCTCTGGGTAGGGGCTGTGCCTGGGTGAGGGAACGCCAGGGAGGCAGCTTCAGCTTGCAACTCAGCTAATTAAACATTTATGAAATCCTTTCAAAAGAGGGAGTTTCTCTTCACACTTCCGTACGTTTAAATCCAATCTGTAAATGTTTGTTTTCCCCATTTTAGTTCTTTAATTTATTCCTCAATTTCCTAGCCTTCGAAATGATCATAAAATGTACTAGATTTGAAATAGAAGTCTCCAAACAGTACTTTGGCAATCTGTTAGGAGTTGCAATACCTATGGATTACCCTGTAAATCTAAATTATTGGCACTCATGAGAGATTATTTCCATTTATTTTGTTTTATTGTGTAATATTTTGCAGCTACGGCTGCAGTGCTGTTATTAACTTGCGATAGTTCTAAACTCTGGTAGGTGATTAGATCATTTACTATGTAAAATTTGGGGCTCCAAAGTAAGATGACACTAAGCAGTGGAGCCACAGGAGTCCCAGCTGCTCAGCCTCTCCAAGGATTTGACCCCTACCTTATTGGATAAATCTCAACAAAATTTTAATTTGCTATTGGAAACAGTTACTAAAATTTATTTTTTATTGACCTGCTATAATACAGGTAAGATACAGGAAACATTGCCACAACACAGGATTATTTTAATTTGTACAAAGAAGTTAATGACAAAAAAACAGTCTTTGTAAATTCAAAGACAGTTTATTCATTGTATATGTGCTTTCAACCATTTGGAAGGAAAGTCTTTTTCCCTGTTGAAGTTAATTCCTTTTCACATTAGCATGAATCATCTATGTATCTTAAAAAATTAGATACCTCTATATATTAAAATGACAGCTGTCATTGGTGAAGGATATTCTTGCAACTCAGCCATTCAGGAGATACGCTGTTGCCACAAACTCACTGCTGATCCTCAGGCAAGTCATTCTATTACTTTTCTTACCTGTAAAGCGAGATAACTCATCCTGCATAGCTCAGGTAGGATTTGTCTTCTTTTTTTTTTTTTTTTTTTTTTTTTCTGTCTCCACATTCTTGCACATTAGATGGATCTGAATTTCTTCTCTTAGGGAAAAAAGGTAAAATGGTATGTTTGCTCATGAAGCACCTGAACAGACTTAATTCAAATGTTTTGAGAACGGCAAAGTCCAGCACCCGTTTCCCCAGGGATGAGAAGA
This sequence comes from Chroicocephalus ridibundus, assembly GCF_963924245.1. Classification (NCBI taxonomy): domain Eukaryota; kingdom Metazoa; phylum Chordata; class Aves; order Charadriiformes; family Laridae; genus Chroicocephalus; species Chroicocephalus ridibundus. Next base: position 83,692,306 of record NC_086284.1, read on the forward strand.
AGAGGACAGAGAGAAACTCAGTCACTCACTGCAGGTTGTGAAGATCTTTTTTTTCTGGGCAGGTGGAAGATGGCTGAGATAGGAAAGTCCTCTACCAAAGCCTTTCTAAGCCCAGCTGCAGACACCACTCATGTAGGCAATACTTACTGTTCCAGACATCTTTCAGTACAGATTGGGGTTGGCAATAGCTTGAATTATAAAGGGTGATGTCTGTACAGGGGTCTATAAATGCAGATGGCCACTGTAACCACATATACTACCAACACCAGCTTTTTCAGTTAAGTCAGCAACAAAGATAGAAGAAGACGGCAGAATTCCTGGTTCCAAGTCCTGCATTTAACAGAAGATAAAACCTCTTCCCCTAGATACTCACAATGTTTGATAAGAAAGTATAAAAACGTATTACTCCTGCTATGTTATGTCTATTTGGGGCTCATTTAATGCATTTTTACTGTCCTAGCCCAATTGATCTGGACATAACTGAAATAAAAATGTTATTTAGAGAAGCAGGTAAATTTTATGTAAAACCAGAAGCATGCCGTCAAGAATTTCAGTTCCTATTCACCTACCCAAAAACACTGGAGGGAGCATTCACCTTCTTTTCCCAAACCATCACTTCTGGCTTAGGTTTCTGACCAGAAGTCAATGACAGCAGTTAATTCAAATAACAATTTGGACAGCAATTTAGAGGAGATGTGATTTTAATTCCTCACTGTCCATACATCTTATGCTAGCAGAATGTGCAATGGAGAAACTTCTCTCTTCAAACAGTTAGTATTTGTATTCGGTGGATGTGCTTACAGATTGATGTAAGTGGTTATCTTAGTACTTTTTTTTTCCTGTTAAGCCAAAACAATAAATAAAAATGCTTATAAACTCTACCCGTACAACTGCTACCCTTCACCTGACTCACTGGTAGCAGTCAAATATTTCAAAAGTAAGTGATCACAGGGCTTAGTTTTCTGTATTTTAAGGAAGCCAGTTTAAGCAATATTTAAGAAGCAATGTAACTTAAGGAGTTTGGCAAAGGATCCCTAAACCACTAGTCCTTTTGAAAAGCTCATCTGATCTTTTGCTCCTTCTACATTTTAAGAGCCATTTGCCAGAAATTTAGGCAACTGCCCCCCTCACTACCTTTGTGGCTTATTAAGCTCCTTGTTCTTCTGTTTTTCCAACCCAAACAATTCTATGAATTGGGCAGTGAGGTTACTACTCATCTATGGGAATACATACCCCATGAAGGCTAATTTTCTTCAGCTACTCTCACCAGGGTTGACTCAAGGCCTTTAAGTAAGTAATCCATGCGATTGGATGTCCCAGGGGAGCCAGTATCATCAAACATGTGACTGTGAGCACGAGGGAGACCCCTCGTGAAATGGCTTTGTGGCTTCTGCTGCCACGAATGATGGGAAATGTGGGACAGCCAATTTGGGATATTGAAGCTGCTTCTTTTTTTGTCCCCTCACAGCACCTACTAGTCCACGTGCCCTTTGCTGCCTTTGGCAACTCTCTGTTTTGCCTTGACCTAGAGCTAGCACCACTCCTCAGTGATGCAGTCTTTTAGAGACTGAAAGCGTGAAGAAGTGTTTATCTCTAAACCTCAGTTTTTCTTTTTCTATAAAGGAAGTCTTTGATACTAATAGGTGTTTGGAAAGAGATGAGATGCAGATTGTTAAAAATATTTATGGCTGGAGATACTGTGATTTATAAGCTCTATGGCTAAATGACTCTCTTCTTTGCATTCCTTTTTCATCTTGATAATGTTCTTTGAATGCATCCTACCCAGAATGTCTATGTCCTTTCTGCTGTCACCTCCTGGGTGTCTGATCTAAAGCCCCTGTTCTGCTCAAATTTGCCAACACAGTCAGGAGAGCCGTTGTTGGCAGGCCTTGAAACAGAAACCTTCTATACACTTGGACATGCCATTATCATTGTATTCGTGGTAAAGAAAGGATCTTTTGGAACTATCATTTAGACGTTTTTATTTGTCCAGTAAAAATCATGTTTTCACTTTGATTTCTCTTATGTAGCAACACAGACTTAAATATCTTTGGATTACTGGTTTTTATGTTTTTTTCAAGGAGGACTCTAGTTATGGTTCTCCTTGGGTTTTATTTTTTAACTGAGTAATTTAAAGAAGTATATTTACTTAGTACATGGAGTGGTCTAATCTTATCTCTGGGCAGATTGGTTTAAAAAAGGTTGAAAAATAAAAAGCTAATTTCTCATTATGGGTACTTCACATTGTTATAAGAAAGAAGAAGAAAAATATATAACATGAATTGCAACAGAAGAGCAACTGACCTTAGAAAAAATACATGAGGTCAGCACAGGGACACTTTCACATACTTAAATCAACAAAGGATGACTCATCCAAGCCTTTTGTCTGCTCTTCAAAATAAAATTCATACGATCAGACATCCATGCACGCTGTGGTACGTGTCCTCTGCACATTTATATCAGTCTCATCAACTGAGTAACTTGCTCAATAAAGACCAAACAAAACAAAACAAAACAAAAAAAAGAAATTTTTCTTATGTTTTTGATAAGATGTTACATTACCAACATTTGCAGTAACATTGCACCAGGTTGAGATCTCATCAGAGCTCACAAAACTAGCTGAGCCAGGTCTTATTGGTAGGGAGATGGCAAGCTTCCAGCAGCTCCCAGGTGCCGCAGAGTTCAGCAGTGATTAAAGACGTGCCACTCTTCGCCTCTGAGCCACAACCATGACAGCTTGTAAAGCCACAGATCTAAGCTAGGAGTATAATGTCAGCTTTTGGACGCAACGTAAAACTGGAGTCCTGGCTACATCTGGTCATTAAAAATCTCTTCGAGCCCTTGTGAGATGTAGTGTGATAACTCCTTTGTCCTGGAAAGATGCCACTTGGGTTTACTCCCTCATCTAACTGCCGACGTTCCCTCCATAGCCTCCAGAGAGAGCGGTGGTCTGTTTTTGTGGACAGGGATGGTGGGTAGGAGCTCTGCCTCATGCATGGCTTCCATCCTCTGCGTGCCTGGTGTGACAGTGTGCTCTTCAGTTTTCAGGCTTGCTAGAGAATCCCAGCGATGAGAGCAAACAGTTAGAGTTTAACGAGGAAAATAGATAACCTCAGAAGATGCAGAGTCACATAGGAGTTTTGTGGATTATCCTAAACTTTTGCATATAAAACCTGTTTAGCGTTCCACTCGACCGTTTCAGTACTGACTACCTCTTACAGTTATGACCCTTAGTTTGTTTCAGAATATGTGAGGTTAACTGTCCTTTGACCATACCAAAGTTCTTACCCCCTGCAGACTGGACTTAAAACATTACAAATCAAATGGTAGAAGAGCATGAACAGTTTGCAGTGATGTAAATAACTACTTGGCATTCACAGCCATAGAAAAGAAGTATTTTTTATCTGCTGACTGACAAATTGGATAACTGAATAGTGTATGTCCAGCTCTATAGTTACAGCATGGAAAGTAAAAGCTGTGAACAGTAAATGCTCTGATGTCTCTAACTTACCTAAAGCAGTCTTTTAGTAACAGTAAGATGGTTATGGTCTCACCAACTGCATTACAACTATCACTGTGTATCCAATTGAATAATTTGGGTTTGGCAGTTTCCAGTGCAATATAGCTCCAGTTTTGTGGCCCTACTGGATTTTGGATAACACAATAAAGTTGTCACTGGTTTAGGTATATATATATTGCCCATTCAGAGATCCAGGTCAGTATACATTAGGGAGAAGAGAGGAAAGCTTTGTGCACTGGCCGCACTGTTGGAAGAAAATAGTTAAAGGAGCAGCTCTTCAAAGCTATACAACTGTTTAAGATGTTACAAAAGATATGATGGAGGTCAAGTACTCAGCAAAGTGATTCTGAAATGGTCAAAGCTATAAAAAAAAAAAAAAAAGAAAAAACAATCTATCACCATGATCTATCTGCAGTTCATCATCTGGATATCACCACTGAATTCACAGACTATTACTAAAAGGTCCCGGAGTTATGTGATAAAATAAAAAAAAAAAGGAATGAAGCTTTGGATTGGAATACAAATAATTTTTTTCTAAGTTATTTTGAAGCTGATGTGGAATGTATTTCCACCTGCATTCCCTTCAGTCTTACCAATAACGAACTCATAAAAGAAATAAACAGTATGAAAACTAAGTGAAGTAGAGCACTGCTTTCCACAGCTCCTGCCCTTGATCCTTGCAGACACCAGGAATCACTCTACTTCTCTTCCACACGGTCTGATTAAAAGTTTTTTGAAATTCTATTTCACAGCTTCAGTGTTTTGAAAATGTTGTTACCTTCAGTTCCTTTCAATAGTTAGAAACAGAGATCTCCAGAGAGCCATTCATCTCATCCTAAAATAGGCATTTAAGACACGTCAGCAAATGGTCTTCTGAAGATGATTCTATTAACTATAAAGGGAGAGCAGACTTTCAGAAGTCTGTAATTAGACAAGATGATTTTTACCCATCAAGCTACTTTTAGACAACATATACTCATTTTTTCTCTCTATTATGACATAAAATCTCAGATTTTTTTTCAGTTAGAAAAATACTCTACGCCCCTGCTATCACCCTGCATTTATTGAGATGGACTTTATTCTTGTTCAAGCTAGACTCAGCTTTAAGTTAAACTGTGATCTAGAAAATGAGCCTTTCCTTATTCCCCCACTGGAAATACCAGAATACTACAGGGGCATTGTTTTCTCTGTATTTCCAGATGTAACTCAAAGCAAAAGTGTCTGAAAATTCATGAAAAACCCTGTACTTGTCACATTTTCAGCTCAGGTTCGGAGATTTCCAGTTCATGTACGATTCAAAGAATCATCTAAATATTAGGATGCTCATCCAAGCTAAAATGAAATTTCAGCTTCTTGAAATTGATGATAATGATGCCGTGAAGAAAAACCCAATTATCCTGCTAGAGACGAAATACTGAGAATAACAGTAGTAAGAACGGCACTCACAGAATTTACAGTGATGCACAGCTAGGAGCTACCAGGGAGATGAGCAAGGAATGGGGGAGACATTTCCCACTAGTCATACCAGGAGCTATACCCTGCTCCTTGCTGAAAACATACCCCTACTGTACAGCGTGCAGAAAGTCAGGTACTGTCCTCTCCAAACAATTGCATGCATCAGTTCAAATTGCTCATCGAGCGGCGGTACCTCACTCATGTCACGCTCCTCACCCTTTTCTCTGTATCGCTCCCTTGTTGTGACCCTTTCTGTCACAGATGTTGGTTTTAAAGCCACCGTGAGATTAACTACATAATGCTTGCCTTTCAAGCCTGCCTCCTCTTTATCTCTATCCGGCCCAGCTCGACACCAGGATGCGCCAAGCCTCCCGCGGGGACGGTGGCGACTCCCTGTAGCCTGTTTGCATAACAGCTCCCTTCTCTTTCCAACACGGCCACAAGACGAAGAGGGGCCACATTGTTTCCAGAAATAAAACAGATTACTTTAATCCTGAACCTACTGCAGTGCCAGCATAATAATTCCTTTTTTTTTTTTTTACCATGTTTAACCATTTCTAAGGAGGCTAAAATAGCTAGTCATTTGTTTATGTGTGATTACTGTTACATACAGACACAGTCTTCAGCTGGGTTTATTACAGGTTTCAGTTTTTTCCCCCCCAGTTTGAACAAATCCATTCAGGAAAAAAAAAGTAATAAAAAAATCAGAAGACTACACAACTATTTGCTAGTTTCCTTAAAACACCCATATTTAGAGTTTTCTCTCAGTCTGCCCACTGGTTCTCCAGCCAACCATTACTCAAAGGTATGTTCACCTTCTTTCAAGGAACTGTTATTACTACATTTTTCCATGAAAGCCTACAGCTGCTCTCTTTTCTGATTAGCCAGCTAATTGACACCTACTATGAGGAGGCTTTTTTCCATGTTCTTCCCTGTATTTTTACTCTATGTACAATATATTGATTTACTCTTGTTTCCACTATCCCAGGCAGTTCCGACTTCTTCCCTCCAAGCTACGTTGTAGTAAAACAGGACAAACGCCACCGTATTGTCTCCTTAAAATAGAATAAGACTTTAACATAGATGGCATTTACAAGTTAAATTCTCCTCTTTTAACTTTTTCCCCTCTATAACTTAAGTATCTAGTAATCTCGGTCTCTGTAAACTAATACTTTACATTCTGTATAGTCAACAGGGATAGGAACTTCCAGAGGGTAATTTATCCCCTTCTAAGACAGGTGTTCAAGACAGGCACCTGCAGAGGATACTTGGTCCTACCTCATTTGACCTCAAATGATGTGACTCAAACACATTGTTTAAGTAAACGCAGAAACTTGATGAACTGGCTTAAACTTGACACGTAACATTTAGCAGGCTCAAGCTGCAGGAGATGAGATTTATCCAGTGTGTCTGAATACTCTTAAGAACTTCCAGTCTTAAAAAAAACCCAGCTGTTTTCAGATAATCTGAAATCATCTTCAAGTGAAATGAAGAGTACTGGATCATTTATCACATTTTTAAATGAAAATGAAAGCAATCACTGCCAAATGAGTTCCTCGTGATTACAGAATTTTGTTTCCATTTCTGTGTCCTTTCGGAAGGATAATTGCTCAGACATTGGAACAATGATTTAGTAGTAGCTTTGATTGTGTATCACCCAACGATACCCTGTACATATAGATATATATATAAGAAATACATGTATTTATTATGGTGATGGGGGTTGCTAAGTACTGCTCAAGATTCTTGTCTTGCTGAGGAGGGAGAGAAGAAGAAAAGGAGAAGTTGTTTTATCTCACTCTTAAATCTACTTCTATATACAAATTTTATCTTTTCTTGAAAACATTTTAAAATGTTAGCTTTCCCAATGTTTGTAACTGCAAGCATTCAAAAACAACGTTTCACATGATACATGTAGAGATATCAAAATCATTGATAAATATCAATTCACCTAAAAATAGCATCCTGCTGAGGCATTAATATAGCTATGTTGAGCAAGAAAGTATCCGCAGTTTGGGGAATTAAAAGTCGGAATGAATTCCATTCTAATCAGAAACTTATTTCTACTTTTGCAGAGTAACATAAACTTGTACAGATGAGAAGTATGTGATGTGAGTGGAGTGATTTTTATCTGCCATATGCATTTACTGCATTGGGTTTTCATGATAGCTTTGTCCCTCTGTAGACCTAGAGGCGCTGCTAACCTAAATGCCACCCGAAACAGAATTACTTGGACAGCAGGTTCCTGCTTGTGCACTATACTTCCCGTGCGTTCCTATGATGTTGTTGGAACATTTCCTTATCTCCATCCCTGTTGCCTTTTGACATGTGTATGCAAGATTAGAGCTAAGAGAAGGAAAATACCTTCTAGGTAATATTAGCAGGTGTATCTTTTGGACTGTTTGACTAAAGGGATAGCCTTACTTTCAGGTCAACAAGCAAGGAATACAGTGGTTTTAGGACATAGAGTTTTCAAAAGTTTAAATCTTGCATATGACAATTGAATCGTTGTAGTACAGCATGGAAATAATGAGGGAAGTCTTGCTCCTTTGCTCCTTGCTCCATATGCTGTGGCTCATGACAGTGATCTGTATATAGAGTATAACATGCAGAAAACTATTTTGGAATTAATCTGATATTATAAGGGGAATCAGCCAGGACTCAACAGGACAACAGATGCCTCCAGTTGTCTCCCCAAGATGACTTCTGCATTTTTAACAAGTGGTGAGGTCTTTTTCAAGTTAGTGCTTTACCCCCGGGAAACCTGATTTACGATGAACTAACCTAAAGCTCATGAAGTCTCAGACCACTGTAACCATGTTTGTTATCCATGAGTAGCAATTCAGGCTTCCTGCTACTCAGAGATAAAAGAGCATTTTTATCAGCTTGTGTGCAGGATTTGTGAAGCACACAGGAAAAGTCCCAGGTCACAACATTATTTACTTAGTGTTGCAAGTGGAGTCCCCTGGCAGCAAAAAAGAGCTGTGATATGACATGTTCTTAATATTCCTCTCTTCTCATCCTTGTTACGTCCCCCACAGCACTATGGGAGAAGCTCTCATACCCTTTCTGGGAAATAAGCACAGCTGGATGACTCCCTAGAGTGCCTGTGCAATAATGCCTGCAGCATGGGGAACAAATAGGAGGAATTAGAGGTGTGGATGCAATTGCAGGGCTATGATCTCATCGGATCACAGAGGTGTGGTGGGATTTTTCACACAGCTGGCGTGTTGCGATGGCTGGATACAGGCTCTTTGGAAAGGATGGCAAGAAGGGTGAATTACGCCATATGTGAGAGAGCAGCACAGATGCATGGATCTCTGCTATGGGATGGGTGATGAGCGAGCTGAGAGCCTGTGGGTCAGGATTAGGAAGTAAACCAACATGGGTGGTGATGTGGGTGTCTGCTACAGACTGCCTGGACAGGAAGAAGTGGTTGAGGTCTTCTTCAGACAACTGGAAAAAGCCTCACGTTCACTGGCACTGGTCCTCATGGGGTCTTGAACCACAGCGATATCCGCTGGTGTGCATTGACAACAGTTGATGTAGAAGCCAATGATGGGAGGTGCTTTGCTCATGTCCCACTTACAAACAAGGAAGGGCTGGCTGGGGATGTGAAGGCTGGGAGCAACCTTGGCTGCAGTGACCATGATGGTAAGAGTTCAGGAGCTTGAGGGGAGGGAACAAGGCAAAAACCAGGACTACAACTGTGGACTTCAGCAGAGCGGGCTTTGGCACTTTTCAGAGATCTGCTTGGAATAATCCCGTGCAATATGACCTTGGAGAGAAGACAGATAAAGGAAACCTGGTTGATTCTCAAGGATCACCTTCTCCATGCTCAAGAGTGGTCCATCCTGAGGAGCAGGGAAACAAGCAAAGGCAGGAGTCCTGCATGGATAAACAAGGAGCTCCTGACTCAACTCAGATATAAGAAGAAAATGTACAGGAGGGGAAAGCAGTGTCAGGTGACTGGGAGGAATATACAGACACAGTCCAAGCATGCAGGGATTAAGTCAGGAAAGCCAAAGCCCACCTGGAGTTGAATTTGGCAAGTGATGTGAAGAGCAACAAGAAGGGCTTCTACAAGTACATCGGCAAGAAAGGAAAAACAGGGAAAATGTGGGCCCATTACTGAATGGGGCCAGGGACGTGGTGACAAAGAAAGTGGAGAACGCTGAGGTACTCAACGCCTTCTTCCCTTCAGGAACAAATTGAAATACAGGAAACTGTGTTTAAACATAAGAAAAAACTATTTTACTGTGAGGGTGGTCAAACACTGGCTGCCTACAGATGTTGTACAGTCTCCACCCTCGGAGATATTCAAAACTTGACCGGACAGAGCCCTGAGCAGCCTTGTCGAGCTTACTTTGACCAGCAGGGATGGACTAGATGCTCTCGAGAGGTGCTTTTCAACCTCAGTGATTCTGTGATGCTGTGACTCTGTCATTTAAAATTTTGGTTTAGTTCAGTCTGCTGCTGCTCACAATGCTTCTGAGCTGGTGAGGCATTCAGTCTTTTTGCTATGCGGAGAAAGAATGGGAGAGGAAAATGAAGAAAGCCTACAAGCCAAGTCAGACAAGTTTTGGGAAGAGACAGACACAGCTCAGGGTGAGTCTAAAAGAGGCTTCAATGACAGCTAAAAGAAAACTCGTTAAACATCATCAGTCCCACAGTTTCCTAAAGAAAGCCTGGTAGGGGACAGGGGAGGGAATTTTAGCTAAACGGAGTAGAAAAAAATAATGCAGCCTATGAATTTCACATGGCATTACCCATGGATCTGAGCAGGATTCACCCTAAGTTGGGACCTAGCTGACAGAAGGTAACTTTTGCAGACTAAGAGACTTACCACCCATTGTGACAGAAAGTGATCCATGTTGTTAGTATTTTAGATGATGTCTCATAATTTTCCCCTTTCTATGGATATTGAAAAGAAAGAGTGATTGATGTAGAACCTGGAGGGTCTTTATATCTTTGGCAACTAAGACAAAGCAGGCCATCAGTACTCTGATTGCATTTTGTACAGAGGACGTTTTCCAGCTCAGTGCTTAACCATTAACTTCCTCAAGGTAAAATAACTACTCAGCATGGTGAATATATTGAACGTTGTAGAAAGACAGAGGAATCTTTAAATGGGAAAGAGTAGATCATCCATCACTGTAGCCAGTGGTGTGCCTATTCCAAATCCCAGCCTGAAATTTGACTGGAAGGAGTCCATGAGCAAGGTAGTGAATAAGATGGTTGTGCACAAACACAAATCAAAAGTGGTGTGAGTGCAGAGGTGATAGAAGAATGGTAAATAGCATCTAAAAAAGTTTTTAAAATTTGCATTACTAAGTCTGCATTCTCAAAGCGCTCATTTTTTTCCCCCAAGTTTTTTTAATAAAGAACTTAATGTCTACTACTGAACAGATGCCTGGGGCCAGATAACTATGGAGAGAATCTGGCACTCAAAATATAAAAAAAGTATCTCCATTTTGCAAAGTTTCTGACTAGACACTGGAAAATAGCAAATCTATTCAATAAAAAATACATATACTTTAGCACTTCCTTGGCCTGCAAGGATAATTTATGGGCTTCAGTATGAAAATATGTTGTAGAAGACTTTCTTGGACTATAAAGCTTTAAAAAGAGTATTTTTATCTGTTTGGTGGAGAGATAACCACTTCTGTTTCATATAAATACAGATACCTACATACATATACGTGTATACATACATACACAATGATGTATTGTTGTGGTTTGGGCTGTGCTGGACACTAAAACGAAGGACAGATGCTCTCTAACTTCTCTCCCAAGTGAGAGAAGAATGAGAGAGAGAGAGAGACTTACCAGTTGAAAAGAAGCTAAACTACTTCGGTGAAATATTAATAACAGGATAATAAAAATATAATAATATTAATAAGAAAATAATGAAATATATACAATATATACAAAACCGTATCGAGCTCCCAGGATGATGATCACGTCACTGGCAAGCACTGGGGAAGTCCCAGACTGGACTGCAATGGGTGGGAACTGGATTCCACAGCTGGAGTCAGGAACGCACGGATCGGGATCAAAAGCAGATGAACAGAGTCCCCCTTGGATGCTGGCCATTGAAGAAAGAGCTTTTATACTGAGCATGGGGCAGATGGGATGGAATGCCCTGTTGGTCAATTTTGGTCACCTGTCCTGTCTGCTCCTCCCTGCAGGTGGGACCCCTCTAAGCTCTTCTGCTTCCAGCCCTCCAATGGGACAAATAACAGAATTAGCTGGCCTTGGTTGTTACAGCAGTAAGTATAAGCAAGAGCCTCTCTGCATACCATTCCTTGGTATTCACTATAAACACCAGGTCTTATCACTCTGGAAGCAGACACTGTATAAAAAATATGCTGTTAATTTCAGAGAGTTCAGTTAGTTAGAAAAGACTTAAACGAAAAGTAAAATGACTGAACATAAAATTGGTTCTGTTTTACCTCAAACCAGGACATGTATGATGCTGGTGTTATAGTTAGGTGGTATTACGGTAAGGAGCACTGATCAATGTACCACAAAGACATAAATGTATGCCACTGATGTTTTTTTGAAGTTGATGGAAAAGAAATAGAAATGGAAAAGAAACAGAAATGGTAATACTAATCAGCCAGATGATTCAAAACCTAACACAAAAATAACATTAAGGAAAGGTCAAAACTTTGCAAAAGGAACATTACAAAGCTCTTGGAAAGAGCTCTGGGACTCTCAAGGCCTCAACTGACTCTTAGGAGTAATCAGGAAGGACCAGTCTTACTGTATTTGAGTATGCCAAATGAATAAGCCAGCTTTATTACCTACATTCACAGTGTATTTTTTAAGGTCAAGTGGAAACAGAAGAAGTTAGGGGACAACAGAAAAGTATTCTCGAAAACGAATTTAAGGGTTTCCAGATTTCAAAATTGTTATCAGCAGCAACATTCACCATGCTAAAAATCACGATTACAACCACTGTATTCCTTACTTTCTGACCTACTGTGGCCAGAACTAATAGGTAAATTCATCTCACAATATCAATATGTAGAATTCCTAAAACTAATAAACTGTTCTCCTTAGTATATATCTAATATGCTGAATGTTCTTACCATTTTTTTCAGCAACAAATTCACACAAAGCATCACATCTTTCATCCACTGTGATTTACCTCATACTACTATGAGATTACTAAATCTATACAGATTAACATCTAATATAAGGTAATGCCAGAATTTACTAAAGGGTAAACCAACAAAGGAACTAATTGGAATTGCTGGAGTAGCTACTTTGCCATCTCTACACTAAAATTAATCCAAACCCTCACTCAGAAGCACAATATTAAAATAAAATAAAACAATTGTGTAGTGAGTGCTCTCTTATCCCTGTTACAGCAATCTTATTACAGTGCTCCTTTAGGTGGCATTTATTTAAACTATTTGACAGCAAATATGAAGGGGGATAATGGGTAGAAATATTCACAAAGTATTTTCTCACAATATTACTCTCCTTTGATGTCTCTCTTTATCTGATTAATTTAGAATTTCACTTTTAATATTATTTTAATTAATTTAGAGAATGCTCTTTGGTCTACTATAATATAGCTAAAATTCTCTCAATGTTAGAATACTAAACTTCATTCTAAAGGGCATTATATTTGCAGTGTTTTTAAATCACATTGGTCTGAAACAAACCTGCAATGAAACACCTGCCTAATCATGTTCTTATAGTTACAGAGAGAAAAATAAAAATAATCCTCATGGGTCCAATTTCTTTTCTAACAAACTATCCTATAGTTTAAAAAAACCCAAAACTTTACAGAAAGTTAGTTTTAATGGGATTCTGGAAGTTCTGGCATTCTTACTAAGACAATTGACTATCAAAACCAACTACTGAAACTGTGCGTTGTTCAGTAAATGTCTATTTTATTTAGAATAGGATGGTGTGAAAAATATCAGCCATGGGAAAAGAAAACAGTCAGAGTCTACAGAGATCTTATTCCAATGTCAAAACAAAACATCTTTCATGTAAATTATGCTAGCTTCAAAATATAAATTATGACATGGGAGTGAATGGAGAAACCCTTGATCAAGGAATATAGAAATATGGATTTCTTTATAGCGGCGTATGGCTTTAATAATAGCTATGTCTATCCTTAAATTGGCATGCAATTACCAGTTCTCTGCTTCTGAAACAAATAAACTGCAGAAGATTATCTGTGATGGTTGAAATCCAGGCTGGGTATCTGAGGAGGCAGACTGACTTGGATCCTTCAGCTCAAAAGTCTTGCAAGTTGCAGAACAATTCAGTCGTCAGGGTGATAAAAGGAGAGAAATATCGTTTTTCTGAATGCCTTTATTGTTGTTATTGTGTAAAGAAGGTGTGCTTTGAAGTTAAATTGTAAATTGGAAAGTTTACATCTAGATGCCGAGGACGTCTGCACAGGACAAAGCATGGCAGCATATGTTCCTCTTGGTAAACCTTGTCTATATCAGACATGCAATTAATTTAGACTGCATACAAACTCATAAAATCTACAGACTAAATTACTGAAGTCCCCAAATCAATTACAAAATAATAGCATAATTTTTATTTCCTTTTTAAATACTTCTGGCCTTACCTTTACCCTTCCCACTGTGTTGAGACAATTCTTCTACTAAAACATCCTCAGCACCTCAAAGACTACCGTACTTAACAAAACAAATACAAAAAATCTGTTTCTTATTGCTTCTTTGAACTGTTGAATTTCTGTCCACCTCGGTGGCCTAAAATCTCTGACTGACAGATTCCAAACTCTGTATAGTGATTGTTTATGATCTGATATAAATAACTTAGAACTAGAAACAGTGGCTGTATCTCAAATAGAGTGTAAATTGTGTAAAATGTTGGTGCCTAGTTCCGGCAAAGTGTGAGATATCAGACTATATGCCTGCATTACCGGGATTTATAGACAAGACATTGTTGATATTTGGGGGGGGCTTTAAACTTGTATGAATAATATTTTCCCTGTCATCCCAAGGACTCTGCTTTGTAACTAGGCAACCATGCTATAGAGAGCAGCATTATAGTATGATTTTTCAAAACTATAGTAACTTCTCTACATTGCTCCCTAAATTTCTCTAAAATGCTGCATAAACAAGCAAATCACTGGTGTGTGCCTTTGGACTACATTGTCTATATTGACTATATTTACCTATATTATGGGTGATCTCCATAGCTTAATTCAGCCTTCAATCCTTGTTAGCAATTACCAGTCACTCTTTTTTCCACTTTGTGGGAGTAGATCCAAACCAAAAATATGATCAGTTATTCTTCTGCCCCAATGATTCTTTTGTGTAGGATGCTGTGGATCTCATCTTGGTCATTACTCCTTTTAATCTAAGAGGTCATGAGTGTTTTGAGCTGTATTGGCACCACTGGGCTAACGACTCTTAACTCGGTGATTTCTCAACTCATCAGTATTAAGGTCTTTCAGTTTTCCCACTGAGTGGGCCAAAATTGGGATTTCAGTGAGAGTTTGTGTACCATATTTATTGCAAAAGATAGAGAAAAGATACTGGCAGGCTTCCGATAACAGAATTTGTATCTGTTCCACTACCTAATGAATTTCATTATCAAGCAGTCAAACAAAAATTGCAGAAGATCAATCAGTACCTGTGGACAGCAGAGGTTTGTAGCTGGTGTCTCCAGGGGAAAGCGCGGAGTGGGATGAATTTGGATGTATGGAATGAACATGGTACTAATGTAACATTAAAGTTACCCCTGGCTTTGTCACTTCTTCATCGGATTAGACCAATATAAAACTCTCATAGCCAATATTCTTGTTTACTACCCAGAAGCCTCCACTGGAGAAGTATGGCAATCCACTTATTTCTGTAGACGGACTTGGGAAGAGTGTGACTTCAAGTTTACTCTGCACACTCTTATGTAAAAAGTCTGTGTTATTTTTGACATAAAAAAAATTTCATGAACAAACCCTGGTGACATAACTCCTAATTACAAGAGAATCGAGATTCTGCAGAATTACAATTACATGCAATACATAATTTGCAATGGATATTAAGCCTTGTGGTTCGGGGTTTAAGTCCATCTTTGTTCAGGTGCAGGGATGAGATTTGCATGTGCATTTTTGAGTGTTTGCCCAGACATTCTCCCATTTGCTATTAGAGGGTTTCTTTGAAATGTAATATCAAAACCCCCAGAGAGAGGATACTGGATCTGGAGTCCAATTGCTGATTGCCCAGGCTTCCCCAACTCCTCTTGTTTTAAAGCAGAGGCATTAGCAGGACTATCACAAGAATCTTCACTTCCTCCCCCCTGCTTCCCCCCCCAGATAAGATCAATGTGACGTGGTGATGTAATTTCTAGCAGTTGCTTGAGATTAGTTAAGTGACACCGTTTCTATGGAGGAACCTTCTAATTTGTAGCACTGGCAAAATACTAGTTTGCACAGAAGAATTGAATAGAAAGTGCCTTAACCAACACTCAGCAATAACATTATGAAGTAATGAAAGGACACTTGTCCAAGAAACCAATTTACTGTAGTAAGAAGAGATAGATGAGAGCACAGAAACTTGTACTAGATGCATAAGGTGGATTTAGTTGTGTCCATAACGGAGATTTAGGCAATATGTTATTTACTTTACACTTTGTATATATTCATTTAGAAGACTGGCTGGTAGTTACCAGAAAACTAACCCACTTTGTTTCCTAAGTACTGAAAGGGAATAAGAGCAGTACTTCTTTACCCTGAAAGCACCCTGAGAATTATCATATATTTGTAAAGCTAGTCAAAATACAAAGTTTCCTCTTATTACTGTATCCGAGGTTGCCAGCTCACTTGTTTATTTTTAATCTCACAATATTTTGTGGTTTTTTTTCCTTACAACCTTAATTTCTCAATAAATGCAATTGCCTGAAAGCTCCGATACCACTAAATGCAAGTTTCCAGCCCTGAGGTTTGCAGATGAAACCTTGAAAGCATTAGCTGAGAGCTCCCTAAAAGCTTAGAGACCAGACGGGAAACAAAATACAATGTACCACTTTTTAAAATCTTGTTTTAAAGTCAGTCTCATGATGCTTTGGTCTCTGATCCATCATTTCTGAATGTTTGAACTGGTAAGATCTGCAGGCTGCAGTGTATAGACACAAAGAATCTGAGTTAATGGTTTTTGCCCAGGCTTTCTTTATTGTAGGTTTTCCTTCGCACATATTTCCTGTTTGATTTTGTTGGATATTTTGCTTGAATTGGACCATTGGATCATAAACTCTTCAGGTCAGAGATCTTAGAAATCTCTGCAGTCTTTTGACCACATACTCCTTCCATGCTCCAATTACAATGTTAAGTTACAATATAAGTAATAACCTTAATAAACTTGCCAGAGCTCCTGAGGAGCTCTTTTTCATCTGTATTTAGCTTTCTATTTAAAACTATATGTCCATTTAAATAAGACAAGATGCTTTGACTTAAATTCAGTGGCAAATCATTCCAGTTTGCCCAGATACATCTAGACTTCAAATGACTGTAGTCTTATTACTACTGTACACTGTATCTCCTTTGCAAACAGGGATTTGCAATTATTGCAAAATAATTTGCAATTATTTTAATGCTAAAAAGAAAGAATGAAAAGGTGAAGAAAAATTTATCAATCCACAGCGGACTGGACCCAATGCTTACAAAGGTGTAACAGCAAGTGCAAAGCCAGATAAGAGTGCAATATTGAGCTAGTGGCAAGAGATTAGGAATCTCTTTTAGCAGGGCAGACTGTCTTAAACCATACTGAGGAATGAGGGTAAAATTGCATATGAGGGTGTGTGCCAAGAACCAAGTGAGGATTGAACCATGGAAGGGCCTGTATTTGGTATAACAGGTACTTCTCTTAACACAGCTTACAAAATCATAGTCCTCTCTTCCTCCCGTTTTACTCTTCCACTGACTCTGATTGTCAAACTGATGAATGGTGCAAGCTTTCCCCAGCATAGACACTACCTGAGGCAAGCAACTTAAGAGCACAATCAGGGTTGGAGAGATGAAGACCTACCTCTCACACCACCACCCACCCCCTCCGACCCCCCAAGAAAAAAAACACAACCACCAAAACCCCCCAAAAAACCAAAACAACCCAACCCAATCAATAGTTAGACCTTAGATGGACAGAGTTGCCTTCAGGAAATGCTTGTAGTCAGTCTCCACTGACTTCATAGGGACCTGGGGAGAACTACAGTTGTAAGGTGACTTTCAGGTAAGTAGAGTTTGTTCCTCACAAATAGGTGCAAACAACTTAAGCAGGAAGCTGATGTGGGTAGTCATGACCCCTACTGTGTGATTCTAATTCATCTTCATACTGTAATGGCTTTTTGACAATTTGGCCATTCATCTGGCAGAGACATAAGAGAAATGGGCCCTGGAGGATGGCCAGCATTACTGAGTTGGCCTGATGGATAACCAGAATAATTATTCAAGTGGATGGTCTGCTCCAACTAAACATATATTTTTAATTTGCTATGTTAAAAAAAACCCCAACATTTTGACGTGTTTTCAAACTACACTAAAAGAATTTAATCATGAGGCAGTGTTAAACCAGGATGTCATACATCTCCCTAGTGGATGTGTTTCTTTAAGCAGTCTTAAACTATGACATTTGGTACCCAAAAGCTGGAGTAGACTAGGCTTGGAATTTCATGGGCAGCTGATTTATTTCTCCCAGGTGTGTGTTATGCTCTTTTTCAGAAGAGGAACCTCTTGGAGGAAGCCCTCCTGTAGGGCTACTGAGAGTCCTCAAAAAGAAAATGCTCAAGAGACTGCAGGATAAACCGAGCAAGAAAGTTACAGCAGAGGGCCTGGAGATCATGCATGGTTTGAAAGACTACGGTGAGGATGAGAGAGCAGCCCAGCAGGTCTTGGAGGTGAAGGGGAGAATTTCTTGAGGACTAGAGCAGACAAAACAGAATTTTCCTCCATTCATCAAGCTGTTAAGTTAGCTGCAATCATGGACTACCCTTCAAAACACACTGGACTTGGAAGAACTCTGTATAAAATTTAATTTCTCTGTATGTCTTTTTTTGTCTTCCTTTTAAAATGCTAAGTTTTTAGGTTTTAGTTTTCTTTGGGGAACTCATAGTAGCAGGCCTTGGAACTTTCACCTCAGTAATTGACCAAATTGGAATCCTGTCATGAATGCATGGCTCATTCCTGTCTCAGTATGAGTAGAATTTTGGCCCATATTTTGAAAGAAAGATTTTCCAGATAAACACAAAGATGGGTTGAGCAAACTGTCAAAAGCACCTTTCATACAATAATCACAGAATCATAGAATCATGGAATTGCCTAGGTTGGAAGGGACCTTTCAGATCACCTACTCCAACCACCAACCTAACTCTGACAAAAACCATCACTAAACTTTATCTCTAAGCTCTACGTCTACCCATCTTTTAAATACCTCCAGGGATGATGACACAACAACTTCCCTGGGCAGCCTGTTCCAATGCTTCTCAACCCTTTCAGTGTAAAAATTTTTCCTAATATCCAGTCTAAACCTCCCCTGGTGCAACTTGAGGCCGTTTCATCTTGTCCTATCGCCTGTTACTTGGGAGAAGAGACTGACCCCCACCTCTCTACAGCCTCCTTTCAGGTAGTTGTAGAGAGCGAGAAGGTCTCCCCTCAGCCTCCTTTTCTCCAGGCTAAACAACCCCAGCTCCCTCAGCCACTCCTCATAAGACTTATTTTCCAGACCCCTCACCAGATTCGTTGCCCTTCTCTGGACCCGCTCCAGCACCTCAACGTCTTTTTTTGTGGTGAGGGGCCCAAAACCAGACGCAGTACTTGAGGTGGGGCCTCACCAGTGCAGCGTACAAGGGGGACAATCACTTCCCTAGTTCTACTCACCACGCTGATAATGCAACAACATATTACATATGCAAAAAGTTGTTATTGAATGTTGAAAGTCTTTTGGAGATCTGCTTTCTCTTGCATGCTTGTTGTCTATATTCCCTGACTAATATTCTTAATTAATTGTCACAGCAAGAGATTATTCTCCTTCAGTGTCTTGAACTGTAAAAACTAAGAGTCATTATGCAAACTCTTTTAGTATCAGCCCCTCTGTAGACTTTAAAAGGATTTGAGGTTGGTTGTAAATATTAGAAAAAAAGTTAATTTAAAATGAAAAAAATATGAAAAAGATTAATCTTTAAAATAAAAAGAAATTTCATTAAGTAATTATTAGAAATGCATGTTCAAATTTTATATTAGATCTGCAAAATGTATCCAGTATTTAGATCTTTGGACATTATATAAAACCAGATAAACAAAATGGGATTGCACATTCAAAAAAGTTGAACTAGATGATCTCTAAAAACAGCAGGTCACTCCGCTCTGTCATAAAGATATCAAATACTACACACTAAGATCCAAACTTTTACAGCTATGTTTGCAATTTGCTTTTCTATGCTTCGGCACAAGAAGCAAAGAACATAGTCCTAGTAGGTTATATTACCCAATTTTGAGAAACATAGGGCTTGCCCCGTCAGATTAATTACCAGTTAAATCCTGTAGCAAAAGTGGGGTTTACCTTTTCAAAAGTAATCTGGAAGGGTTTTTTTATTATTATTATCTTTTAATCCTACGGGCAAATACCTCATGGACCAGTAAAGCCTAAGTGTTTGCGCATATAAAGTACCAAAACACAGACATGCACTAACCTAACTTTGAAACAATCATCCAGAAAAAACCCCTACTCTTGGCATATTGTAAACATACAGTTGTACTAATCTCAGAGAAACACAAGAAGCATTTAATAGGACATTTATATAATCTTAAAACCACTTGTAAGGCACTCATTGGATTGATTCAAATCTACAGCCACAGTGTATTTCAGGGAAAATACAGTGAGCAGTTCCTTTCCCCACCCCCTTCCTCACTGCTCCTCTGCAAGAAAAAAAAAGGAAAAATCTCATTTCGATCCGCGTTCCTTGCTGCATGAAGCAGCAAGCTTCTTGGCAGTTTTACTGATACTTTTCTGGCTGCTAAGCTTCAAAATAGTTCTGAACCTCAGCCATTTTATGAGGCCAGGAGTGATCTGAAAACACCGATGCCTGTCATTTACATGGAACAAGTCCTGATTTCCTGGACACTACTGAAAATCCATTCACCTTTAACTACTGAAACTAAAGAGATAGGGCAGGCAGTGGCAACTTGTGTATTGATGTACAACCATTTTTCCATGGGATTTGTGGAAATTGTGATAGGTTTCTTTTTGCAAGAGCTAGGAATATCTGGTTGGTATGTCACTGCTCTTTCATGAAGCAGAATCACTTATAATTCCTTTTATTATTGCTGTAAATGCTTATCAGTATGCTTATCAGTAGATCCGTGTGCACATGACAAAATTTAGATCAGAATTAGGCAACCATTTCTGTGACAACCCCCACGTAGCACCAAAATAGTTACTCTGAAAAGGAGTGATATGAGGCAGATGATTAAATGTCAGTGAATTCTAAAGACTGTTTCTACTAGGGAGCACAAAGAAAGCGATCTTGCATTGTGCTCTAAAATGTCTCTACCCTGTAAGCTGATCTGCACAGACTGATGGTTCTTATGCCCTACACTGGCTCTTTGACTCCCTTTTGACTCCAGGAGGTGGCCACGTCCACTGGTGTGACCAAGGTGCATGATCTCGGATGAAACAGCCTTCCCTGGAGAATGCTCTGCAGCTGACCTCCTTGCTCTGAACTTCAGGATGGAGAGTGCTGCAAAGGGGCGAGGGTAAGACAGGTCTGAGATAATGAGGATGGAGACAATACAGGTCCTTAAATTTCACCCAGACTGGAACTGGTAGGCAAAGAAGAGAATACAGGTGTGAAACACTCTTATCAATGTTTCTTAATGATCTGGGCAAACAGATTTGGGTTAGCAGAAAACATGGCATAAGTGCCTTCACGTGCAGATTACTCAGCCGTGTCATAGGCCACTCCCTGATGGGTATTAGAATGCTAGCTTTCTATTTCCTCCTAACCGAAAGCATTAGGCTTGTACAATGTGGTAAATAAATAGTTTCCTAATTGCACTGTACTTACAGAATACCTCTTATCAACTGCAGCACGTTTCTAAAAATTGCACGCCCTTTCCTAAGAAAATTCTGTGAACTTTATGGTATGTTATTGTCCCTTTCAGCTTTGCAGCTCCCACTGGTCTTTCCATATACTAGATTCCCATGATAATTCTTCTCCAGTATTTACTGTTAAGCCACATTAAGGACTTAGTTTCTGTTCTAGAAGCACTACATTGCCCGAACAAAATCAAAATCCCCAATGATTCTCACCAGTGGTCACTTGAGTAAACAGAAGTGCCTTGAGCACACAAGGCTCCTTATCGTGTTACTCGGTATGCTGAACAAGTAGCTACCTTACTGTACCTTATTCTACAGACAGATTTGCAGTCTTCTCTCCTACCGGGAAGAAATAGCATTTTTAATGCAAGCCACATGATATACTTGCCTGTACACACCTTGAATACACACAGTTAACACTGAGAACAAACCCTGATCCATGCAGGCTGGAAGTTCTGCTGGTGCCATGGTCAGGAGCAGTAGCTACAGCTTGCCTAAGCTAAGAATAATTACCCACTGCCTGAGACCTCGCACATAATTCAGGGGTCTAGATTTATTAAACCTGCAATTAAGACCAAAAGAACACACTGTAGTGGATAAAATATGGCATGTATGATCTTTAAAAATATAGGCTGAAATTTTCAAAACTACATGCTGAAGCTTGGCTCTTCAGATACTCAGGCAATTTTGTGTAAGCTTCTTGTTTCTTTGAAGTAACTAGCAATTTCTTTTTCATTTGCGAATGTTTAGTATTACTGACAAGTAGGCCACCTATCTGCAAGTGCCTAAATATGGACTGAGAAAACTAGGTTTTGGCACCCAGATACAAACACTGTGACTGTGAAGTTTCTATTCATTGTGAAAATTTGCTTTTTTTTTTTTCTCCTCAGTGTAAGCTATTTTGCTCTCATGAAATGGCCTTTTTTCCCCCCTCAGCTCAGATGGTTGCAGATACCTCCCAGGAAAATCCATACAGAACAAAAGTTTGCCATGTTTCTTGAGTGCAAGGGAATGTCCTATTCTGGTAGAGAAAACAAAACAAAAAAACCCCTTATGTTCATAAACAGACAAGCTGGCAAATTTATAACCCACAACTGAAATCATACTCTGGTACTGGCAAATAATAATAATTAAAAAATATTTCTGAAGATTTTAAACTTCAGACTATTAACAAAAATAAAAGCTCCCCACACCAATATCTTTCTAATCTTCTCTAATCCATCTTCCATCTTCTTCTTGGTTTGTTCCAATGATGTCTTAATACAAAAGAGAATATGCCTCTGATTTTTAAAATTCACCACATATTTGATCACTTTAATCCCAACTGAATAACATAGTAGATAACACTGGGAAGACTTCAGTGGTAGTCCTAGCTTTTAATATTTTATTCATTTTAAAATGCATACTTTGATCATTTTCTCTAAAGTTGCCACAAAATTTTCAGTCTGCAGACTATTTTGGTTAAAGTTTGAAAAACTGTGGCAAAATTCAGATTTGCCTTGAGAAAGGGTGGATGAGGTTTTACTTTTCCCTCAATTTTCCCTTTATTGTAAATACATTTTTCGCACACTTACTTGCACATTAACATTTCACATTTCTTTTTACTGATTCATCTTCATCTATTTTCTTATGATTTGTGAAGTCATATTTATTCAAACAACACTTAAACACATGCTTAGCTTTGCAGTTGTTTCAAGTTATATTTTAGACTAAGTGATGCCATGAATAGGACTGATCTTATAAGCATGTCTTAAAGGTTTTCTTGAATCGGGTCTTTTGTCAGTAAAAGCCACTGTAGATAACTCTGCTCTTTCCATATTCTGCTTTGAATATTTAATACATACACATTATAGAAAAGAGAATCCCTTTCTATAAAGACCAGTTTATTTTAAAACAACTAATGCTTTAGCATTGTCTTATTCATTGAAGCAGAAAATGTTACTATCTTTATGCTGCCTAAGGTCCTGTTCCTTATCTCAATCTCATCTGCAGCAACCAGTAGTTTTTCTCAACTCTGTTTTTAAGAAACCTGCTGGTGTAAGTTTGACTACGTATGTCTGGCTTCATCAGGACTGTTGCGCCAGTTGTAATATCCTTGCTTATTTTCTTCCATGCAATTCAGTATCCCTTAGGCTTCCAGATTTATTTGTTTCTTATCTGGCAAAAAAAAAAAAAAAAAATCTTATCTGCTATTTAAATTTTCAACCATCTATGGTATAATTTTGCATTTGTATATGACATGTCACGTCTACCATACTAAATTATAGAAACGTTCAATAGAAAATTGAAAACATGTAGTGCTTAACAGTCTGCATGGGTAAATAAAAAAACCTATGCCTCATAAAACTCTATTTGATAAAGGTGCCAAAAATAACGTGTAGAAGTTGGGTGTATAGATTCAAGGTAAGCGGAGGTATTTCATGATAATGCTGTAAATGTGGACACAGAGAAAACCTGTAATGGTTACAATGTTTTTGTATGGACTTGTATACAGATAGTAAGCACCAGGATAAAGGAACGGATTCTAAAAAATACGTGTTTTGAAGATTCAAGGCTGAAAAAAGAATGTAACAGTTTCAAATACAAGTAGCCCAGAGTACTACAGAATTTAGTACCACATAGACATAAGAACCTATCATTAGAAATAACATTCAGTAAGTACCAGATCACAATGACAAAATATCTTCCTTTGAAACTTTGCATCGCCAGCTATGTATTAGCACCTCCTTACTCAATGGATTTTATTATCACATTCCTCTAAACATTGTTGCCATTTGGATATGAGTAATATCATCAAGCACTGCAGAAAAATAGTGGAACCTTCAGCTGTTATCTCAGGGGGTAAAAAATCATTCCAACTTGACGAATTCAAAACCATTTAGAAGGTGAGATACAGCACTTTTAAATATCTTTTTAAGACTCCAAATCATTAAAACCCCACTTGACTAGCCTTTAAAAAACACTATAGAGATGGATTTTTAATATACGTGAGAGGAAAACTTGTGAGACCTCCAGAAGTATTAAAATGAAAACTGGACCTCAGCCATTTCCAGGGGTTTCATATCATGTCTTTGGTGTAGGATTCTACCTGTCTCCATTTAAATTACTAAGGGTCAAATTCTACTCATCTTGTAAGTAATAAACCAGATAACATTGGTCCAGCTGCAGGGCTAAATTGTTGTCCTGTGCGGTATCCAGGAAAGCCCAAAGCATATTCTTCTGGTGAGTATGCAGTGCCTCAGAAGGAAAAATGAAAATCCCTAAAACCCAGGAAGTGAAAAATAACTGTTTCTTCATGTCATTCATAAAGATATTTACATTTTATCTTCATAGCAGTTTCCCTATGACCAAAACAATTAGGGTACTTCAAAATTTAAGTCTTTACAGTGACGTAGTTGGTTTTAAAGTTAAGATGGCATAGCATTCTGATGTGCATTATGTATGTCTTATTTTCTTTAGAACAAGCAGCATTATAAGACTCCCTTCTCTATAAATGCACGTGAAACTGCCATACTATATGAAATTAAGGCTTTTACTGGCCCACAGTCTACACTTGAATATCTACAATTACACAAAACATTAGTATTAAGTGTCCTAATTGGATTACTTTGGGTAAAAGTAATCAAAAGGTAATAGAACACGGTAACAAAGCATCCTCAAAAAGCAATATTTACTATGCTATTCTAAAAAAAGCCAGCTAAGAATGCAGCCAGGAATTGATGTCAGATTCCTGCTTTAAGATCAGGAACTTCATGTTCAATTATTGTTTGTTACTGAGATACTAAATACATGTTGTTTTACTGTCTTTGGCTGTCTGTTCTCATTCAGCGTTTATATGTACCTTTGTCACCTTGAAATGGGTTTTATTTCACCTAGCTTTAGACATCTGGAAGACAGTCCTCTAGTCAAAGGTAGGCATCTAGGCTTCCACTTAGTGGAGTTGAGAGAGAAAATAAAGCACCTGCAAAAGGCAATTTATGTCACTTTTTCCAGGACATGGTTTGAAGTGATAGGTGCCCATCCACCACAGGGGTGGGGTAAGACCAGCTGAGGCTGGATCCCTAACTTTTGGTAGTGAGTGAGAAGAATCCCACTGTAGAAACTAAAAGGTATAAATGTGTGCGCTAGAGTTCAGTCATGACATTATCTAGTTGATGTTACTGCAAATGAAGATATAATGCCAAAATATGATTTGAATGTAGAGATGATAGCTCCAAAGCCAGTCCAAATTACACATATCAACATTTACTCTTGAAATAGAACAACGCCCACCACCTTGCTTCTTCGGGTAGGCAAATTTTAGTCTTTTCCCACAGCTCTGACATAGCTTTATATCCAGTTGCTGTGACACCACAACCCAAAGAGCTGTGAACTGATGTACTCACTGTCATACCCAGTCTCCTCCCCGTGTGTGATTCTCACATAGCAGACCTCCAAAATGTTACCAGTATTTAGCACAGTTGGAAGAAGCACACTTGTCCAGGTTCTCTGTTCACATCTGCACATCCTGCACTGGCAGAGGGTTGCACTAGATGATCTCCAGAGCTCCCTTCCAACCCCTACCATTCTATGATTCTGTGATCCAGGAGTAAGACTCCTGTTATACCGCTATTAACGCACCTGCAGGATGTCGGCTATTCCAACAGTATCTCCAAAGCCATTCTGGAAAATCTGTACTGTTGCAACAGCTTCTGCCTAGGAAAACAAAAATATAAAAGTAGCTATAAAAGTAGTAATGCTTCATTTATCTGTTTGGAATGCTAAAGAAAGAGAAGATAATTTCAGCTTCATTTCAAATTTTAATGACTTTCCATAAAGCCCTATCATTTTGGGTACAGACCCTGTGCTTACCATAGTGACGTATTTATAAACAATAATCTTTCTTACCTCTTAGTCTTTGTTTTGCTAGGCAAAGCACCTTCAGTCTCCGCTCATAAGACCGACTCTTCATTACCTTTAACACTCTTTTAGCATCCTCCCTGCACCTGCTCTCGTTTTTCTCAAATGTACTTTTTGAATAAGCTGAGTACGGCATTTCTGATCAGATCTCATGCTTCCTGCTACTGGTAATACCTCAGTCAATATATCCTAGGATCACATTTGCCTTTCCACCGAAAAGACCCTGAAACCACAGAAATTCTAGCGACCCCCTAGAACCTCTTCACTTCTCTGGCTCTCACCGCTACACTTTAAGGCACCTTTATGTGACAAGCCTTGGAGCATGGAGTGCTCAAGACAGGAGCTTTGTTTGATACAGAACATATGTGCTCAATTTTATATATGGTATATCATTTCATCAGCTTTACTTAGCTTTGTAGGATCTTGGCCTATCTCCTCAGTCTATAAATAAATAATGACAGTTTTATAAATAAATCAGTTTCTAACCAGCTGAAACTGTGTTATCTTTGTAACTTTTACCAATCAATACAGCAGTGTGACTGACAGGCACAGGTTCTACAGTTTTAGAAACCACGTTATAACAATAAATAAATATAGTTACATGTAAGAACCACATAAATATTTTGATGCACTAGCATAAAACACTTCCTAAGGCATTTCAGAATTTGCCCAAGCAATTTACGTCTGTGGTAGGCCAGCAAGTGTTTTTTAGCTGGCAGTTCAGTGTTCTCCCAGTGCAAATAGATGATCAATCATTCTTTGTTGTTACTGTTTTAAAGAATAGGTTGAAACCCAATTCACGACGAGTGTTCGTACTGCCTGTTCTTTTTGTTCTCTTATCAATACAAGTTTTAATATTAAAAAAGGGCATTGTTTTCATCTGGCTGCTGGAGTTTACATGTTGGGCTCTACTGTCATTTCTGAAGTTCTTGGTTGGTGGGAGAGTACAGGTCTGCAGGAGAGACCAAAACTCTGTAAAGGCAGGAATTAAAGAGCGTATCAATCTATTCAGTGAACAAAAACACAAATAAAAACACTGAGGTGGAGGAAATCCATTTCCATGCCGAGAATTATTGTATTGCAGTGCAGAGCTTGCATGAAGATGAATTTGAATTTCACTTGCCTTCCTGTCCTACTTGCTCACTGCAAGCTTATGGACAGCTGGACTCCAGTGCCTCTTTCCAAGGCAGCGCATCTCTACTGTTCTTGTGTCAGGACATTTGGATGTATCATTTTTCCTCAAGATGGGCTATGAAGAATGCTTGATTTTAATTATGTTGCCACGAACCAGCCTTGCCATGTTCCTGTCACCATCAGGAGCACTTCATTCCTCCAAGTCTTGTTTTACGGCATCGGTAGAGAGGTCACTGGATGGTGACAACAGCCAGGCAGTAGATTTGAGCCCTGCTGTCTGTCAGCGCTCCAGGTCCACCATCGATGAGCACCCAGTGCGAGGGACGAAGGCCAATAGGCCCTTCCCCACCCTGGAGGGAAGCACAGAGCGATGTGATCGCACAGGGCAGGTCGCTGGGGGGGAAGAGGGCTCTCTGCTTTCCCCACTCTCCTTCCCAGGCCCAGGGTGCGGCTCCCCGACTGGGGAGGAGCCCCCTCCTACTCACCAGGGCGGCCCTCAAGCCTGAGGGCGAGCAGAGCCGGGCCGAGAGAGGGCACCCCCTCAAGTCCCGACCCCTTTCCCTCCGTCGCCGCGGCTCCGGCCGGCCCTGCGTGGAGCCCCGCCGCGGCGGGCGGCCAGGCCCCTCAGCCCGGCCCGCTGCTGGCGGCCGCAGCGCCGCCTCGGGCTAGAGCCAGCGGGCGGCGCTCCCTCGGGCCACCGCCGCCGCCTGCGCCCTCCGCTCCCCCACGAGAGGGGGAGACATTGCCGGCGAGAGGAGAAACTCCCCCTTCTACAACCTCCACCTTCCTCAGCCCCCCCCTCCGCCTGCCTCCTCTGGGGATACTGCGAAGAGGCAGCGGGCAGCTGAACGCTGCCGCCTCCCCCCTCAGCCTCCCGGTGCGCGGCGCGGAGGGGGCCGGGGCTGAGGGCAGCCCTCCTTGCCTGGCAGCCCCCAGCGCCCTCCCCGTGCCTTGAGTTACCCCAGGGAGGGGGCAAGGCAGGCAGAGAGCGGGGCGGAGGGGAGGGGGGGGGGGGGGGCGGAGGGGGAGGGCTGGGCGCAGATGAACGCGGCTCCTGCGAGATGCTGCACGCCCAGCTCCCTGCCGGAGGGGGGTAGCAGCCTCTGCCTCCGCCGGCTCCTGCTTTTGCGAGGGCTGTTGCTGCCGCTGGACGCAAACCTTCTCCCGACATGGAGCTGCTGCTGCCGCCGCTGGAGTGAGTCAGTGCGACGGGCAGAGCGCAGCCGGCTGCATGGATGGATGTGTTTAGCTTTGTGAAGATTGGGAAGCTCTCCGGGTAGGTGTTTGCTGCTGCTGCTGCTCCGCCACCCGCGGGGCGTCCCGCTGCCCGGCGAGGGCGGGAAGGGCTGTGGGGGGCTGCCCGGCGTGAGGAGCGCCGCCGCTACCGGGCTCAACTTCCGTCGCAGCCGGGCGAGGGTCCGGGGGTCGGGGTGGGGCGCTGGGCGTTCGCTGCCCCTGGCACTTGCCGGGGCCGCGGAGGTGGCTCTGCCGCGGGATGGGTAGTCGCCCCCTCTCTCTTTTTCTCTCTCCCTTCACCTTCCTCAGGGACGACGGAGGCGTCCCGCGGCGGGCGTTCCTCGCCGCGGCGCGGCCGCGGTTGGGCGAGAGCGGTGCCCGCCTTGACAGGGCACCGGTTCTGAAAACGCAAAAGCGGTGACGGGAGCCGGCACCGGGACCGGTGTTGGGGGGCGGTTGGTCGCGGGGCGGGCGGCGTGTAACGGTCACCTGCCGGGGGAGGGCGGGAGGAGGCCGAACTTGTGAGGGAGCGGGGCAGCCCCCGGCCCGGCCCGGCCGAGCCGCGGGGAAGGGGCTCGCCCTGCCCCGCCGGCTCCGCTCCGCTCCGCTCCCCTCCCGGCTCGGTACGCGGCGCCTCGAACGCGGCGGCTCCTCCGGGAGCGGTATTTTTAGAGAAGCGGTGAAATCATCGGCAGCTCCTGAGCGCTGCCGCCTCGCACGGTGAGGGGTGCTGGGGCGCCGCTGGGTTTGGCGGCTCTTGCCCTTTGCTCGTCAGGCGTGGACTTCTCGTTGTTTTAAATGGGTGCTTGATTAGGGTTATTTTTTGCCTTTTTTTTTATTTTTTTCTTGGCTTTCCGAATAAATCTTCTTTCTCGTGGCCCTGGAGTTGTGGTCTCTCCCCGTAGACTGTTGCGTTGGCAGCAAGTCTCCAGGCCTGAAGCTGCATAGATGGATCAAGAACCACAACAGCCCCCGTTGAAATGTTCTCACCATAGTTAAACATAACTGGAGGTAACAGGGGGAAATCACGCTTTATCTCAAAGGTGCAGCATAAAAGTACTTGAGTTGCAGGGGTTTTTTTTCAGGGTTCTGGTGCGGATAATCTTCCTAAAGGATTTAGCTTTGATCACAGTAACTAGGAGTGTTTTCGAATTCTTATGATTCAGTGGTTCCTACACCATAGTTACCATATCCTTTTCTGTTTATGAAGCGCATATGAGGCTGAAAGTGGATGCTGTACAAAAGGGGGAAAGGCCTTGTTAAGGAAATACAAAAGGCAGCTTGCTCCAGTGACGCTCAGGTAGGGAGCTTGTCAAAATGATAGATGGTCTTTAAAAAAACAAATATTGCATGGCTGGAAGTTAGAGACTGCCACAGGTGCAGGCGTAGCCTTTATTCCCCCCAAATTCCCACCATTGCACCTGGCTGTGATTACAGCTCTGCTTGTGGTGATGCCAGCACAGAACAGCTGCTATCATTCAAGCACATCATTGTCTCATCCTGCTCGCAGCAATTTTACATGATGTGACAGCTACAAGGCTGGCGGCCCGTTTGGCTTTCCTTGGGTCGTGTTCCCGGTTGATGCCGCTAGAGCTGCAGCAGCTACAGTGGAAACTTTGAGGAGAGGGAAAATATGCTCGCGTAGATAAGGAGCCGGTCACATAGTATGATATTTCTTTCTAGGTAACTGAATTGTTTGACCTCTTCTGTTTGTTTGGAAACAGTGTTTTAGAAAAGCTCCCAGATCTTCATGTCACACTTGAGCTCGAATCAAAGGGAAAGAAAGGGATATGCTGGTTGGAAATGTTGTTAAGTCTGGTACATGGCAGTTTTTATATATATATATTGTAAGCTTCGATCTTTGTTGGTGCGTACAAAATCTGTAGCTTTCTGCATACTTGAAGACACAGCTGTTGCCAATGCTGAGATTTGTATTTAAGTAAAGGCAGATTATAGCATTTCTCTAGAAGAACCTGAAAGTTTCAAAGCTTGCATCTGGCTTCGCATGATTCAAGGATATGAAGTACTTAGGGACTGAATTTGTCTCGTAGATTGTACTAAATCATTTCTGTACTGAGATACTCTTTTTGTTTCTAATTTTCTGGTTGTTAAATGACCTAATAGTTTACACAGGACTTTACTTGCTGTTTCCTAGGTAACAGCTAGGTATCTGTTCCAATTTTAGGAGAGCTTTGCGGAGCAGACAGGTTCCAGTGTAAACCCCATTTTTAATCCCTCTGTGCGTTTGGGTTGAAAGACTAGTTTGCCTGAAAATGCCGGTTCTTTCTTTGCTGTTAGAAGGAAGGCCTTTCTGAAAGAAAGGAGTGAGCTGCTACACAGTATTTAACTAAGAGCATGATATTGCAGGCAGATTACCTACAGGAGGTTGTGTTGAACTTGGCTGGTACTGAACTCTTTCATGACTTTCAGTCTTTTTAAATTTTATTTTGCTGTGCATTCAGATCTCATTTTAGGTTACAAGTCAGCTATTACAGTTGTAGTTTGCAGCCGCGATCCTTCAGGCAGTGGCATGGATAAGCTCTGTTATGCATGGCTGCTGGGAGGGATACTTCTTGAAGACATAGTATACTTTTAATAGATGTGGTGAGAATTTAAATTTTGCCTTGATCAATTAATCTATAAGACTTTTTATCTAGAATAAGCTTAAGATGGAGTATAAAATCCTAACAAGGTGGCTATTGTATATAAAATTTTACATAGCATGTGTAAAACTTAATGTTTTAATTATCTCTGCAGGTTTTTTATGTGGTACCAGTGTGTAGAGTTTTTTAGAGACTCTCAGTTTTGCAACTGCTTCAACAGTTGTCCGCAATTGCTGGGTGAGTGGGGAATATGGGACATAATCTGGAAAAGGGATGTGTGCAGAAATGGAAGTGAACTCCAAACTGGATTTATGGCAGATGTGATCTTTGATAATCTTTTTCTTTCCTTGCCCTTGTAGCTCTGTCATGTTGCATACTATGCATCAAATATTGATGCTTCCTTGTAAAGTTTCTGTTGATTTCTAAAGATTGGAGATACTCATCTGACATCAAAACCAAAAATATCATGTAGAAATACTGATCGCACTTTCACTGACAAAGCCTCTCTCCCACCCCCCTTTTGGAAATTCACCGATCTAGTAATGGTGTGGAATAATTGTTTTTTTATAAATCTTGCAATGTCATTCTCTGGAGAAAAAAAAACCAAAACAAACGCTTTTTTTTTGTAATGAATTTCCAAGTGTAGAGAATGATTGACAAGCCTTGTTTAATGGATCAGTACTCTGATGCGGAGCTGTGCAAGGCAGGTGAATATTTCTGTAGTGTGGGCTGCATAAGCACGTATGGTGTGGTAGTGTCTGTAATTTGGGAGCGAGGATTAGTAGGATAGATAAGGTGCACATAAAAATTGCCAGATTAGGTTGGATCAGAAGTCTGTCTTGCCTGGTATTCACTTTTAATTGCTTTTAGCAGCTGCTTGGGGAAGGAGTAGAACGAGCATGGAGTGTTAATGCTTGAGCATAGTATCAGGAGCAGAGGAATGATGGTGCTGCTGTGCCGAATATGAAATGGAGCATTTTCAGATCTAGGTAAATCTGAGTAAGGGGGACAGTGTCAAGCTTCTAGTCAGTACTGGACAGATGAACTATGAAACAGAATAGTCAACAGAGGTTAGCAAGAGTTTAAGCCTGTATTCACAGAATATATTTTTATTTAGAAAATCTGTTTATTGGGAATGACTGTTTTTGTGACGTCTGTAGAGGTCAGTTCTGTTTCAGAGCTTTCATAGCGGGATATAAAACTTCCATATGGAAAGATGACTGTCTGCATACCACCTGTATGTGACTGAGTGGGGTAGTGACCCTCCAGAGTTGGGACACATAGCTTCTGGGCCCCTGCTACTGTTTGTAGCTCTGCCAAATAACACCAGGTAGAAAATAACATGATTGTCCACATGAGTAGCCATCAGTCTGTAAGCTGTGACAATACTGGTAAGGATGGGTTGGACGTCTCTGTCACACTGTTACCTTTGCGGGAGAAGTTCTGAGCTCATGTAAGCCATTTGTCACCAGAGAGGAAGCCTCCCAAAAATGGGGCTGCGGTATGGGGTAAGAAAGTAGATATCTGTGCTACCTCATTGTGGCTGTTAGGAGTATAATTAACAGAGAGTATAATTATCCTCCATGTAACAGGAGGATACCAGTAAGACATGGACCCATCCTTAACAGCAATGCTAATTTGTGGTATGTGGTAGGTAAATGGCTAATACCTAGATCTTTACCTTTTTTTTTTTACAAGTTTTGCATTGCCATCCATTATTGTTGAGTTTAAATTTATTCCATTAAAAACTGGATGTGAATAGCCATATCCCTGCTGTCCCCTTGGAATCAGCTTTAAAACAACAAAACAATCCCATAACCCTGCAAGCTCTTCATTGCAGAGAGCACTCAAATATGGTTGTTGTTTTTTTTTTTTCCCCTGTGATTATGCTAAACCTGAGGCTGTGTTTCTCACTGAGGAGGAACCTCTTACAAATTCCTTTTTCAATGGAGCCGATACATCTCATGTTCTCATCTTTTGTGCTTACCTTTCCATAGCTGGACACCTCTAGTCAGATAGATTGACTTGGTACCTGCACAAATGTTTGGGCTTTTGGGTTCTTACTTCTTATAAAAGTGAAGCAAGTCTAAACAGACTCCAAATCTCAGAGTCTTAACAATTGTTGTCTCATTTTTCTGCCTTTGTAGCCCCGTGCTTGGTCCTGTTCTCTCCAGATACTGTTCTTTAGATGTCCTGCCAAACTGGTGTGAAAGGTCCTCTCCTAGAGCTGTATTAAAATCTAACAAACCAGAAGCTGTATTTGTAGATTCTGAATGCTAGGTTCTTGTTTTTACAGGGAATAAAGTTGCTTGGCTTCACGGTTTAGTTATTTTTATATGGCCAAGCAGACGTATGTTTCCCAGGTCTAAGGTTCTGAGGTGGGTCAGTCTGTTATTTGACTGATTGATTTATTAAGGAATTTGAGAAGATTTTGGGTTCCTTACCTGTCTTTTCTTTAGTTTATTAGAATAGCATCTTTCTTTACTTGTGATTTTCCTCATCATGTTTTTATTTTGCTGTGATGTAAAAAGCCACCTTAATGGAGAGACAATTAAAAGTGTACTTAAATTACTGATGCTATTTTACATACAATTTTTGGAACAATTTTTATGAGTACTCTTTGAAATGACAATATCATAGCTCATAAGTTATTTTCAGTATTTACAAAAGACTGTGTCAGTAAGAAAGCCTATGATTATCCTTTTTATACTCAAAGGAGGTAATTTAATTCTAAACAGGATTTTATTATACTGGATGATAATTCAAATAACCATGAATTTACTTCACCTTTTTTTCTTGCGAGGACTGCACTACATTTAGTGAGATACTTTTCTATTCACATTAATATAAGAGCTTTACCTTATATTTTATTATTTGTCTGTTTTGTTAGCTGACACACATAATAAAGACATGTGCTTTAATGTCTGTGATGTTAGTAATGTTGTATGTCATAACGGCTTCAGCAGTTTAGAGACTTATTAAAACCGCTCCTTATATTGTGAACTGCTGTAAACTTGTCAAGTGGCTAGTGAATGATGATGCAACTCTGCTAAATATGTATGTTCTCTAAATACTGTTTGCCTAGTGATACAGAGCTTAAAAGATGTAACCAGAAGTAGCCTTGTCTCTGGAAATTTTTGAGAAAGAAAAAAAAGAAAGGAAAACAAACTCCACAAGTAATGCTATTATTTCCCCTTCTACTACTAATTACTGAAGGAGATAGAATGACAACTTTGAGAATGTGCACTCTGATTTAAGAACAATCAAAGCATGTGTGGGTTCAGTGTAATATTTTCATTTCTAGGACGACTGCTTTTCCATTTGGTTTTGATTTTTTTGGAGAACTTCAATCTGTGATGTCAAATCCTTAGTGACATGGTTGAATCAACAATCCTGGGATAGTTTCTTTTATAATCAAAACTTGGACCAATGTTCTTGTGTGCATGCATTTAAGTCAATCTGTTAATTAGTCTCATATGGCTTGAGAAGATAGATAGAAAAGGTTGGTTTTTTTCTTTCTTCTGTATTCACTGGTACCAGGAAGAGCCTAAGGTGCCTTATAGTTTTTTGTTTAGTTTTGGGGGGGTTCTTTGTTTGCGATTTTGTTGTTTGGTTGGATTTTTGAGAAGCCTGCTTATCTTCGCAGTCAGATATACTCATGTGGGAAATTTCAGTTACATTGAAAAAAATTACTTAACCATATCAGTAATACAAAATGAGGGTATGTTTCCATATTTTACAACATTCTCAGTCATTATGGAAGTGCACCAAGCTGTTCGTTGAAAATACAAACTGTGACCTGAAATAACGAGTGGATAATACATGCTCTCAGCTCTGCTGGTAATGTGGCAGAGAAGGGGTATTTTACTGCTCTTGACAGCATTTTCAAGTAGTTATGTCAGTATATCACAACTTAGTGTCTGACTGATGTGATGAAGAATTGAGTAAAGTCATGTAGGAGCGACCATCTCCTGTAAAATGAACTGTCATCTAGGAAGGATCTGTAACCATTGAAGACAAATAATGCAAAAAATCAAATGTGGGGAAAAGTAATTTTGGTTTCCAGTGCTACATGCTGTGTCATGCACACGCAAGTAGCTCTATTAAATGAGGTGAGACCATCCGGGTACACGGATTACTCGTTTTCCTGGCTGTTTGCACATAACCTATTTGGATCTACCACAGGATGGAAACTTTTGATGCTGATAAAGTATTAGTGTTTAAATATTGTAGGGACATGCCTTGAATGGGAAGCGACTTCTGATAATACCAAATTGTACTTAAAACTGCTTTTTATAATCATGAATAATTGTGATTAAAGTTTTCTGAAGTACCTTGAAGAAATTTGTGAACTCAAAAGGTTGTACGTTTATTGAAGGTATGTTTGAAGACTTTTAAAAGGACTTGTGAGACTTTTGTTTCTGATAATTATTCCATTGACTAGAAATGAAGCAAATAACAGTGCCAATAGTATAAATTTCTGCAATTAATTGCACGTTCAAAGCCTAGTGAAATGAACACTGCTTAAAATCTAAACATGTGAAAGTACATTGGAGCTAGAAATGTGAAGTGCTCAGAGGCTCAGAAGTCTCTTTGACCTAAATCAGAACCTGGTGTTCTGTCCCTACCAGTAGTCCTTTAGTGTGTAGCCTATAGAAACTCCCTTTAATAGGTTGATTATTGGCTATCAAACCAGAAATTTTTTTTCATTAGTTTTAATAACCAACAAAGAAGAATTTTTTTTGGGAAAAAAAAAAGTTTTGAATGAGTAAGAACGCTTTGAAGAAGTAGAATGAATGTTGTGGAGGGTAATGCAAAGCTGCATCCTATTAAATATTTTTCACTGATGACTTAAAATAGAAGAGGGAAGTGACAAAAAGATGATTAGTATCTTTTAAGAACAGTCCCTTGTGAGATTTATTGCTTAGACAAAAAGAACTTTCTTTGGTGGCAAGGAAAATGATTGCTGATTGACTTGGGTATTTTCACAACTGTTTTAAGTTAACAGCTTTGAGTGAAACACTTGCTTTTCTTTTTCAAAGAATTCTATTATTATAAAAGCATTGTCAGGGGGTACTGAATGCAAGCTTTTTCACTTTAATTATTATAAAGTTAGTGAGGGGAATTACTGTGTATTGGTTTTAGCTATGGGAGTTTGGTGAGATAAAGTTCTGGAGAATAGGTGGTTATCTTGCAAGAATTTGATAACCGTTGGTAAAAAGGAGACTTAAACAAAGAATAAAAAGGTGGTGGTGAAGACAAAGAAGGAATATTTGTATGCTAAAGTTAATTGTTGAGTATGAATGCTTTTGTGATCTTCTGGTTCTTGATAGAGTTTATTTTTGGGTTCTGCTTGAAAATCTTGAAACTAAGGGAAAGAGATTTGGCATATTGGAATGTATTATGACCTTTTTTTAAAAGATATCTACAGATACAAAAAGTACGTATGTGTGGATTGATGAAAACTACTTAGTGATTTACATTGACAATCAAAAAGGCCAAGAAAGTGTCCTTCCTGTTCGTCAGAATTTATTTCTGTATATGTACTTTTTTGTTTGTTTTGGGGGGTTGGGAGAGAGAAGACATAATTGTTGAAAATGACCTTATTTAGGAAGAAAATGCAAAATCAGTATTTGTAAAATTTTGTAGTACTGATCATACCCTGTTTAGGATGAAGATTTTCCAGAGCTTTTTGCATGATGAAGTTTCTATTGTTCAGATGAATTGTCAGCCTTTCTCGTGTAAGTGCTTACACATTTATATAAAATACTTTTCCAGTATTATGCAGCCTGTAAGGTTTTGCTTACCTTGCTTATAGATTTTGCAGTTTCACTGTTTGTTTTTAATCTTGAATTTGTGATTATATTACTCTGGATTTGGCAGTACTCATATGTTTAGAGAGCAAAAAGCCCATTATTCTATAGTAGTAAATGCTACCAGAAGCACTAGGAGTTGCACCAGCCATGTAGAACAACCTAGGTGTGTGTTACAAGTCTGAGCTGCGTGGATTTCACTTGTGCCCTGTATTTGACTGAAACAGAGCAGTAGAGAAGTGGAGAAGAAATCTGGAAATAGCCTGTATCTAAGAAGATTAGTAAAGCCAGGATGCTTCATATTTCCCTGAATGCCTGAACAATGGCACTAACTTTGGCTTGCTCTAACAGAGACCATCACAAGCCTGATTTTCATGAAGCATCCGTAACAGGAGCCGTAAGAGAGTGGAGATTGCAGTCGTGTAGAAGAGCCTGCCCAAATAGCGCTTAAGTTCAAATTCTGCTTTGCTTGTGACGTTAGGCCTTTATCCCACAAAAAATGGAAAGTTACTATAGCACTACCTTTAAGGCCTTGCCCACTTTAGAAAGAAGTGGGCTGTTTGTTTAACACTGCAATGCATAACAGGTTGTTCAACTTTAGCACAGAAAAGACAAGTGTCACTTGTTTTGACTATGCGATGTGACTAATCAAGTCAAAATGTAGTTTACATGTTCAGGTAGAAATGATCAACATTCACGTGGTTTTTTTTTTTTACTGACATTACGTTATGGACCATATGAAAATTGTAATTTAAAGGCATCTGCTTTTCCTGATTTTTATTTTTTACTTGTAGAAAATCTCAGATGATGTTAACCAAAACGTTACTTTTTATTTCTGAAGAAAAATATTTTTTTTCCAGGAAGAGAGGCAGACAGTTTTCTCATGAAGTTGTCTATCTGCATAGTTTTTTACTTTGCATTATGTACTGTACGTTACCTGTCACATTTGCAAGGGGTGCGCTCTTCTCGTCCCAGGCATACAGTGAAGAGGGACAGAGAAGAATGTGTGGGGAATGATCTATACTTCACTATTTTGTTCTGAGGGCAGGGTGAATAGGGGCTACAGCGTGTAATAGTGGAGGAGTGGCAGAGGTAGGAAGAGAGAAGAAATTGGAGAAGGTAAGTTAAAGAATGTTGTATTGAATGAGGGCTTATTTGCCATGAGTGAATTGAAGTAATTGTTCAAGACTAGCAGATCTTTATGTGAAGATGAACTTGCATTGTTGCCTGGGTAGGAGTTTATTTGCTTCATAAGGGTGGCTGAATTAGTTGGTTAGTTGTGCTGTAATCTGTGTGACTGCTATTTAAAAAAAGGAAGAATTCACTTCAGCATTGCACAGAAAGAACTATCTCTTTTTTTTTTCTTTTTTTTTTTTTTTTTTTTAAGTCTTGAGTTTCTTCTTGAAAGTTTGTATTTCTCTAAGGGGCTTCTGGTGGCTGAGCTTGAACTAGCTCAACACATGAAATAACAAGGTGGTCCCTGTCTCCCTGTGTGTCTGCTGCTTGAGACACTACGATCAGGAAGGTGAGTGAAACTCATCCCCTGTACTTGATGATTGCTGTGCTCCAGCAGTGTGCCCAGGTGGCCAAGAAGGCCAAGAGCATCCCGGCCTGTATCAGGAACAGTGTGGTGAGTAGGACTAGGGAAGTGATCATCCCCCTGGACTCGGCACTGGTGAGGCCCCACCTCAAGTACTCTGTCCGGTTTTGGGCCCCTCACCAAAAAAAGACATTGAGGTGCTGGAGCGGGCCCAGAGAAGGGCAACGAAGCTGGTGAGGGGTCTGGAGAACAAGTCTTATGAGGAGTGGCTGAGGGAGCTGGGGTTGTTTAGCCTGGAGAAAAGGAGGC
This sequence comes from Chroicocephalus ridibundus, assembly GCF_963924245.1. Taxonomy (NCBI): domain Eukaryota; kingdom Metazoa; phylum Chordata; class Aves; order Charadriiformes; family Laridae; genus Chroicocephalus; species Chroicocephalus ridibundus. The sequence continues at coordinate 83,730,903 of NC_086284.1, forward strand.
TGAGGGGAGACCTTCTCGCTCTCTACAACTACCTGAAAGGAGGCTGTACAGAGGTGGGGGTCGGTCTCTTCTCCCAAGTAACAGGCGATAGGACAAGATGAAACGGCCTCAAGTTGCACCAGGGGAGGTTTAGACTGGATATTAGGAAAACTTTTTGCACTGAAAGGATTATTAAGCACTGGAACAGGCTGCCCAGGGAAGTGGTTGAGGCACCATCCCTGGAGATATTTAAAAGACGGGTAGACATAGAGCTTAGAGATAAAGTTTAGTGATGGTTTTTGTCAGAGTTAGGTTGATGATTGGAGTAGGTGATCTGAAAGGTCCCTTCCAACCTAGGCAATTCTATGGTTCTAAGTGAGGAGGCTATGTGAGAACCCTACACCTGAGTGAATGTGGGGAGAGGATGGTATCCTGGAAAAGATGGATTGGAGTGGGAAGAAGCTGCTTCAGCCCCTCTGAAATTCCTCAGGTCTTTCCTGGATCTTCTGGCTTTTCTGTCTCCTCCTCCTCCCGCCTGTGGAGTTTGTTTTGCTGCCTTTGAGTTTCTCAGCTTTTCCTAAGCACCTGCAAAACCAAGTGCAGGTTTTGAGGGCTAAATGCAGACTTCGTGTATCGTGCACATCCTGATGTACCAAGCTATTCCATCCCTGCTCCTGTGCCACACAGTCTAAAGAAACTGGCTTCCTATTAGTGTGAATTGTTTTAAAAAACAGATTTCTCTTCATATCTTTACCTTATTAGGCAGAAGAGGAGAGTGGTTGTCCAAAGGATTAATTTTCCTGCATTGCTTGTAGAAGGTGAACTGTCCAGGTTGTTTAATTTTTTTATTATTTTATTTTTTAGCTAATGAACATGTGTTCATTCATAGCAGTAAGCTTGTGGTTATATCCTTTCCATATACATGTTTTCCAGGTTCTGGAAGCTGTCTAAAGAGATAAAAGGTTTCTTTTCAAATGCTAAATTTCTGAACTTGGAAAGAACATCTTACAGAAGCTGGTGTAGTGTGTCTGTGCTGCTTCTGAAACCACAAAAAATAATTGGAGAATATTAATGGCTTGCTTTTCAAATGCTCTTCATTTCTAAGCTGGAAATGGAAGTTTCATAGGTGCATGAATTAGCCTGAATTTTTAATTCAGCTTCGAATACCATTGCTTTCTCGTTTTTTTTAACAGAAACGGGAGTAAACTTCAAGGGGTTACCATACAGTAATTTTTCAGTTCCTGCTATATCTTCTGTCATTCTTTATACATATATGACACTTTAGCAGACCCTTCTTTGTCCATCACTTCCATGCTTTGCAGTGCTTACCTTTCTACTCTCACATTCACATCACTGAAAACGTGCGATAGAGAAGATGGTGGTTACAGGAGTCTTGAAGGATACATCTAAAGGATTGCTCTAAAAAACCAGCAATAACTTATTCCACTGAAAAACTTGAATTAAGAACTACTCAGTCTCTGCTTGTTTTCTTTTATGTGTGTAAAAATATCGTATATCAAGGGAAGTACTAGCAAGACGCACAGTTAAAAATGTTGTGGTTTTTACTTTCTTTCTAGATGGCTAACATAGTGTGTCTGGATGACTAATATTTAGTATGTCTTAAAGACGACCACTTTCTAAGTAATATTCTTGGAATGTGAATAGTAGAATACAAGCCTGTTTTGCTTTAGTTGACATGCTTCGTTCAAAGATTTCCAATATCTTTTTTGTGCTGAATGTCTTGCATATTTGTTTACTGAGAACAAATATTCTCTTTCAAAGCAAAACATTAAGTTTATTTCTTTGTCTCTTTTGATGCCTTTAGTAGGCATTAAGGTACTGTGACAGGCGTTGCTGAGATGGGATATTCCAAAAAGGTGGTGGAAATGCCAGTGTGGAAAGCTGACAGATTCCGTACTCCTGCAAACTGTTTCTGTTGTTGGCCTGTTGGATTCAAGTTGTCCACGGTGCCTGGGTATGCTACCTGTTGTGGTGACTTTAATAGATTTAACAGTAGCCTGCTATGTAAAGGGTAAGGGAGGAACTTTCACTCTTCCAGATGTCAGTGCAAGCCTTCATCTCAACAAAAGCACTTTGTATTTATTTAATGGCAGAATGTTGATTTGCTTTTTGTTGGGTTTTCTAAAGCTCATCTTGACCTCATAGTGTTCTGTGACCTTGAAATGAATAGACAAGCGTATGCTTGCTGAAGTGTTTCTCTTTCATTTGTGTTCATTAGCCATTAATGTCAGAGTTCATCCTGTTTTCTCATGTTACATGCTGCTTTTCAAAAAGAGAAATTCTGTTTTCTTGTTAAAAGTTTAAAATATTTCTTTCATAGGACAAGATAAAGTACCAATAGTTTGGTTTTTTTCAAGTGGTTCATAGTTCAGTGCTGCAATGAGCAGCTTTCTAATTAGAGGACACTTATCCTACTGGGCATTATCTCAAAATGGCTGAAATTTATTTTAGCTGCATGAAATATTACTGCATCAACATGTGTTTACCAAGCTGCAGTGGTAACAACTGACATACATTCTGTCCAGTGTTCAAAATACTCTTTTTGCCATCTCTAAGTGTGGTGGTAGGCAGAAAACAGTTTGCCTCTTAATTTCTGCAGTGATGTTTGCTGTTTTTATTTCCTTTCCCCCTTTCTCTCACCTCCCCTCCAATTAGTTTTCCACTCATGGAGCTTTCTTATGATAGATCCCCCCTTTCACGATGAGTACGTAATTCTGACTCACAAGTTGTCATGATTGCTTGGCAGTATTGGCAGGGTGTGTACACGGGTGCTTGGACCACAAAAAGACACCTTGCACCAGATTTTTTTGATATTTATTAGTTCAATATTCTGGCTTTTAAAGGTGTTGGGGGGGGTAATAGGTGGTTTGTGCTTTCTTTTATACTTATGTTCAGGGGAAAGCAATTTTTAGCATTAGACCGTGAATTAGCTGTTGGTTCTGCCTTTAGTGTTTAATGACAAGAAGGCTTAAAGTTTATGTAGTGTTAAGTGAAATGATAAGGAAACTTCACTCTTGTGTTTGTGTGATCTGTGTGGAAGTCTGGTGAGTAAGGACAGCACGGCTACTTTGTTTTTCACATGTATACAGTCATTCCCTCTTCGTTTGCACATCTCTTATTTTGTGAACTGAATGATACAGCCCTTATACCTAAAATGCGGTGGCTTTTTTTTTTCCTTCAAGCTGAACTGTATGCAGACTGCACAGGCCAAATAACCCTGTGTACTGCGTCTCTTTATTCGCTAAGTAAATAACAGTGTTACTTGAATCGCAGCCAAAACTTTCTTTGCAGGCTTAACTGTTGCTCTGATTTAATCTGGTAGGACCTGCCTGTCCCAGATGCCGGTTCTCTTTGTGTAGTCAACCTCAACTGGCCCCACATACCCCGAGTGGAAGTAATGAAGCACCTTCAGTGCCGTGCTGCAGTAGCTACTGCTGTCAGGTTGGTTGAGGGAAGAAAACCTGCTATACGTTTTTAGGTCTGCTTCCCTGTGCTCATGGAGTGCTTCTGAAAGGGATGGTTCCCAGGCTTGGCAAACTCTTCAGCTGGGAAGTAAAATTTGCATTACATTTCCAGATGACACGATCTACTCTCCAAACTGGCAAACTTAGTCCAGCAACTGTTTTGAATAATTTGCTGAATAACCGGTGTTGTTAATGACAAAGGACTTGCATTTTGAGGGGTACAGAGGTGTGTAAATGCACCAGTGCACTCACGTGCCCACTCTGCTTACTGTACAGCACCTATAAAATATGTATAGAGAGTCTTTGCTATACAAATGCAACAGTGATTTGAGAGGCAAAGACCATGTCTTTCCATTCTCAAGTTAGACTTTCATAACTCATGCTTATTGTGTTGAAAGCTATGGTTGTTCCACTGTAAAAGGAAAAAAATACTACTTCATCTCTGCATTAAGGTATTTTTACAGTTTAGTGCATGGTGACTTATGTAGTATTTTTTGACATTTATCAACACATACAGAAAACACAAACACTCAGACCGTGATAATCATGGTGGGCAACTGGATGGAGAACTTATCTTTGTAATCATCCGGCACGGACTCTGCCTGGGCTCAATGTAAAAATAAAATAACAGAATTTATCTGTCACCTGGTAAAACATGGGAGAGAATTGTTATTCCAGAAGAAGCCACTAGTTCTGATTACCTCTATGTTGTGTATTTCTTTTGATGTCCTGAATAGGGGGGAGAAGTAATTAAAGACAATTCTTTCTATTTTATTTTCTTCTTAGAAGGAACTGTGTGTTTGTTGTCTGGTTGTCTGTAAGCTAATGAATGCTGACTTCCAAATAACGATGCCAAATCATTAGCTGGTTTTGAAATTTAAGGCCACCTTTGGCATTATATTATACCAGTTTGTCACTGGGCCTTATTTGAGAATTTTCAAAAGGACTCCGTTCCATGTGGAATTGTCTTAGAACATACTTTTCTAGTGCATAATTAAAAATACTTACACATACACCAGAATTGAAAATATACTTTTTACCTTTTGATTTTAAATCTGTCTGCTTTCCTCTGTCCTGTGTTCCTATAGTGATTCTGATTGATTGCAGTGGCACTTGGTGGTGACAGAAGAGTGGATCACCTGCAGTCTGCTCAGCTTGCCTCTGGATTTAGCCAAGAATTTGCTCCCTTGGATGGGAACTGCATAACCATTGCTGATAGCATTTTTATTTTTTTTCCCCTTTTTTTTTTTTTTTTTCCCTCCTGCCCTTCTGATTTTGTTTTAAACAGGTCAGAAAATCTGGGGAAATGCTTTTGCTGAGACTGTTCAGTGTGACATGTCTGTTAGTAATTTGGAAGGAACTTTTCATGCATGTTGCTAGGTTATAACTTCTTAACCATTTGCAAAATCAACGCTTGTATTTTCCTGTGTTACTTGTAGAAAACCTGTCAGCATTCAATGGCAGCATCTAAAAAACAGAGTTTTCATCCTCTAGGTAAGGAATGGACTTGGCAGTATTTTTTAAAGAACTAATTTGTTTCCATTGTAATGGAGAATATAAGATCCAGTGGATAATCTACTCTCACCTGCAACATTGTGCTTAGTATTAGGTACTGTTTTTTAAAAAAAAACCTGGGGGAGAGAAAAAAAACTTCCACATGACATGCTGGTGAATTATACTATTTGGGAACTGATGTAAAGAAGGGGACTTTCTTAGAGATATACAAAACTAAATTTTCAGGTGAGGTAAAGTGGGGGATTTGGTTTTTTAACCAAAAAAATAAAAAACTTTGGACCTCCAGGGCAGGTTTGTGTTGTTTTTTGTTTTTTTTTTAAAGGGGGGGGGGGCAAAACAGACTTAAGAGAGAGAAGTTTTATAGAGCTGTGTATCCAACAAAAATGAACTCCTGTTCAGTAGTTGTGCTCTTTGCAAGCCTTAGATATTATCAAGAGTCAGATCCTTCTGGAACTTTATAGTCTGATCTAGCATAAAATGTATATACGTTTTTGCAGCAGGTAATTTCACTTCTAGTTGACGAAATTAGGCAAAAAGTTTGAAAGGTCAGTCTACTACAGATTTCAACTATGCTTGGCATTAGTATGAAAGTGTGGATGAGGCATCACAAGGAAAATCTTTAACACACTTGCATTTGTGCAAATAAGTGTTCCATTCTGTTTAGGGGTGTAACATATTACTACCGCAACGAAAACATAAGCCTTACAGCTTTCCTATGCTTCATTGGGAAAAGTGTCGTCTTATCCGTTTTCCGCAGGCTGCAGTGCTTAATGCTTAATTCTTAATATAAACTGTATTTTAGAAAGGTTTACAGACTGTAGCAGTCTGTATATGTTGGTAAAAAAGATACTGAATTTTATCACCATTTTTCCATTTGGAGAGGATAAACAGTAAATAAAGTATTGAGAATCTGGAAGACATGCCATTGGTCAGCTGATGAGTGTTTGTTGGTAAATTATATTATGATACCTTATGTTTAAATTTCTCCAGGATTTTTTCTGTAGTTTAAATGTTCATTTTATCTACAAGAACTGGAGAATTAAGCAAAAAAACCATGGAGGGCAAGAGGTAAGCCACCTACTGTGGAGTGTCCCTACATTTGCTATTTGGTATGTGAAAGTGAGCTGCTGTTACCTAGTTTCATGTATGTTAACTCGTCTTCTGTGCGAGTTTATAAGCATCATTTCTGGAGCTGTCTATGAACCATGCAGAATGGTTTGCTTTTGAACAAACCTTTCCAGAAACCAAAACGGCTGTATCCCAAGTAAGATTTGATAGGTGGTGAGGCAAGAGTGTAGGTCAACTCTAGAGCCTGTTTGCCATGACACGTGATATCTTCTAGAATTTTGGTGACTTCATAAGAGTCAAGTAACATTGTTATCACAAAAAAGCATCTTTAAGTATGAGAATTTACACCACGTTCCTGAGGCTATTGAGTGTTCCAGACCAGTTCATGTTGGCTAATGCAGAATACCAGATGTCCCTGATGAGCAGATCTGGGAAACCATTTGGTGGTAGCTAGTAGAAAATATTATCGGGCACAATGGTGTTGCAGAATTTCTGCCCTTTGGAGTTTCTGCATTTCATATCCTCTCTGAAGGCTGGAGGTCTGAGCCAACATCTGTTGCTTCAGGCTACCAAGCATTAGGGTATTCCAGAGAGAAAGAATTTAGTTGCAAATAGAAGAATGAAAATGGAGCTGTGAAGAATATAATGTCTGACTGTTAAGTAGTTGTAATTAGCTGGGGTACCTGCTTAGGAAAGGGAGTCCTTGGTTTCTAGCCCCTTTTCCGGGGTTTATCCGTGGCTTTTATTCTCTCATGTTCTAGCACAGTCACGTAGAGCGGAGATGGTGCTTAGGGCTCCCAACTGCCAGCAGCTTCTGCAGCTTCTCTCCAACACTGCTTGATTCCGTTAACAATTCCCACATCGTTCTTGTGAACAAAGGTGCCTAAATTATGTTCCTCCCTCCCTTCCTCAACTTTTGCATCTGTCTAGTCTCACTTTGTAGCCTGTATCTCACATGTTCTGGAGAAAATCGTAGGTGATTTTACTTGCTCTTTTCCCACCCAGACTTAACATTTCCCCAAATACTTTTATTAGAGGATAGTCACAAATTGCCCTTCTGTTATAAAATATAGCCAGGTAAAATGTTCCAAATCCAGCAAGACTCCAAAGAACATATATTTTGACAGCTTCTACCAAAATGACTTAAAAAGGCTACACTACTGGCAACTATAGCTTTCTCAAAATAGACTTCAACTGCAGTACAACACTGTGCTGGAAAAGCAAGCTACTGTGCAGTTGGCTCGCCCCCGCCCCCTCCCTTTTCCTCTTGTTCTTTGATGCCAAAGATAAATAACCTAAGTTCTTGTTTTTATTATGAAAATAAATAGAACAATGATTAAAATGCATTCTAAGCTTGAAAATGAAGGCCTCTTATACCAGGCATATCCAAATATGAACCTTTACTGTTACAGCTTCTTTCCTTTATGGAAGGTGCCGGACTGTTTGTTCTGTTACATGTGATGGTTTTCCAGAGCTAAAATTAACATTAGGATGGGCTTAAAAAATTAGCTGGAAGCTATTTCTGTGCCGTCCTTGGAAGTTGAGTACTCGGTCTTTTGTGTTGAGCAGTGAAATAAGATAAATCACTCTCATGAATACTGTTCTAGGTTATTTCTATAGTGTGTTCCAGCACAGCGAGTAGTAACGTGCAGGTCGGGAGCGCTTTCTTTATGGCTCTGTGTTGGTTTTTGGGGATGGGGGACTGCAAACAGCCGTGTGGCAGCTGTGTGCGGGCGGTCTCCATGTCACCCCACTGTGGTTGTGCTGTATGCTCCTAAAGCCAGAAGAGGGAGCACAAATGAAGTCCTTGTTTGTAGATTAGATCCATGAGGCTGATCTGGAGCCTTGGAAGTACTGAGGTCACACATATTAAGTCGGAATGCCTTACTCTGTTAGACGCGTGCACGTAAAGAACGGGAAATAACGAGCCTGCTGCTGGCTGAAAAAGAGAGGAAAGGGGCATGGAGCTGTGGAAGAAGCAAGATGACTAGGAAAAACTGAGCCTCTTTGAGGCCTTTTAAAGCATATTATTATGTCTTAAATGATTTACTAAGCCTGTTATTTGAAGTTAAGTCCAGTGAATTTGGTTTGTAAGATCACCAGTGTTTCTCATGAATCAAGAATGATTTGTGTGTCGTTGTACAGACCAAATACACAGACACGTGGACTTTATACTTGGTAGAGCTTATTCAAATATGATTTATTAAATATAGATATTGGGTCTTATTGTGGATCCCTTGTAGCATGTTTGTAAGGACTTTTATTTTTTTAAATAAGCATGCTGATTTTTAGGGTTGCTAGTTTTCAAATATATGTATTTATATGTACTTTTAGAAATTATGTATTTTCTTATGGTAATATGTGTGATGAGCATAGGTTGTATTGAGAGTAATCACTTATGAAAACTATGTAAGGACAGCTACGTGTTGATTGCACTTTGCAGATTGGACTTCTTAATGTAGGCAATTGGTGATTTGGTTGCAAAGACCTGTTGACAGATACGCAAACTGCTTCCTACTCAAATTAGGAGACCTTCCAAGATTACAGTTGTCTGCTGAGTGTATTATGAGACTTTTTAACTTTGGCTGCATTAGCTTGGTTCAAGGAGTGTGATATAGCTGAATGATACTTTGAAAAGAATAATTAAAAAAAACAAAGCCACAATCTTATTAGCCTCTTACATTATTTGGGGTTTTGTTTTGTTTTTCTGTTTATTCTTGGGGTAGAACTCCAAATTTGATGTCTGCAGCTATTTGCTTTATTACCTTAGATGTGCCATTTCAATGTTATGCTTGTAGACTTAACAAGCTAATCCGGGAGACTAAAGCAGAACTGTCATTTTGAAGCTACGCAGCTGAAGGTTCTTTGAAATCAGTTTAGAAAGCTCCAAGACTGTTTTTGTTCCCTTCTTAATTTTTAGAGAAGATGTGTTGACTTGTTACGCTGTTAGTGATCCCTAGAAGGGATGTTACGGAAAGGTTGCCTCTCGCAAGTTCACTGGAGGTTAGACCCCAAATGGACATGATTTACATTTAGGAACCGTGCCAGTCTGAAGGCATGTTGGAGATGACTAGGATGTCCCTTTTCCTGAGACATATTTTTCTTAAACTGTATAATACTGAATTTGGTGAAAGTATGCTTTAGTGCTTAAGTGAGGAAAGATGATCCATTAGAACTGCAGTCCATGCCAACACTGCAAGACATAACAGACAGGCACCATTAAATTAGGAGAGCTAGAATAATTCTTGTCTCTTCATACAGCTTTCTTACTGTCACTCTCAGAAGCTTCTAGGACTGTGGAATATTTACATGTGCTGTGCTCTATAAAAGCTGTGCTCCTACAGTGTGATCATTTACTCCTCCTGTCTGCTTGGGTTGCTGTGTTAGAGATTGAGGAGGAGGTGATTAAAGCATAAATGTGAAATCATTTCTGTTTGTTAGTTTTTCCCTTTTAGAGGACTGAGGCTATGAAAGATCTGTGGTGAGCTGCCAGGCGATATATTGGTGGCCCAAGGAGGTATGATGGGCCACTCCTCCCTCTGGATTCCTGTACCCAAACGGCCCTAGTCCTATCAGCACTTTGAGGTTCGCACGTCAGGATGCATTTGGTCATCCTTATAGCAAGACAGTGCTGAGCTAATGACGGCAAATGGTGGTGACACAGGTTAATTTGACATCCTCTAGCAAGTAAATGAAATCATATTGTTGTCACACTGGTTGTGCTCATGTTATATATCATGTTTTGTCATAGAAGATTCAGAAGACAGCTTCCAAATTTGTGCAACATGATGGTACCTTCGAAGTACTAACTTACAAGTAACTGTGGTTAGGTAATAAAATATCTTGTTTATGAGAATTTAAAGGTTTCAACGTTGATTGTACAAGAAGGGATAATCGATGGGCTGACAGCTTTAGAGTGAGCTTTGGCTCCCATCAGGTCAAAATGCAATTGCAAGTGTTTCCTGAGGGGTCTTGGAGAAAAGTCCTGGTGTTACTCAAGCCAAAAGATAAGAATGATGCATGACAGAGGGATTAGATCTTCTACTCTCTTTTTCTCCTCATTTCAATGTTTTCTGAGAGAGGAGAGTTACCGGTTGTCTTGTTTTTAAGACATCCGAGCGAGGATTCTCTGAGGAATAGTAGGTTGTGTAGATAATGCAGCTATTCTTGCATCTCTGTGTATAGGAGCAAATTCTGTGAACTTCTGTTGTCTTTGCTTAAATATATATTGATTTGAAGGTGTTGTGGAAGCTGACTAGACTGTAAACTGGGGACATACTACCTGAACAGCGAAAAAGGTGTGCACTGTAATTTCTGGGCAGTGTGTTCATGCTCTTTCCTGTCTTGATTTATCCCATTAGTCTGCTGGCATCCTTGTACCTGTTTGTTTTGGTGGCCTCTATTGACCTCCTCCTTTTTTTAAATGGCAGGTTCTTGGATTTTCTAAAGATCAGAATGTAGGTAAGTTCAGCTGTTCTAGAGTTGCTGCTTTTTTATTATGCTATATTTTTCATAAAGCAGTCTTAACAGGGTGGTGTCTTCCTGGATCAAGTTATTAAGTGGCTGCTGGACATTGTCTTCCAGTTACCGCTGAAGAAGGCACTGGTGTCCGTATGGCCTCACGTTGCTTGAGGCTGTTGGGCTCTTATAATTGGTGTCCTTTTGGGGCACTTTTGTGCCCTTTCCCTATGTCCTCTGAAGGTCAAAATGATCTGTGTCATTTTACTTTACATTTGAAAAGTAAGTCTTACTGAATTAGTACAGTGAACTAGCAGACTTGGAAGGATTTTCTAGAGAATGAAGATGCGGTAAGATTTTTGTAGGTCCCATGTTGATCTCCTTTGCAGAAAGACAGGTCTGGTAGGATCTTGTAGGGGAGGAATGAGTTGGATTGTTGCTCTCCTCAGCTGGTGCCGCTTGAAGCTGAAGAAGAGATTTTTATCTGCAGTCCAGCTGTAGGCTAGTAAAGCAGCACTATTTTTTTAATAAAATGGTTAGCCTGAGAATTTGCAGCATAGCTTTACTTTCATTCTCATCTTCACACAAGAACAGCCAAGCTTATGTGCTCTCAATTTAAATTCTCTGTCTTCTCTGGCTCTGAATTGGAAGTAGAATGTGTGCCTTAAGCATCCATTCTTTGCTTCTCAGTCTTATTTTGCAGAATTAATATCACTTAGTTAAAAATAATTCAGACCCTGCCTGGAAAAATAGCTTTACATCCTGAAAAAGGCCAGGAGTCTACTAAAGATCTTGATGAAGAAGCAATGGGGAGAGAGTACTGAACACAACGGAAAAGACATTAATTTAATGCACTCAGAAAATCCTGTGGTTTATATGGATTAGTATTCAAGGCACAGCTTGCAATGTCTTTTTTGATGCTGAATATATGTAGTAGCAACGTCAGCTATAGGCAGGTAGAAACTGAAGTTTTAGACTGAATTAGTAAGATAGCTGAGGAGGAAATAGCAAAGCAAGTGGAAATGATGAGGAGATAGAGGAAAATGACCGGTGGGGAGAAAAATGAAATCGCTTATCCTTAGAAAGAGTACACCTGTTCTTGCCCTGCTTGTACTCACTGGTAGCAGCTTTTTAAAAGTGACTGCTATAAATCACCTGAACTGCAACAGGTTATGCTAAATTGCTTCAGCTTTTACAAAACCTTTCTTGCAAGATCTTGCCTCAGAAGCATTCCTAGGCAGAGTACTGGTGAGATGTGCTTGTTTGTACACATTTTTACTACCACTTTAACAAGAAATGTTGGCAAGCCCTGAAAGAAGACTAATTACAGCTTTGCAGTGGAGATCTTATTACGGTTGTGGATGACATTGGCTTTTGTTTTTGGAGCAAAAAATAGAAATTAGTGTGAAACTGTTAGGCAGGAAGCAGGGACTGCATTGTGGCAATAGCTCTTAAATTATTACTTCAAGAATGTCAATTGCTGGTGATTCAGGATACAGTGATGACAGGGGAGGGTTATTCCAGATGGATGAGAAAGATTAAACAGCATGCAGAAGAAATGAGAGAAATAAATGTGTGTTGGGAAGAGAAATAGCAGGGACAGAATGAGTGTTTAAAGAGAATGAGATAAAAATCAACCCGTTCCTCAGTTTGAGGCCAAGTTGGCACCCTCTTGACTCATTAAACTGTTCTTTTGAATCCAGAAATTGGCTCTACAAAATGTCACCTAGTCAAACAGCAAAAGGACCTTAAGAGAGAGGGTCAAGGCCAACAAACGATAAGCAAAAGCTCTAGCTATTTTAGTTCTGCCCATTCAGTGTGACTTTAAGTTGGAGACTTTAACTGATTTGTGTTTGCTGATGTTTGTATATATACACTCTACTCCCGTTCTTACTTGGCATCAAGCAGGATGGTAGTTTAATCTTAATGTATACAGAGTGGTTGTGGCTGGAAGGGCACTGCTGGGGGTCATCAGAACAGGGTCAGCTACAGTAGGTTCCTCAGGACTGTGTCCAATTGGGTTTAGAATATCTCCAAGGATGGAGACTCCACAGCCCCTCTGGGCAACCTGTGCCAGTGTTCAACTGCCCTTGTTGTAAGAAAATGTATGCTTTTTCAAATGTTTACGTGAAATTTCCTGTTTTTAAATTTGTGCCTGTTTCCTCTTATCCTCTTACTGGGCACCACTGAGAAGAGCCTGTCTCTGTCTTATTTACTCTCCTCCTCAGGTATTTATACACATGCATTAGATCCCCCGGAGCCTTCTCCTCTCCAGATTTAGCAGTCCCGGCTCTTGCTTCTCATTGTTTGTCAGATGCTCGTAATCATCTTTGTGGCTCTTTGCAGGACTCACTCCACTATGCCCCTGTCTCTCTTGTGCTGGGGAGCCAAGAACTGGACTCAGCACTCCAGATGTGTCTCAATGCAGGGCCAAATGCAGGGGCAGAATCCCTTCCCTTCACCTGCTGGTGTTGCTCCTCCTAACTGAGCTTGAATGTAGATATTTCTGTATACGGAAGTATTTTACGAGGCACTCCAATGCTTAGTGGGAGCTTTCACTTCAGAGTTGTCATGCTGCAAACCAGGGCAGTGCTGCGTGAGCTGGCAGCATTTTCCTTAGATTGCCCTGCTACTCTCATGCCACGTGTTGACTCTCCCGGTAGCTGCGAAGAAGCAGCAACTTGTGGTTTCAGCTTCTGTATGTGCTTAGCTGCCTCCAGTGAACCTGCAGTACTTGGATCCCCCCTTCAGAAGTGGGTTCCAGGTGGTGTGAAGTGGAGAGATGTCAGGGGTCTGGGGGAGGTGAAGCATTGACACAGCTCAGCACTGGTGGCAGTGCTGTGGAGGGAAGGATTAGCCTGACTTTGCCATTTAAAATTCTCATGGACCGTGAACTTATTTTGAGCAGTGTTGGCCTGCCTGTGAGCAAATTTTTACTTATCTCAAAGTATTTGGAAAAGACTTAAAAAATTCTTATTCTTTTGTGATTTATTGCAGTATTGAGGTTTGCATCCCAAGACACATCCTAAGGGTGTCCCTCTGGGCCAGACCAGTCCATTAACTGGTAGTATATTTGCTATAGGCTCCTGTATTTCTTTTTTTTTTTCCTTTATTTCTTTTTTTAAAAAAATTTATTCATAGCTGGTGTGCTTTCCCTCTTAACTTCCATCTTCATTGGGACTTAATATATTTTTGCCTTTACTTTGATTTTTCTTTTTATCAGTCAGAGTTCTGTTCATTTGCTTTAAATTCATCCCAGCAAAAAAATCCCCCAGGAAAACAGTTGAGGGATTTACAGAAGTTATCACTCAGGTTTGCGTAGAATTGTGAGTTGGGCAAGAAATTTGTCCAAAACATTTGGAAGAGAAAGATTCTTCTGTCGCTCCTTTCCTGGTTTATAGCAGTATTTGCTACTTTTTAAAGAATCTTGTTTTTTCGAGAAATGAAAAATAGACCTTGTTTGGAAACCTGGAAGTGCTGTATGATAAGAATGTCCATTTTTTTTCTAACTATTAAAAACATTTTCTGCAGTGCTCAGTGAAAACTAGAACTATTCTGAATCAGCACTGAGCAATTTCTGCATATGTTGTGTCAAAATTGGCAAGTAACAATGCAGAGCAAAGTGTTGCCAGAGCAACTTTGTCTTTACTTGCACAGTCTTTGGGGGTTTTTTGTTGGATATTTTTTGCGTTTTTTTGGGGTTTTTTTTTCATGGCACTCCTGTATTTCTGTGTGTGCAGGTGGGATAGTGCTTTGGCAAAGATCAGCCACTCAATATTTCATTTTGCCCGTGCCACCTCTGGTTCAGATTACCTGCATGCTCTCCATGTTCTGCAGTGGGTGCAGAATTGCTTGTTTCCTCAAAGCTGCTCTGTGGCACTCATCACTGTATCTGCATACTTAAAATTCTAATGAATTTACTTTACACTGCTGCTGTAAGATTAGGCAGCTTTTTATTATCTCTTTACAGGAAAGGGAATTGAGGTATGATATGATAAAGGCAAACAGGTTGAACATCCAGGTCTTCATGCGCAATACGGGACACATGGATCTGATTTTTCATGGCGCTGGACATTTTTGTAGCCCTCTCCAAATAATGAGAGCAAACCTGTTGTGTTTTTTTTGGTCAAGTCTCGTCTGTAATTTGTTTTAAAAATATTTATTTTCCATTATTTTAGGCAAATGCCAGAATCCTCCTTTCTGCCAGAGATGGCTTTGTGTGGGTGTTTGGCCATATTTCCTTTACATGGTCAGCACCTTGTTACCTCTGTAGTAGTTGCAAATGCTTAGCATTAGAAAAAGCCCCAATTCAGCACCTGCAAAGGACAAGCCCCACAGCTGTAGTTTGTAGATGCTTTGGCTTAAGTGATTTGGGAGATCCAGTATAGTAGTCCTGTTTATTCTGTGGACCTAGATGTTTTTGTGTGTTGCATTTTTTCTTTTTTTTTTCTTAAAAAATGGCAATCTAGGAAATGGTGGCATTTCATATTTTTGTGTCTGTACAGTTACTGTATATATATATTCCTCATTCTGGGTGGTTGGTTTATGTTATTAAACACATCATCTGTTATGTGGAATAACAGTAATCTTTTCATATGCAGACTCTGTTGCATGGGCCCGCTCTGCTTGTGGGTTTTTTTGTGGTTTTGGGGGTTTTTTCATGTGTTTTTCTTTTCTGAGAAGCAAATATTTGAATATAACCAGAGAGTGGCAGTTACTGGCCTAACCGTAGTGATCTGGCTGACGAAAGAAATAAGGTTATTCTGCTGCACTTTCAGTCCATCTCTATTGACTCTTAAGATCCAAAATTTCAGCAATTGGCTGTTACCTTTGGCATCTATGATTAAGATAGAAAATGTAGGAGTCTGGTGGACTTCACAGCAGTTCACAATTGCAACTTTTGACTCCAGGCTTTTCCCAGCTTTAGTTTATTTCCACCTTCTACCACTACTAGAGTTCTTCCGTCCTGTCCTTCCCCCTCAACAGGTATCTGTTTCACTGACACTTCCACACTACTTTTTTCTAACCCCCATTTGTGTTGGCTGCCTCTGCCATCTCGTCTCATCTCTGCGTGCCAAGCGAGCCGCTGTTGCAGCACTGTGTGCTCAGTTCTTGTGCCATTCGCTGCAGTGGCTCCCGGTCAAGATGATGAGCAACAGTAAGTAAAATCCTGCTCAGCTGCTTCAGCTTACAGGCGGAGCACCCTCAGCTGCTCTCTGGGACCAGTGCATACTTTCCTCAATGGATGCATGGATGGCAGGTAAGGAAGGGTATGAGATTCCCCTTCATTTGCAGTCAGGAGAGAATAAAGCTGCAGGTCTCCCCAAAAGGATGCTTACCAGTAAGATTCTTTCTTGCCAACTCTCTTGTTTTGTTTTGCTTTAAAAAGGCTGCTAACTTAATTACATTTTCAGGAGAAAAGCAGCCACACTGGTTCAGATCAAGGAGCCTAGGTAACAAACTGTCTTTACCTTAGATAGAAGTAAAAGTCTATAAGGAAAGCTGTGTGCAGTGAAGTGCTGAAGTACTACTTACTGGGAAGGGTGATGAGTGTGGAAAAGCACAAAAATATTTCTTGCTTCCAAAAATCAACCGTGGAAGAAAGGATATGGTGAGGATGAAGAGAAGCCTGTTATATTTCGATGTATGTATGATGGAGGTCTGCAATAAAATGCAGACTCTGTTGCACGGACCCACTCTGCTTGGGTTTTTTGTATGGTTTTTTCCTTTCTCAGAAGCAAATATTTGAATATAGCTGGAGGGTGGGAGTTACTGGCCCAACCATAATGATCTGGCTGACGAAAGAAATAAGATTATTCTGCTGTACTTTCAGTCCATCTCTTGTTTTCTGTTTCCATGGATATCTTGGATTCAGGAAGAGGGGTAATGTAGAATTAGCATTTCCCAATGTATGAATAACTATACCAGAAAATTCCTGTTGAGCTCGATAGCTGATTCCTTCTTTTTAAAGAATCTGCACTGTAGCTTCAATACCATATTATTAGCAGTAGGACTGTAGTGATTTATTATCCCTAACATTTTTGCAGTGCGAAGTAATATGATTTAATAGCACACTGTTCTGAATTACATGGAAATATAAATCCAATACAAAAGTTACCAGTAGCATCCCGTACAGAGCAAAACTCAGTGCAGACATTTGGCTTTGAGTTCAGTTGGTTGTGGTACTTAATCGTGGCCATCACTGTACTTCCTCTCACTGGATTAGAAAACCATACCTGTTACTGGAAAAATACTGCAGCACATAGAATGATTGTTGTGGTGTTATACATGTTTAAAATCTAGTTGAAAACCAATACTATAATTACTCAGTTTTATTCACAGAAGTAGGTTTTATCTTTTATTACATAAGTATTCACGGATCTCAGAGTATGTTCTGTGACCTTTTGGGGTTATTTGTCTTGTTTCTTGTATGCACTAGAGCTTGTGTACTTTAATCTGTGTTTGCTGAGAAGCTGCCAAATAGCCTCTTCTGTGCCGATCTCTCTTTTTTGTGTGTGTATAATCCATGTTCTCATTGATGTATTAAAGGTTTTGTAGAAAAAATGTGAGGCATCTGTATCAGTATTTGCTTATGAATCATATTTTGTGGTATATTTGTTAAATATATGTTAAGACCTCATAAACACCAAGCTAGTGAATATAAGAATATATACTTAGCTGAGTGTTCAAATGTGCTTTAGCGTGTTAGGATGGGTGAGATGTGGTGCCTTTTTCATGTGTTCCCTCAGTTTGTTAATCTGGGGCTTTCAGATCCAACTAGGTAAAGCGTTGACAAATTGATGGAGATTAAATAAATCTAATTTATTCAGTTTTCTTGGGTGTAAGTAGGTCTGAAGGACTGAGAATAACAAGAGGTTGCTTGTGCTACAGAAAAAGTCTTTTGAAACACTGGAATAACTAACTGTCGCTGATAAGAGATCTGATTCTGCACCAGAGAATTGAATGAAAAAAAACCCGTGTTGACGTCAGCATTGCTAGGGCTTGTGTGAATGAAGACAGTGCCAAGAGTTGATGACAGGCAGGGCATCCACTTTCAGATCTTAAGTACTGATGTAAAATCAGAAGTTCACAATTAAAGAATTCCATGTGAGACAGACTTCTTTCCACAATTATATCAATAGCAGTTTCAAAACTGTTTTGCTGTTTAAGTTTGCCCGCTCTGCTGTCTTCATATGAATGCTAGTGGCAAAAAAGTGACAATTTTTTCCTGAGTTTGTAAAACATTTGCCTAGGCGATTTTGAGGCCAGTATTGCTGGAATATAGCTGTCTAGGTCAGGAAGGAAAAAGCAAGACAGATCAGGTGGTAGACATCACGTAGAACAATGATACATTAGGTTATGCTGAATTATTTCATGGTGCAGTTTGGTTGTTAGTCAAGACTTTGCTTCAGACACTTTTGAGAGGCAGAGAATGTTTTATTCTTTGTTAAAATGTAAGAAAAATGTATGTTTTAAGAACTACTGAAATTAGCCAAGATATTTACTATGCATATACACATATATGAATTCCTCTCTTTTTCTTATTTATAATGTATTTAGAGAGTCCTCCTCATTGGTATAGTTTGTTATGCTAGAAGCCTCAGGTAGAATCACAACCCCCTTTTTTATCATGCTGTACAAATAAATTTTCATTTATAATGAGGCAAAAATAATACAGTAGGCTAAAATACTGATATAAAAACCCGCGCGTAGTTGGAAACATTACTTTTTCCTTACAATCTTGGTATCTCTGATCTCCCGTAGCATGTTCCTTTTCTTTCATTGCTTTCTTGACCTCTGATTTTGGGCAGGTTGCATGAGGATGTATTCCAGTTAAGTGCAGTCTGTTCATGAAAACATGATAATGTTTCAGCCCCATAATACGCTGCTTTGGGCAAGGCACTGAGATTCCAGAAAGATGTGGACCAGTTGGTTTAGGGGAAGGAAACAGATAATAAGACGTCTAAGAAAAGTGACCTTTTGAGAAGTCTGAACAAATCGTGCTTGTTTACTGATGGGAGAAACAAATTTTCAGCTATGTAAAAGACTGATGCCAGGAGGGAGGCAATAATCTCCTTTTTATTAATAGCGGGTAGGACATGAAGCTTAATCTGCAGATAAAAGAATGTGGGTTAAATATTAAAAAAGGCCAAACAGAAAACAAATGAAGAAAAGGCAAAAAACTTTCAAGTGGCAAGAATAGCGAGTGCAGGAATAGATCGCCTGGAGACTCTGAAGAACAGATTTTACAAATCTCTGTCTGGATTGCCTTGGAACAGGGCTTGGGCTACTTGACCTCTTCAGGTTCTCTCCTGTATCCCCTGTTTTGTCGCCCCCCCCCGAGACTGGGACTCGTATTCCTTAAGGATCCATACCCTCTGTAAATCCAAATTTAGTATGAATAAATGATACTCTGAAGTTCCAAGTTCTTTATTTGCCATAAAATTTTGCAGTCCTGTAAGCCCTGCTGTCCCATGGTTGTTTGTATTTTGGTATTTACGTTCTTCAAATTGGGATCAGTTTTGTGGGGTTTCTGCTTCTGTATGCTTGAGGAGTAGCTGTTTACCTAATGGAATGGTTTCCTACAAAGCAATCAAGAAACAATTCCATTTCAGAGGCCAGTTCTGCTTCTTCGCTTAATCTCTTTTCAGATGCACCCTCGGAGTACAGGTGGTTTTAAGGAGGAGATGAATATCTGGAAAATGCCAATTTAGGGGCATAAGATGCATTTACATTCAGTCTGGGAATATACTTGCCGCCTGTGAGTCAGCAGTGTCAAACAACTATGCAGCAGAAAAGAAAATGATAAAATAAAAAGGACAGAAGTGACAAAATGAGTGCAAATTATGTAATCAGTGTTTCTCCTTTTATCAAAATAGTTATTTCAAACCTTAATGAGCTTTGCCAGCCAGCGGTAACATTTTGAAGTATTGTATTAATAAGCATTCATTGAATTTTGTTAGTTTTGATATAGCGTTAATTTTCAGTAACGCTGTATTAACATCTAGATGGCATTTATCACTTCTACTAAGTAGTAGAAGTACTGAAAAAGATTAAATATTATATGAAATGAGATCATATCAGTGAAGTGTGTTGCTGCTACAAGATGGAGATCCCTTGGTCCTATGTAGAAAGGCTGGGTGACTTACCGAAAATGGGGTATCTGTTTGTAATGGAGCTATGTGATCCTATGTGGTTTATTACTGCAAATTTATTTATCTTGGCACTGATTCATATGCCCTAGCAATTTTAAGTTCTTGCAGGACCATTACATCATCTGGGTTAAACTCTGTATAATATAGGCTCTTTCTGACTTTAGTATTAAATATGTCTGTATTAAGCTAGTACTTACCATAGACTGCATCTTTTAGAAGTGTTTGGTCTTCATTTACAGACATGGAAGGACAAAGAAGCCACATTTCACTCTAACTTCATCAGTAGTTAACAACCCTCATTGCTGAAAAATGTAATTAAGCTCTATTTCTAATACGAATTTGTCTGGCTTCAGTTTCCAGGCATTGCCTCTGGTTTCTGCTTCAGAGCTCCAATACTTTATTCTTAGTGAGATGTTTATACTCTCTAATGAAGTCACCTCTCAATTCTTTTGTTCCAAATGAATCAGACAGCTCTTTAACTCTTGCTGTAAGGTATTTTCTCTAGCTCTTTGTTATTACTGTATCTATATGAATTGTTTTGGTTGTATTTTTATAAAAAACATTTACAGGAGAACTGCACATACAGTGTTAACATCTGCCTCCCCAGTGCAATACAACATACTAAAATCAATACTCTTGCTGTTTTCCTGTTGATTTATCAAAGGATAGGATTGCTCTGTGCATCTTCATCTCTGTGTCATTCTGGGAGCACAAGTTCACCTAGTTGCTCACTGGGAATTTTTTTGAGCTGCTCCTCTTCAGAACATGCACAGAGTTCTACAGAATAGGTTAGAATATTTTATGTCCAGCTATAAACTTTATATTTGCTGGAATAAATTAATTTTCCCTGAATAAACCCAAGTCTTTAAATGATTACTCTTGAGTACTAACCTTGCCGGACAGAATTTTTCAGATTTTCTCTCTGTACTTGTTGACAGATCAGTGGTGAAAATACTGAATATGATTGCATCCGCACCTTGAGTAGAAATATACTTTCACAATGGCAGCTATTCTTATGAGTTTATATACTTAATATGGTCTGTGTAGTCCTTTTTAATCAAACTGTGGAAAGTGAAGCCTTCCCTGACCCCTTCCGTACTTCCATTTTTGAAAGAAAGTAACAGGTTCAAGAGAGCTTGCCTTCCATAATACATCTTTGGCTTTCCTGAAGCCTTTCATGCAAATTTAGTGAAACACAAGGGAATGTGATAGGTTCAGTGTCCAAGGGCATGGGCTTTTTTTTGCTTAAAAATATACATGTTTGTAACTTGCTACTAGTTGGGGTTCTCCTATATTTTCTAGTATTAGCTATACCACAACTGCTGATGACGAGATGATCAGCTTCCAGTTCTGCCATTAGCTTGTGTTTAATGAGATGCCAAACAGATACCCGGGATGTAGGATGCAGCAATGTTTGTATTTAAAAAGCGGTGAAGGTCTATTTTCATGAGTTCTAATGATGCTTTCACTGCTGATTGGTGGACATCTCTTGCAGGTATCTTCCAAACTGTGTTACAAATGTGTTACCAAATTTTTAATATTCTAATCTGACCTGTATAAAACACTCAGAATACTTCCCTGCATTACTGCATGCATCAGAGCTCATATTTAAGAAAGCCATATGAAGTTGCTTTTGAAAATTTGCCTGCAATCGTTGCAGTGGCTAACTGCCCTTGCTTAAAGAACCAAAAAAACCCAACTATTTTCTCTTCTGAATTTGTCCAGCTTCAGCTTCCAGGTATTAGGTCTTGTTTGACCTTTGGCTGCTCTATTGAATAGTTTGTTTTGAAGCTTTTGTTCCCATAGGTACATACTAGGTAAGGACTGAGCTACTCAATACTCCCTCCTTGGTATAATAAATGAATTTAGTGGTCTGACTTGGTAGTAAGAGATGTTAGTAATTCTCGAAGTTCTCTTTTGGCTTTTTAACATTTTGAATTGTAGATGTTGGTAGGGACATATGCTGTGTCATACTGGTGCCAAATACAGTGATCTCTATTTTCAACCCTCTTTCTGTCTAGACATCTAGTAAGTTGTTATAGTCTTCATGCCTATCTACGTACACACCATAATTCTGTAATTCCCTGTAATTTCAACACTTCTGCGTAAAATTTCCTTGTATCTGTTCCTACATAGGTAGTTTTTTATTATCCTTGTTGCCTGCGTTGATGTCCTTCAAGTGCACGATCCAGATCTGTCCATCAGTGGCGTATCCTCTTCCTGTTTACCATTTTCCCTGGTCCCTCTGCCAGCTGTTGCTTGTATCAACAGCAACTGTTTGTCTTCTGGGTCATTGGTAAACAATTAAATAGCAAAGGGCCAAGAACTGTCCTCGATGGGTCCTACTTAGTTATGATTTTATGTTAAATAATGGACTTTTAAAAATTAATTTTGTTATATTTGTAAATGACTTGATTTTTAAAATCAAAATAATAAGCGGATAAACCATTTGTCTTTGAAAACACCAGATATACTGCATCAATGCTCTTTTCACATTCAGTATTACACTCACCTTTTTTTAGCTGTGGACTTTCTGTATACATTCATTAATTTTAATGGTGACAGTCATATATTTGGACTTATGCATGTAAATAATTATTTAAGAATTTTAGTAACTTAACATCTGAAACTGCTGTCTCAAAGCTAAGATTAATGTGGAAGTCTTCATTCCAGTGATGCTCGGAGGAAAATTTCCATTGACTTCTGTGGGGTGCATTTTTTGTATACCTGTCCCTACGTATATGGAGGGTGCATATCTGGGGATTCTAAATACTATATATATCTAGTTTTGTTTCTATACTTAAATCAACTTATTGAACAGTTTATTGTAATACATACTAGGAAAAGAATATGTCTCTGCCTTTCACATTGGCCAACTAATGAATAGCGTCTTAAGAAATATTTTGCTTCGTTATGTATTTGAATGTGGTATCCGAAATTCGGAGACTTGGGAAAAATGTTTGCCTTTCCCTTCTGTTCTAGAAGCTACCTTGTTGGTTCTCGAGCAAATGTATGTACATGCAGATGAGCAAACGGGATTGTGTTAGCAATGACCAATTAAGGGCATTCTCAGTGGGGTCTGTAACTTACTGTCAGTGCCTGTTGGGTTACAGTCCCTAAATGTTGGATTTGGCAGGTTGATTCAGGGTAAAGCCGTGCCAAAGGGCAGTTTGGGCTTCCCAGGGGAGGTGTCAGGGAGATGGGTGATGCCCGGGCTGTGTTGGCTGCCCGCCCTTCATGGGAAGTGGCGGAAAGAGGAGCTGTGCTTGGTGTGCCTCAAGAGGGTCAGGGCCACCACCTTGATGGGCCGTTATTGGAGCCCTTTTTTTGACCATAAGTACTGGTTGTGGTTTGGTCTCTTTACAGTCTGCTTAGGATGGTTTCCCATACATTGTGTGGCAGCCTACAAATTGAGACGGTAGAGTTCAGCTCTTCCTTCAGCACAAGTGGATTCAAACCCACATGTCCTTCTTGCAGGAGAGAGCCTGTTGTTGTTTATGGGCAGACAGAGGAGGGAGGAAACATGGATGCCTTCTGTTCCTTCCTCTGCAGCTGGAAAATGGCAATCAAAAAGGCGAGTCTTGGAGTCAAAGGGCGAGCAAACCCATTTTCGGCATGCAGAATAAGCTGTTATTTTATTCAGTGAATATGTAATATGTTTATTTAACAACTAGGTTTCGTTTATATCTTTGACTATTAGATCACTTAAGGTTTGTTATGTTATCATTCTGCGTCATGCAGTAGTTGCTCTTCAACAAATTCTCATAAAAGCATTTTCCCATTTTACAGCATTTTATGGTGCTCGTGCCTTTTTTAGGCCCACATGTGAGTAGAAATGCTTTTTAGGTTTTAGGTTTATTTTCTTTTTTCTTTCAGCGTCCCTGTGGATAATATGACTCTTGAGGTAAAGAATTATATTAAACCCAGAAAACTTTCTTCCTATGTGTTTTAAAAAATAATTTAGAAATGTTTTTATTACCTAACTTGCTATTTACAATAATTCTTATAGATTTGTTAGTGATACACTTCATCACTTTTTAAATTTCATAATTGCCAGTTTGTAAGTCACTACCATTAATTTCCCAGTTCTGTGTTGTGTTGGAAAAAATGTAACCTGCCTATCCTTATAAAGAACTTAAAGGTATAGATAAAAAATATGTGAAGCCTCTCCACTCATCTTTTGTTTCTCACATTTAATTTTTTTTACCTGTTTTACAGTTTACTGGTAATTATACTCCACATTAATACTTCATTACTGATTGCTTTAGTAGTGGAAGTCACTCATGTGCTTCCATCTGTGTGGAATATGTCTACTGTGGTGGATTTACTGTATGGAAAGTAGATGTTTAATTCGTGCTACTCTCCCTTAAACGCCGCTGCCTGCAGCAAAGAAGTAGAATAGGAAGACGCATTTCATTCAGTTAAGCCCAAACCTCATTTTTTCCCTTGCTGTCACAACTTTGGCCATACCTGTCTTTGGGATGCCATCAGTCCTGTTTGCACCTACAGTTCAGCTTGCATGTTCGTGTATTTTGTACTTTTCATGTATGTTGTAATCCTAACATTTGGATGTAAAATACTGCATTATCGACATGCAGCAGCACATGAATATTAAGAAGTTGGAAGCACGAGTGAACATTGTTATAAAATGAAAGCCACCAGAAATGTTTGGCTTGCTAGTTTTCATTTTCTTTATCCTTTTTTCAGTTGGCCCCACTATTATGCGTACTGAAATGTGTTACCAAATTTAGCATTTGATTTCTGTGAAAGACTGTTTGCCTCAGGATTCAGCTGCAGCTTGCTGCTGGAGAAGTGAATGCTTGTATTTGCGTCATTCTTAAGTACACTGGAAAAGCCCAGGGAATGAAAAAGCTTTGCTATTGTCTCAGGATAACTTTTAGTCTATGAGTCCTCCACCCACCCTATGATAAGTAGGGATATTTCTGTCACCCTGTTTTTTTTGTTGTGGTGTGGGTTTCTTTGTGGGTTTTTTTGGTTGTAGCATTGGGTTCTTTTGGTTTGTAGGTTTTTTTTGTGTTCTGTTTTAAACTTTTGTGCTATCGTTATCTATAATATCTTGAGGATAAAAACCCACCTTCTTTTAGTTGGGAGCAAAAAGTGTTGACACCCGCAAAAGTGGGAGCAAAAAGATAGTGTTGATGAACTTTCACAGAAAGATCTCTTAGCCAATTATTTATAAACTCTGGCATTTGAATTGTGTTTAAAGGAACAGTGTTTAAATTCTTATTTCTCAGATAATTATGACAATGAACGTATTTCCAAAGCTCAGGCTTTGTGCATAATATGCACACAATATTAGAGCATGATATTTATTACGTTTTTGTAGGTCCAGAGAGGGGAGAAAGGTGCAAAGTGTAAATGTAGTGAAGGCTATCTAAATGATTTCAGCAGCTGAGGGATGAGGGAACATTTTCATCTTAGAGGCAATGGGTTGAGTTTGTGAGGAATGTTTCTGGGAGGAGAGCAAGTATAGACTGAGGTACGTAATGATTCAAATTTTGTTAGTAAAAGCCATGTGGAGAAATTGCTAATTTTGAGCTGCTGGGTCATCTCTGCCAATTCTTTACAACCTGACAAACTTGTTTCCTGCTAATTGTACATGTTCCAATTATGTTTGAGGGGAAAATTAATTGGAATCGTTCTAGAAATCACATCCAGTAAGGAAGAACTAGGGAATACAGAGTTTTAAAATTGCTATGTAGCAGCAAAAGATAAAGCAGGGCATGTGACTCTATGACAGTTTTAAGTGATATGCCAAGGTAGGCAACCTGGACACAGCCAGGGTGACTTTTCTCCAGGCTCTGATGGACTTTGCACATCTGCAAACCCTATGTGTCTTTTCTGGGTGTCAGGAAAGGTTTGTGTAAATTTTTTTATTTTTTTTTTTATTCCCATGCTTACCTACTACAATGCTGTGGATTAATTAACTTAAATCAGAGGTGAGCTACCTAGGTGCTATGATAAACTGTCTCTTGGTGTAGTAGGAGTTTGTGTGGTCCTAGAGGATGTTGACCTGTGTTGAGCAGATGACTCTTCAGTCTGGGCGGTCTTGTCTCTTGGAGAAGGCAAGTGTCACCAGCTGGCTCATCTGTAGTCCTCCCAAACTACAGGAAGTCAGTAGCAGGTTCATCTTAAGCTGTGGTTCATAGTTCCTTCCTCTGAATGACACATGGTGGGGACTGGGAACAGTCTATTGCAATATCCTCTTTGGAATATGTGTTTTAAATGACTGAGCCATAATTTAAATCTTCCTGAAGCCAAAAGTATAACTTCAATGTTATGCAATTTTCTTTTTATATAAGTTCCTTGCTTTCTCCTCTCCCCTTCCTCCTTGCAAACAAAATAGAGAATGATAAACACAATTGAAAGAAAAGTGCTTTGGGAAACGGAAAGCAGGAGAAATAGATAGAACGCTGTTTCTAAAAAAAAAAAAAATAAATAAAAAAGAAATCGGTATTATCATGGCAACTCTGGAGTAAAATGTTAACTTGTTCTGCAAAACATTGTCTTAAAGTTGGCTGCTCATCCAAGAGCAGAATAAGGAACTACCCTTTTTAGACAATAAGTCATCTAATAAGACAGATTTAAATGACAAACCCCTTTAGCAGAAAAATTGGATAAGCAGTTACAGTTTATCTCATCTTTTAAGTAAGATAAATATGACACATACTATCACTAGTAAATATACATTAAGGAGACATTTGTTTTGATGCTGTGTAATGCAGTGATTTGCATGGTATGCTTCCTCCGTTATTGCTTCTTTTACCCGTTCTTTTACCGAGTTACAATCCATCAGGTTTTGTTACTTCTATTCATCCATGCTTATATTCCTTACACCTTTTTTGTCATATGTTTTAAAGGAGAAAGCAGGAGAAAGGAGATCAAAATGAAACTTGGGAAGCAATCAGCTAGAATTCTTCTAATAAGAAAATTTGAATTAATAAACGTACTGTTTATCTGAATTCTTGTTTAATGCCAATTTCTATTTAAATGCAGTTTAGATGTTATGAATAGGTAAAAAAAAAAGTGAGTCTAAAAGGGAGTATGTTTCATAAATCCAGATGAGAATATAGTGGATGTATTAAGTGTGGAGGAAGATAAATTAAAAAAAAAAAAAATTTTATTTTTTATATACAATAAACTCATAAGTAAATACTTGAAGTAAAGAATAACATTCAACTTAAAAAAAAGAAAAAGTGCTGGAAGTCTATGACTGTAAGAGCTAATATACCCAAGAGAAGGCAAGGCAGGAGAGGCTATTTAAAAGAAATGAGAAGTCAGCACACTAATGTTAATTCAGATATCTCTGATGCTGGAAGTGTAACAAAACAAGGTAACTCTGGAAAGCTTGTTTGCGAGAGGAAGCCTTTACATCTAGAGGCAGTAGTAGAGGAGAACTTGAACAAGTATGTTAAAGATGAGCTAGAGAATATCTAGTTTTAGCCAGGTACGTCTCATCTCAACACAGGAATTGTATGAAAGAAAAGAAGATACCCTTGCCTCTTTGCCAAGGGGAATTGAATCTTTACCTCAAACTGCTCCTGCAAAGCTGATAGTATTTTTTAAATTATTATATTTTTTTGTCATTAGTAAGAGGCATCAAAAGCTTCCCATCTCTCTTGCAGTCTATGTCAATACTTTGAACGTTTTACCACAAGTAGGATGTTTTTCACTTTTTACTACTTTCCATTCTAAACCCTAAATTTTGTGCACATTTTAGCTAAGGGTCGGAAGGAGTATCCGGGAAACTACAGGCCTGTCAGCCTGACCTCGGTACCAGGAAAGATCATGGAGAGGATCATCTTGAGTGAGCTCTCACGGCAAGTGCAGGGCAGCCAAGGGATCAGGGCCAGCCAGCATGGGTTTAGGAAAGGGAGGTCCTGCTTAACCAACCTGATCTCTTTCTATGACCATGTGACCCACCTTCTGGACGCAGGGAAGGCTGTGGATGTTGTCTATCTGGACTTTGGTAAGGCCTTTGACACCGTGCCCCACAGCATTCTCCTGGAGAAGCTGGCAAATCATGGCATAGACAAGTGTACTCTTCACTGGGTTAAAAACTGGCTGGATGGCCGTGCCCAGAGAGTTGTGATTAATGGGTTGAAATCCTCTTGGCGGCCGGTCACCAGTGGTGTCCCTCAGGGCTCAGTTTTGGGGACAGTTTTGTTTAATATCTTTATCAATGATCTGGATGAGGGGATTGAGTGCACCCTCAGCAAGTTTGCAGACGACACCAAACTAGGTGGGAGTGTTGATCTGCTTGAGGGTAGGAAGGCTCTACAGAGGGACCTGGACAGGCTGGATGGATGGGTTAAGGCCAACTGTATGAGGTTTAATAAGGCCAAGTGCCGGGTCCTGCATTTTGGTCACAACAACCCCAAGCAACGCTACAGGCTTGGGGAAGAGTGGCTGGAAAGCTGCCCGGCAGAAAAGGACCTGGGGGTGCTAGTGGATGGCCAGCTTAACATGAGCCAGCAGTGTGCCCAGGTGGCCAAGAAGGCCAACAACATTTTGGCTTGTATCAGGAATAGAGTGGCCAGCAGGAGTAGGGAAGTCATCGTGCCTCTGTACTCGGCACTGGTGAGGCCTCACCTCGAGTACTGAGTTCAGTTCTGGGCCCCTTTGTACAAGAGGGTCATTGAAGTGCTGGAGGAGAGCTACCAGGCTGGTGAGGGGTCTGGAGACCTCTCCTCATATGACCTGGGGTCTGGAGACCAGGTCATATGAGGAGAGGCTGAGGGAGCTGGGCATGTTTAGCTTGGAGGAGAGGAGGCTGAGGGGAGACCTCATTGCCCTCTACAACTACCTGAAAGGAGGTTGGAGAGAGGTGGGTGTTGGCCTCTTCTCCCAGGTGAATAATGACAGGACCAGAGGAAATGCTCTGAAGCTGTGGCAGGGGAGGTTAGATTAGATATTAGGAAGAATTAACTTTCCTGAAAGAGTGGTCAGGCACTGGAACAGCCTGCCCAGGGAGGTGGTTGAGTCACCATCCCCAGAGGTATTTAAGAAACGTCTAGATGTGGCACTTCAGGGCATGCTCTGAAGGGCAGAGATAGTAGGTTGTTGGTTTGTGGTGGTTTGTGGTTTTGGTTGGTTTTTTTTTTTTTTTTTTTGGTGCGTGTATGGTTGAACTCAATGATCTCAAAGGTCATTTCCAACCATGAAGATTCTGTGATTCTATACCTACTACAGCTGCATCATACACTAAGTAATACATTCAATAAGTTTCAAAGCCTAACCCTAGCAAATTTGGTCTCATCTTTGGCAAGCCTAGAAGTTTGAATGCCCTACCTGTCTGTGGTCAAGGCATGATAGGTTTTTCTTGTATATGCATCTGTGTAAAGTTGTGAATTCTCTGACCTCAGTACTGCTCTCGTGCCAACTGGCTGCCCATTAAGTTACGAAATGCTGGGTGGTATGTTTCTCTGAGGAAATATGTTACCTCACTTCTGACTGTATTAATTCTTTTTTAGATGAATAGCATCAGAAGCTCTAGTAATAAATAGCCAATTTAATTGGCTCAGTGGTTCACCTCCAGACAGATGGTATTGCTCTCCTTTTGCACAATACGTTATAGGAACTGTAAGACCTAGTGATTAATTCTTATCAGAAGAAATTTAGTCTAGTTATCTAGAGATAAATCCTGAAATGTTTGACCTCTGAATGTGGACTTTCTCTTCTGGGTACTTACATCATGGTGTGGCAGCGGAGGATCTTTTTTCTTGTGTAACTTTTGGTCTTGACTTCCATTTCATAATGGATATTTGTTATCTATTTTAACTTTTGTTTACCTATTCAAACTGATGCCGACATATTAAATATATGTATCTGATACTTCTGAGTAGCTTTGGTTTTGTAGTGTTGGGAACATAATTCAAAAATTCTTGGACAGTGGGGCTTGCCTATGTGCTCATTTTCTGTTATGTTTTTAAATTAATATTGAACTTACTAAATTTATAAAAAAATTCTTCTATGTTTCTGAAAAAAAAAGTCAGTATAAAGTTTGTCAGCACAGCCTACTGCAAGATCACAGTGAAAGTTCAGCTTTGGCTGTGTTGTTTTCTCAGTATTAATTAAAAGTTAGGTGTCTTGTTTGTGTAAGGGAATGGTAACAATAACTATTCCTTATGCTAGCCAACTGCCCAACAAGTACTAGTGCATAACTATAGGAAGAGGAAAATGTTGGTTAATGCAGAGTCTACTTATTTTCCCGCTGTGCTAAATTTCAAAGGCATAGTTTTTTAGAAACTTAGAGAAATCAGTACATATTATTCTCTTCTATGACATGTGTGCATGAAATGAAAAAGCATGATTTTTTTTTTTAAATGTTAAGTATTTCATGTTACAATCAAAGTTTGAGGAATAAGAGGATGAGGCCTTTTCTACAAAGAGGATGGGTACATTCACAGCAAGGAATGAGCTATATGAATGGCAGATCACTAATGATTTTTATTAAAAATAACATAGGGCTCTTGTGTGACAGCTTTTGTATTGTTTACTTCATATACCTTCCTAAAGACAGAAGTGAGGTGTGATTTTGTTTTCCTCCTATAAACTTGCATACGATATAGCAGGAGAAAACATTTTCAAGTAAGTTGTTTCTTTTGCTTTCATCGAGATAGTATTTGCAGATGATGCCTTAAACGCATAAGGAATTTGGAATGTGTATCAGAAAAAGGTCAGTAAACATGTTCTATATATGTAGAATATATATGCACAATTTCATAGAAATCAAAGTACAAACAATTTGCTAAACTGAGGTAATGTTTGAAGTATTTTTAATAATGCAATTATTAAGCATTTTACAAAACTAGATAGAATTTATGTATTAATTGCCAGAAGATGACCAGGTCATAAAGTTGTGAGATGGTACAGGGAATTAGAATAACATACACCTTCTCTACCTGCAGAGCAATCGGATTGTCTTGACATACAGATGCAATTATCTTTAGAAGGTGTTTGAATTAACTTGTGCTGTGTTACTGAGCTTGAAGAGAGGTTATTTTGGGCAAAAATCTGCACCTTGTCTCAGATTTGAAGACAACTCTGCTTCTGTTTGGCATTTTTTTCTACCAATTCACATCTACTGTAATATTTCCCCTGCTTCTAAAATAAGGTTTCCAAACTGACTAGAGAATTTTGAGTGCCTAACTTGCATTAAGATCTGATTTTTGAGAAGGAATAGCTGCTCCTTATTTTCTGAAAATTGAGCTTGTTTAAATTGATGTAAGTTGAGTGCTCTGAATTTTTTTTTTTTATTTAAAGTCTTTTCCCTTGACCATCAACTAATAAAAAAACCCAAAACATTTTTACAGCAAGATTTAGTACTTCCAAATGAATTAATTTCTTAAAAGGACAAGCCAGCTATTTTTACTGTCTGTTCAGGAGTTGATGGATTGTGAAGGAAATGTGAATGCGGTCATTGTAAAGTAAGCACTGGGCGACGTTCAGTGCGAATGCTTCTCCATACTTGGTTGTGCTCAGGGTGTGATGACACGGAGGTGTGACACCGCCCTCGGCCCTGAAGTCTGATTGCCTGGCAAAGAGCAAAATCACCTTGTTTCGTCCTCCCGATGCTCAGTGTAGCACCCCTGCATGAGAACAAACCATACATCGTTTGGTTTGCCTAAAGCTGTGGGTGCTTCCCAGTCCCAAACAGTTGCTGTGGTTGTGTGTGAGCCTTTGGCCTGGAGCCATTAGGGGTTGCAAGAGCCAGACTGGCACTGTATTTAGGGACTCTTCTAAACCATTAACAAAGTGAGGTTCAGAAGTCCTCTGGAAATGTTGCACTCTTAGCCCTTCTTTAACATAGATATTGTCCTGACTCTTTCTTTGCCCGTTTGAGGGCTCTTGGATCCCTGGGGAGTAAGAGATCATTAATAGTCCTTCACTGGAAAAACAACGTGGACCTTTGGTTAGAGTAACAATGTGGATGAGGGGTAAAGGACAGCCATACAGTCTGCTCTTCCTCTCTGTCTGCATCTTTTGGTGGAAGACTCAAGTGGGTGCTGGGGCCCTCTGGGAAGAGCTAGCTCAGAGAGAGGGCCACGCTGCCGGCTTGCACCCTACTTGGCAGTGGGAGGTGCTCGGCCTTTTTTCCCTGGTGCCATCATGTGAAGTTGGTCCTGCTGGCCCTGCCCCAGCTCACCTGCCCTCGTCACATCACCTTCCTCTGCAGGAGGTCAAATACAAACACGTGTGGTGTCTGGAGGCTTGCGGAAGAAAGCAGAGATGGGAATGGGAACAAACCCTGGCTCCAGTTTTGGGAGTTGATGTCGGTGGTGGTTCCAGCTGTCCCCACATGACCTACCTTCTCCAGGAACATGCCTGCAACTGCCTCTGCCTTCTCCGCAGCTCTGTGTACCTATGCCATGCTTTATCAACACACAGCTCAAGTGTGCTTCAATACAACTTAAATAATGCGCACGAGTTGCCCTGGGTTGACCTTACCAGGTAGAGAAGTTAAACCTTATGGAGGTGCTTATTCCCTTTTACCATTAGATGGAGCAAAGAGCTGTTCTCCCCCTCTAAGCCTCAGAGCTGAGAAGTCTTTGCTTAAGCTCTTCCTGGGAGCGAATGAAGCCTCAAGTGTTATGTGTCTGCTTCAGTTCAGAAAAATGAAGTGCCCAGTACAGAATCCCAGTGTGTTTTACCATCTATTTAAAGTTGCAAAACTAAGTATGTGGTAAATGAATACCATCTGTAGTGAAGCAGCTTTTACGCACAAGTTCAATCTTTCATGCATGATTTCTACTTTAACCCTCTCAACTTGCCTGAAAGGTTCAGCCAAAATGATCAAAGGGATGAAATCAAATGCTTCTTTTTAAGAAGTGACTTTTTGCTATCAGGAGGTGAGTATAACTGATGCCTGAGACTTAAATTATTAGCCTACTGCATTGAGAAATGTAGTTCTTGTGATTCGTAAATCATTTTCCATTGGAGCATCTTTACATGCTGTGAAGCTATACTTGATATCTTGTTTTGTGTGATAACTGCTTTTTAAAATGTATTTATTTCTCCATTAACTCTTGGTATTCTTTCTTTGGATATTTGTAAGGGCTGGGCGGAGAGGGAAATGGAAAGGAGCAGGATGAAAGCCTGCTTGTGGCTGGCTATGGTTGAAGTTGTCTGTAGTGTTCTGTATGTGAATACATGTCCCAGTGCATTGTGTTCATTTTGCAAGGGCTTGATCAAAGTAGTATTTATTTCTGGCTATTTTTTTTTTCCCCCTGAAGCTTGAGTCCCATCTGACAGATGCAGAGTTATTTATGTTTTTGTATTGGGACTGAGAGCTAAGTTTGTTACCTGGATCTTGGCTAAGCCTTTCCGCTCTTGGTGCCTGTTAATGTGTGGTTAGTTCCTTCCAGTGCTTGGGTTTTTTTTTTTCCTGTTTGTGTGTTTGTTTGTTTGGTTTCTTTTTCCCTACATTGAGCAAGTATTTGGCAATGAATATTTGATTCTGCAAATAGTTATTAGTTTGCAAAGCCACTGGAGTCTCATACCTACAGCACACATCCTGCAGAAGTACTGTAAAACTGACTTAAGGTATTCAGTGTGTGAATAATTGTCAACAGTAAATCTTGCTACATTCAGCTTGCAATACCTTATTTGCAAGTGCGTAGTCACACTGCGTTGTAATTATTCTCTGGCATATTTTTCTATTCATATTACTCAGCATTTATTGACATGGTATTACATGAGACGTTCTAAATTTTTTATGAGGTAAAAGGGTTATGCCTTTTAACAAGGCCTTAGATACAATTTTAAGATTACCCACCTTAATTTCTAACTATTTATACCTATCTAGTTAATTCAGTAAGAAAGGACAGTTACTTACAGTTTTGTTTTCAGTAAAAAAGAGATGAGTTTTCTTTCCTCTGCAGTCTTAATGGTGGTTGAACCTCTTTAGGGTCCTCAGACGTTTGTGGCAAGGTGGGATCTTGTTCTGTGGATGAGACGAAGCTGCTTGGTGAGCTTGCTGATAATGCACAAAGCTCTACAAAATTGTACAAAGCAATTGCAGGAAATAGGGTCTTTGGAGAATGAAACAAATATATTATGATCGGGTTTTGTGTATAGTTCAGTGCTTGGACATAATCTAGTTCATTATTGCACTGACTGTAAGTACTGTAGAAAGATCACTTCAGGCTTACCAAAAGTAATGCAATCTGTGGATAGCTCCTTGAAATAGAGGCTTCCATTACAAATCCGGATTTTAAGTGATTTATCATTCAGCAGTGATCATTAGAGCTGCAACTCCTCCAGCTTTTTACAATACCAAACATTTAAAGCACATCCAGGTTATTTGCTTATTCATAGGGAAGAGTCAGTTGCCTTTGATTCACTGTAGTGAATATTCAATCCAGTCTTTCTCCCCCTCTCTTTGTCCTCTCTTGGAGTCTAATGTGTGGTTTATTTCATTTCAAAGTCTTCGTGGATCACCTCTGCATCTGTAGCTGGCCTCTCATAAGTAGCAGGAACACCTATGTAGTGATGCAAATAGAATATTATAGTATAGTTATATTATGTGAAACAGTTGACAGAAAATACTGAATGTGTTTTTGAATCTGGTCTTTTTATAAACAAAAAGTATTATCCGCTACTAAAAACTGAAGGAAATAAAAC
This sequence comes from Chroicocephalus ridibundus, assembly GCF_963924245.1. NCBI lineage: Eukaryota > Metazoa > Chordata > Aves > Charadriiformes > Laridae > Chroicocephalus > Chroicocephalus ridibundus. The sequence continues at coordinate 83,765,209 of NC_086284.1, forward strand.
ATTGAACTAGATTAGCAAACACCAGTAATTCAGTCAGCTTTCCTTTCTGTAGTAAGAGCTGTGCAAGATTTCTTTTGGCTTTGCAGGTGAACTGAAAAATCTGATTTTATACAGTTTAAAGCCAGAATTGATTTTTTTTTTTTTTTTTCCTCCTGTCTGTGAATATTTCAGACATGTCATACTGTGGAAAAAATGTAGCAGTCTTCCTCCATGCACAGTATGGTGCCGTGGCTGAGGCACTTATTTAGGAACTCCAAGTTCACATCTGTTCTCCAACATGTTTTGAGCAGAAATTTGATAAATAGTTATCCAGTGGGTTTTTTGGGGTGAGTGGGGTAGGTTTTCTATTTTTTGTTGTTTGGTTTTTTCCTGCTTGGTTTTGGGGTGGGATTTTTTGTTTGTTTTTGGAATCGTGCTTTGGGAGAGGGGGTGAAAATTAAGATGAAGGTATTTGGACAACTTGATCTGGATTGATGAACGTTTTTAGAGTGACTGAAACTGCATATTTTTTCCAATGTATTTGTCAAATAGTAAAATCACCTGTCTATTATTTAAAAATAACTATGTTTCCAAGGTAGCTGATAGCTCTTTACCCTGTGGGAATAAACCTGAGAGTGCCAAAATGACTTGGCACGGTATCTCTGTTTAAAATATAGGCAATCCTTTTAAAACTTGTGTGTTTTACTTAGAGACATGTTGGTTTCCATTCATATTTTTGTTTAGACATCATTATTTAGGTAATAAAAGCACTATTACATCCACAAGCTGTCTATGCTGTACGCGCATGCTGTGCACCTATTGAACTGAAAGAATTGGAAATTTTAAAGACTTAAACACTTACAGTAATGTAACAGGGTTCTTATGAAAGGGATAACCTGTTATAAAACTTTATTAGACCATTTGTTGTAACTAGCGGTGAGCTGGGGAGCCGTGTTATTGATAAAGAAAAAGCTTCTGACATGATGTTTGCTTGCTAAAGGCTCCCGGTAGCCACTGGCCTCATGCAGTCTGCGGAGTGAGGCTTGCCAGTAAGTACGAGCACATGGTCACTGTGAGGAAGCAGGGTCTCTGATAAAGCCAAATCAGCTTCATTTTATCCATAGGAGGAGATGTTCAGATGGCAGAGAACAGTTTTTGAACGGTCAGAGGGGAAACAGTGGATTTAGTGTTTACTTTGAGTTTAGGTAGAAGCTGATCTCATTACTGCTTGCGACTGAACAGTAAAATGATTGTGAAATATTCAGCTGTTTAATGGGCATTTTCTGGCTGCATTCAAAAACTCCATTTATTTTCATATTGTGCATTTCTCTGTACGTTTCCTGTATTAAAAATCAGGAAAAAACCCTCTTAGCCCTCTAATTTCCTCATTTGTTCTGTACAAAAAAAAAACCCCATGACTTCTGCAAAACATCCCAGTACTAGGAAAAATCCCCTAAACTTGATTATTTTTTTTTTCCTGGTAATTCCAAAATTCAGTAGTTCTTTTCATTTGCATCCATTGCTATAATCAGTACCCTTTGTTGCTGTGATGCAATAGAAAAATCCATGAGTTTGTAAATAACAACACACAGAGGTTGCTTCTCTTCTGGGTTTCTGCTAGACTTAATAAACTGGTGTGGATGCGAGAAATGAGGCAGTGTCAGGTAGAGATGTCCAGACTGACAGCAGTGTATCTCTGTTGACTACTATTAATGGCAACGGTAGATTAACTGCACTGTTTTTATCCACTAATAGAAGCTGGGTATTTCTAGTTATACAATATGTAGAGGTTATGTGCACTGAGAACACTACTGTAAAAGGATGAGTATGGCTATGAAGAGAATAATGAACATAAGTAAGTTCTATTAAAATTGACTTTTTGCCTCACTTGCTACCTAATGTGGGCCTTATTGGAAATCTCCATACAGAAGCTGCTAATTTCCTACGTATTTCCAGTAGGATCTCATAGATCTCAATTTTTTGTGATTCTTTGTTTCTAAGAACTATAGAATCATAGAATAGTTTGGGTTGGGAGGGACCTATAAAAGTCATCTAGTCCGATACCCCTGCAATGAGCATCTTCAACTAGATCATGAATTAGCATCTTCAACTAGATCAGGTTGCTCTGCCCAACTTGACCTTGATTGTTTCCAGGGATGGGGCATCTACCACCTCTCTGCGCAACCTGGGCCAGTGTTTCACCATTCTTATTGTAAAAAAAAAAAATAAAAAATTTTCCTTACATCTAGTCTCAATCTGCCCTCTTTTAGTTTAAAGGTATTACCCCTTGTCCTGTCGGAACAGGCCCTGCTAAAAAGTCTGTCCCCATCTTTCTTATCAGCCCCCTTTAAGTACTGAAAGGTCACAATGGTCATCATGGAGAGAGGGCAAAAAACCTTCCAAACACCTTAAATCTCTAGAAGGTACCATTTGTCAGCTTGCTCATTAATGTGCTAAAGAAGGACTGAACTTTTAGGTGGGGGGAGAGGAAAGGTCTTGACACTGAAATTGGAAAAGTCATTAATATTGTGACATGTGACCTGCAGTGCACTACTTTCATAATAGCTTCTGTACCTAAGAGACGTAGTAAATGGAAGAAGCAATAGATTTTTTAATGTGAACAGACGTAGCCATCCACTATAGACCTAAAAACCTATATGAGATTTTTACGGGTGGCCCCAAAAGTAAGTCCTGGAGCACTGTTGTAGTGATGCCTAATCAAAGAAATCTTTGAGCCACAAAGCACTCGGAGGCATTGGGATTTTGTTGTTGTTGCTTTCTTTCCAAGGGCTTTAAATGTGGCTGTACCTTTTCAAAACAGCCACAAGCAGCTTCCAGACCTGAAAGAGTTGTGCTCTTTAGGAGGAGCCAATCTCAGAAAGAGAAAAAGCAAGTAGGCTCCTCAGAAGAGGAAGGATGTGAGTGTCTGGGCCAGAGCTGGTATCCAGCCCCAGGGTCTGGCAGGGTGGGCTGAGCCCTGTGCCCTGCGCTGGGGCGTTCGTCATGCGGTGAAGGATAAGGAGCTGGAGTGCTGCCAGCCAAGGCTCTTTGGAGAGAACAACAGCCTTGTGAACAAGCAGGAGCGCCACAGAGGAGGTTTTTTTCCTTCCTTTACCTTGTTGAACCTTTACCTCTGTTGAACTCTCTCTGTAGTGCTCTCTGGCCCAACTGTGGAAATGCAAGCTCTTGGCAATGTGCTGGTCTTGAAAGGAGAACACAAGGGAGGCAGTGGGGCTAGTTATGATTTGCACGTTACATTAATTTTTTTATAATATTCCCTTCTGAAGCTCTGGACGTGTGTACAGGCTGCGTTAACAATGTGTGAACAAAATGTACCTGGGAATACGCAGCTTTCCCTGACCCACTTGTAGTAGCAGCACTCTAGAGAGAATAAGACAGTGATAAAATGAAGGTAAGGGAGCTCAGGGTCAGAGCAGTGAAGCTGCCAGTGAGGTTGGCTGGTGCTCATGGTTTGTGTTCAAAATGGTCATGTCCTTTGTGATGACTTCACTTTGCTCTGCTGGGTATGTGTTTACGCATACAGTAGCATGCATTGTATCCTTTGGGTCATTTTCATGATGGTTAATGACAGTACATAAGATAGGATGAACTGTAGAGTTCCTCCTGAGGTTTGTAAATGCTCCCTTAGGAATTTGTATCTAAGATTTCTGATCAAGTTCTTGTACTTTCTCATGATGTGAGGATCAGTGTCTTAAGTTTGTTTCTAGTGAATGCAGAGCTGTATCTTCTACCTGAAACTTACGTGGGCGTTCCTTTTAAGGACACAGTGATTTTTTTCTAGGTTGGTAACTCTTGAAGTGCAAGTTGTGTTGAGAATATTTAGAATTTCTTCAAGAAAAAAAAAAAAAAAAGAGTAAGCCTTGGCTTACTTGTCATCCTTGTTGTCAAAGCCATCTTATTGTCTCCCTTGTCCCACCTTCACTTGTATAGCCAGCCTTGTTATTTCTTCTTTCTTGGCTTGGTGAGTTCCACTTTAATTATTTGTGCAGCTCAGGGCTGGCACTCTTCCACTGCCATTAAGAAGGTTATTTGTAGACCTGCAAGCACAAATCTTTCAACTTTGAGGATAGCCTTACGTTTACTTTACTCTTATTTTCTGTAAATCAAATCCTTCATGACATAGATATGGAATAACTGTGATTAGAGTGTCTTCTCCACTACTTTTGCATGTTTATCAATTTTGTGCTTGGTTTTCATCATATTTCTCATCTGTTACTTAATCTTAGATGTTTGAGCCTTCAACATCAAGAGCATGGCTTTTTCTTAGTTGTCCTTCAAAAAAAAGAAAAAGGTGAGTTGGTAAGACACCGGAAGGTCTTGATCCTAACTGTGACATTGGAAGGTGAAGAACAGTGATGCCGATATTTGTGCCAGAAGTGGTGTACGTGAGCCTGGCATAACTGTAGTCGAGGAGCTGTGCTGAGGAACCAAGGCTAGTCCTATGTAATCAGCTGTCAGGGTAGCTCTGACAGTAGTAATTCTGACTTTTGGTTTAAGGGTATTACTGTCTAAGAAATATCAGTAATTGCCCCTTCTTTTCATTTTTTCATAGACTTTGTGTGATGAATCACAAGAATTGTACATCACTGAACATGCAGAAACTCTGAATTTTTGGTTGTGAAATCTGGCAGTCGAGTTGTCAGTCTAGACTTGTCTGCAAATTGTGATCATGACTAAAATTAACTTCCGTGAATGTAATGAAACAGACTGAAATCTAGCTTATGGTACAAGTAATAAGCTGAACAGCAGAACTCATCATCTACAAACAGTGAGTTGTATAAGGTCTGTATAGGCTGGGAAGAAAAATGTAACAATATTTCTTAAAATTTCCCAATCTCCAATTGCTACATCTTCTCAAGAAATGGAAAACCTCTGTTGTTTTGATAGCAGAGTTACCTTCTGGTAGGGAAACAGAAGTTATATCACGTGATCTGCATGATCAGGCCTGATCCCTATATGTTCCAGAAATGGAAAATACCTGTGCTTTAATGAATTTGCTCACATCTCGGACATTAAATAAATCTCACACTTTTTTACCAATTATAAGGCTTGGGAAATTTTAACAAAATCTATACATGTAAGGATCAGTGATGTCCATTTTTTGTAATTCAGGGTCTTAAACTTTTAAGATAAATGCCAAATTATCATCAGATCTATAATAATGCTGTAATAACTCTGAATTAAAAATACCTTTGATTCTTCATTTCTGTTGGTCTTTCCACCAAGGTGGTTTTTTTTTTCATTACAAAATGAATAGCTTTTATTTTCTTCTTTTCATTTGGCGCATCCCTAAAGTATTCATTTGGTTCATTAGTAAATCAGCTCAACTGTGGAATCATATGAAAAATATCTAAGCTGAGATTTAAAAACACAGGTTTTCTCTCAAGGAAGTAACAACAACAACAAGAATGCCACATTTCACATTTACTTCTTTGGCTAAGGCTTGCCAGGTATCGTGTAGAGCTTAAAAAATATGCAAGGAATAAAATGCATACTGATACACCTGGGGAACTAAATAATTGCTTCATGTTGTTATGGCTGTTTATTTAATCAATAATTTTGTCTCAGTGATTTTCTTGATATTCTTTTGATGGATGCTCTCTAGATTCAAATGACAGCCAGCAGGTATTTTTCCGAGAAGAACTGACCAGATGAAGAGCTCTTTTTTGGCAAGGGGGAAAAAAAAATTCAAATAATTGACTCCAGCCAGTGCCAGTTGGCTTCATCAAAGACTGTTAATCAAAATGCCAAATTTAGTTCTCTCCCATTGTTATGAGCTATTGCATCTGTACAGCAGATTTCACCCAAACTGTCCCAATTCAAAGTTGGGAGTCACTGGTAGAGATAAATATAAAAAAAAATATAAATGCCTGCTATAGTCCTGAGTATTTATTTTCTTCAGTTTAGTAGTTTGTGGTGCAGTTATGTAGGCATAATGGATTCGTCAAATATTCAGTTTTTCCTGGACACCTTCTTGTAAGGTGTCTGTGCAGGGAAATGTGTTGTTTTGTTTAGGGAGGATGTGTGCATGCACATAGAATCCTAAATACAGGTTTGAAGAAAAGTGTCATGTGCCTAGTGTGACTCAGACTGTCATTAAACTTCTTTTATAATCTCTGTTTAGGTATGATGTTTATTTTTCTAAGTCTTTTTTTTTTTTTTTTTTTTTTTAATTCCCTCTAGTGTAAGGAGACATGTTAGAAAACGTACTTTTATTTCTCTGAGTTACTCTTTATGATCAACAGTCTTCCCTCAGGAAAGTAGGTTGTATAGCAATGACTCCTCTGCAGGAATGCATTTTAATATACTGTTAATGAACACTTTTATATAGAAACTTAGGAATAGAAATTTATTAGTTCCTTCCTTTGATAATTATGGAGATAGATGCTTCTAATCTAGTTTCCTGTTACGTGAATATAATACCGTCACTGTTTCCTCTGGAAACTTACTGTTTAGATAACTGTTCTAATTATACATCACAGTTATCTATAGTCATTTTATTTTACATTATATTAATCTTCTTTAGAATGACACTCATTATTTATTCATATCTAGACCATATTCATATTTATAGAGGTGCAGCGGGGTTGCCATTAAGTAGAAATCAAACAACGTTTTTTCATTAGTTGTACAGTAGATTTTCTTGTTCCTTTTTTCAGGTTTAGTGTGCGGAGTTACATGTTTTGCTGTCTTTTGGTGTTTTGCACAAAGGATTGTTACAAAATACAGAAAAGAAAATGATTTTCACAGAGCAATGCTTCCAAAACCCTAAGTTCGTATTATAAAGCCTGAGAACTATGTGAAATTTTCAAGAAAAGTAAGTATGATGAAAGGAATATAAGCAAAAGTGGCGGGATCTCAAGGAAAACATCTCAAATAGTGTGGGACCATGGAAAATAAAGCATTTACAAAAGCAGCAAAATTCAGATAGTAGTATTTAGAGAAACTTAGTTTAAAATCCCGTTTCATATATGAAATGGAGGACCTCTAATCAACCGATAACTTCTTTAAACTTTAAATATGTGTACCAAATTACTTTCTATTAGACCGTTTATCTGAGGTAGGGTCTTGTGGGCTGGGTAGTGTTAGGTTCAGGTTTTGCTGTCCGTTGAAACGGATGGCAAATCCTGAGTAATGGGACACCAGTCACTTGTGGTACAAGGGCAGAGCAGAAAGCTGTTGATGTTTTGGAATGCAAATGTATTATCCAAATGATGTTCCCATCACATGAACATGCTTGCTTGCTTTTGGAGGTCCCAAGAATTTTGCTTAACAAAGAATGCCAAGGAAAGAAAAAAGGTTCTTCTTTACTGTTAAGAGTATTTGGAAACTTTATTTTTCAGTCTTCCTTCTTAGCGGTTTGCACAGATTCATCATCTTGAGTACCTATCCATTCCTCTCCTAGTCTGCAAGTAAGTACAAATAATGTAGTTAACTGCAGTGCTTCCCAGGTAGTGAATTCATTTTCTGTTCTTGGTCCTTGGCTTTTTTATTTTGATTTTTAATGCTGACGGCTAGCCTGTGTTAGACGGCTAGTCTGCTTCTGTTGCCCATCCTAGCCTCCTACGCTGTAGACTGGACTCTCCTCCTGCTTCTTCTGATTGCCACCTGTGCCATCCGCATCTCATGTATCGTGGGTTTATATAGGCAGAGGAAGGGAAAAGGCAAGATTCCATAATAGAATGAGAAATTGGATTATTCTTCATGCTTAGTAAAAAGTAAACATCCTGGGAGCAGGGAGGTGTAACAAGATGGTTGTTTTATAGATTTTTGTAAGAGTAGTTTGATTTCTGCCTCCAACCACAGGAAAAAACTAAGTGAATGTAACAGCAAAAGAATCTTACTAATTTGCAGCTCTATCTCTTGGGTACTGTTTTATTCCTCAATATTCGTGAGAAATTAGACCATTAAATACTTTTGATGAAGTATTTATGTATAAATACTTGATCATTTGTGCTAACAGTCTTCAGTCTAAAACATTCCAAAAGAACAAGTTTGGGAACTGCCAAGCTTCAAATGAACAGTCAGGATTCAGGGAAAGATGGAAGGGATGGTAGTAAGAAAATGGAATGAAGAATATATTTTAATAATAGCAGGCTACGCTTATTTGCAGTTTTGTTTGGTGAACTACTTTTATCATGGTTGATACTGCTTAATGGACAGGTGAGAAGACAGTATAAGAATGAAGAAGACCTTACAAGGTGAGAATGCCTATATTACATTGTGCTGCTGGAAGGGTTTATATAGAGAGGCTAAAACTGGGATGAGTATAATAGAAGTATATTTACACTGTGGTTAAGACTGCAGCATAACTTCCTCAGGTGATTAGAACGCATTTTTATATCTGGTATGAAATGTTTTAATTCTAGCTGTGTTTTCCCCAAGGTGAGCGTATACTTCATAAGTATAGGATGTCAAGAAATCTAAATTAACATCGTTTAAGTACCATTGTCCTTTGTGCTGCTGGAGTGCTCAACCATTTGGGCTTACTCTCCCTTTCTATACAAGGAAAAATAAACAAAGATACTTGATTGTCTTATGGTATGGTGGTGAGTAAAATACTGTGAAATGAAAAAAAAAATGGAGAAAAAGAATGTGTGCTTTAACAGGAGCATTTTGAACATATTGGTAACAGACTGCGGAAAGCCTTGGCAGTTTTCTAAGTGGCAGGTAGTTATTAGAGGAGGAGGGGAATCTTCTTTCATGTGTGCACTTTCAGCAAAAAGACCCACATTTTAACAGTGAAGAAGAATCTTATTCCTTTCCTTGATTTGCTTTGTTAAGCAAAATTCTTGGGACCTCTGAAAGAAAGGAAGCGTGTTCATGTCATGGGAACAGCATTTGAATAATACAATTACATCATCCTCCTGCAAATCCTGAATGTTTATATTATGGGGTTTTGGGTCTCATAAAAAGACATTAGTTTTTATATATTAAAAAAAATAACAAAAACGTTTAATGTGTATATATAGATGTCCTGGTTTGGGGTAAAACGGAACCAATTTTCTTATCAATAATTTGTATACATTGTATATATTTCATTATTTTCTTATTAATACTAACTTTTCCTTTTATTATTAGTATTTCATTAAAGTAGTTCAGTTTCTTTTCAACTCATAAGTCTTTCTCTCTTATTTTCTCTCCTCTCCTCTGAAGGGAAATGCTCCGCTTTCTCTGAAGGCGAGAGAGGTTAAAGAGAGCATCTGTCATTCATTTTAGTGGCCAGCCCGGCCCAAACCATGACAATATATTATATATACATATATAGCAAAGTTGTCCATAAAGATACCAGTGAACAGTTAAAACCTAGTCAGTGGTGCTTCTTTTTGTGCCAGAAGTCAGTCCCACTGCTCAGACCTTCAGTCCACCTAGAAGTTGATCTGGAGTTCCCTGGAGGTTTTATATGTCAGTTCAGGGCGAAAAGGTTTTGAGATCCTTTCTTTGAATTCTGCTTTGCTTTTTGTGCAGCATTGGAGTATTATCAGTTGCTTGGCAATGATTTCTTTTGGGCCTTTTTTCTTTTTCTTTGTGATGGGGGTTTTTTTCTGGTTTTGCGTGCGTGTTTTTTTTTTTTCCTAGTTGTGGGTTTTTGTGTTTTGTTGGGTTGTTTTTTTTTGTTTTTTGTTTTTTGTTTTTTTTTTTTTTGTTGGTTGGGCTTTTTTGTTTGTTTTTGAGTTGTGGAACAACTGCAATATGTAATTCCCCCTATCTTCCAAGGAAACCAGAAGTCTGAAAAATATTAACATATTACTTGTGCTGTGTCCCACTATCTTCAAGTCATTTCCCCATCCCAAGTTAGTATTATAGAATATAGAATGATTTCATAACTTATAGGAAAGACTTCAGCTCCTTGTTGTCATGATCTGATCTTTGTAGAGGAAGAAGCAAATGGTATTCTCTTGCTCAATAAAGGGGCTTGCAATTTCTTTGCTCCTTCTTATGACATAGCTGCTAGCAACAGTGGTTAAGAAGCTTTTTCTTCTGGCTTCTAAGAAGATCTAAAAGAGAGGAGCAACACCAAGGTGAGGCCCTTACTAGGAATGGGGGGATTTAACTACTGATTTCAGTATTATTTTTTTTGGTTGAAGGAACTAGGAGGCACTAGCTTTGATACTATTGACAGAATGTTCTTTAAGCTCTGAATACTGTTATGAAACCTAGACCTAATGAACAGATCATAATCTTTCGGAGCCAAGGCTAAACCAACTTGCTGGAAGCCTGGTGCGGCTGGTGCTGTATCCTTTGTTCTCTAAGCCTATTTTGTTACAAAAGCCCAGAGGGGCCTCTGAATCGGATGCTGTTGCCTTGCTTGACTCCATCACTGAGTTTGTTTCCCTCAAGTCTTTGCAGTTTTCTGTATTTTCTGGCAAATCTAAGTCTGCAAGCTGTGCTGGGTCCGTGTAAAATAATTACTTTGAAATTAAAATGCACATATGAGTATAGGAAACACCAAAGAATGAGTAACCCTTTCTGTCCTGTCGGATTGTTCTGTACCTGTGTTGGACAAGGGTATCAGAAACTCCATCCAGATTATCTGTGTTTCATTGCCCTTACTCAAAACTGGTCTCACAAATAGGGAAGTCAGTGAAGAAAATGATGATCCAATCTGCTTTTAACATTATAAATGCAGATTGGTCACTAGATGAAATAGTATCTGCTGCATCTCGTATTGAGGGAAGCTGAATTAGCTATATCCTCCCCTGTTTCTCAAATGTAGAGCTTTTGGTATTTGTTCCTTCTTTATTAGTGACAAACTTCATCCTCAGACTTCAGTGCTGTCATTTTTGCTTCTCCCAATACGACAAAGTGTCAATAGAGAACATGGTCATTCAGGTAGGACCAATCTTCCTTCGCATGTAAAAAGTAATCTTCATATAATGAAAGCCACAAAGTGCATTGCTTATGAAGAAACTCAGGAGCTGGGATTCTTGCAAAGGACTACGTCTGTCACAGGGTCTCCTGTAGCTGGTGGGCTGGGAAGGAGCTGAGTTCCCCGGGACATGTAATGCTGCATCACTTGCAGAAGTTCTTCCTTGCTTCCCGAAGCAGGAGTCCCCAGTTGCATCTGTGTTTGCCACTTGCACTGCAGGTTTGGGGCAGTTTTTGACAGCTCAAGACCGCCTCAAAGAGTATGTTTATATGTTTATTATTCACAGTACATTGTATTTCAAAAAGTGAATCTGTCTAACAGATCTTGAAACTCTCCAGTTATGTCTCCGTGATAAGACATAGTTGAAAACATATACAATTAAATGCGAGGGTCAAAAAATGTCTGCCTTAGTTTTGGATTCTGCGGGACATTCGGATGGCTTGGCTGTTAACTGTACAGCAAACTAATGCAACAGAATTAAACCTGAGCAAAATAGTGGAGTCAGATATAAAAGAGAAAAATCACTTTCAACGGCACTGCAATGCAGATGACAGTTTTTCTGGAAATACGAGTGCAGAGGCTGTTGTGGTGATAATCACGTGTTGTCTACCTTACTATCCAGTCACCTCATGTTTATTGTGGTTGTTTTTTTTTTTCCTAGGAGTTTGCATTTGTTGCTCCTCTTCATACATTTGTTAACTTTTATGTGTAATTTTTGAAGGCATTTAGCAGCTTCAGCGAGCCATAGCATGATTGGAAGAAGTTTGTAGAGGTGCCTAGGTTGTTAATCTGAATTTAATACAATATAAAAGAGAGTAACCTTCAGAGTTGTAAATAGTTGAGAGGGATTATGTTCAAAGAAGAGTTTGCATTTTTTTGCTTACATGTAAAAAGTGTTTTCTGGGAAACATTTTGTGAGGTTATTCAGATAATTATTTTTTAGGTAGTAAGTTAGAACAGAACCAAATCCTTACTTATGTTTTTTTGGCTTATATAAGCAAGTTCAAGCTTTACCTAATATATTTTTTATGCTTTTGAAAGCTATCTATTGGGAAGTGCAAGGACAAAATAAAAAAGATCCAAAGAAAACTGCTCTGATACTCAGATCAGTTTTTAATAAAGGCTGTGTTCAGCTGTCTTTGCAGAAGGATTACTGCCACTTCATATAACCAACTGAAAACATTGAATTGTATCAAATATGAAGTAATACCAAATCATATATGATGTTAATGAAAGGCGGTTAGTACTGTTGTAAATTCCTGCCAATGCACAGGAAAATCTGACCAGTGGCTCCAGAATTGAGGCTTCTTGTTCCTTTATGCAATCTCTTTTTGATGGAAGGGTGGCAGAGAATGGGAGAGGAAGAAGAAAAGCCTGGGGACTGTAAAGTCCATACAAAGCAAATGAATTTTATTTTTTTTTTTCTTTCTTTCCTAAAAAGCATCATTCAGGTAGTGGGAGCAAGGGGTATAAAAAGCCTTTGTACCTGGCAGCCATTTGATGGACAGGCTATATCATTATTGCGGTTAAATTCTTACAAATCTGCTGGAATCTGAATGTGTAATTTTCAGCCTTTGGCAAGAGAAGATGGCAGTATCTCTTTTGCTTCTGAATTCAAACTTTGAATGCAGGCATTCGGAAAGTTTTGCTGTATTATATCAGTGCTCTGTTACGCTGTCCGTGCAGACTCCCTGTCCTTTCAAATTAGTTGAAAAAATATTGGCATTGGCTATTTAAAACAAAAAGCAAACCAGAAAAAAACCTCAACCCAAACCAAACAAAAAAACCACCCAGAAACCAGAACAAACCTATTCGTACGTGCGCAGGAATTATAGGGGTTTTCTTCTCATGTTAGTGGGTTTTGAGTTCTTATGTGGAGAAATGCTTAAAAACTGTCACTGACTGATGTCCAGCAATGAAGTTAGAACTTGTACCTCCATACATAGCAGAAGCCTTGGTGTAGGCAAGGCTGAAGATACCTTTTGTTTAGGGATGACTTTTTAGGTTTTTGGTGGTTTGTTTTTTGTGTTTTTTTTTTTTTTTTTTTTTTTTCTTTTTAAGGTAGGCACATCCTACATGGGCTGGTACTGCCATATTCTTTTTTTCTCTACACCTCTGTACATCTGTGCATCTCCAGTATTTTTCTACTGTGCTGCATATTCTGAACCCAAGAAGCTGAATATCACCGGTAGGAAAATCTGCACGCTACTAAAATGTGCAAAATTTCAACTAGTGTTGCAGGCGCAGTAGGCGTGTGGGGCATGTCTAATGATTCCTGTAGCATAAATTATTATGAATAAGGTATAAATGTGGAGGCCAGCTTGTCTTTCAATGCGGTGCCTGCTAGATAGCACCTCCCTACCTCACTCCCTGTTATCAGGTGGCTGATAGTGCAGTGACTTGTCACTTGTCAACTTTGTGTTTCAGGTCGCACAGAGAGATTCTCTGAATTAAAAATTTAGGGTTATAAACAACCAGTGGTTTAAAAACTTGCATCCTTAAGTTGTATTAAAGAGATACATCCTTTCTAAAAATCACTCTGCTGTGGTTTGAAAATCTTCTCATTTCAGGTGTACTGCAGGCTCTCCACACTGTTTTCAGTAGCTGCTGTTCTACGTGCAGCCTAGTTTTGTGGACTGGGACAGAAAATATGTGATATTTCATGGTAGGGCTGCCTATATGCTGAAGGTTGGCCTTCTTCTGATCAGTGGAAGTATGCCCGACTGACTTAATTCCTCCCTTAAGCCCTAACATTGCACACGGTCATTACCTGAAATTTGGTTTAAGAGTGACAGAGGTGCATTAATGTTGACATCTATTTCCGTGGTTTTTTCAGCACTAAGATCTGTCTTGTATTCTACTGTTGTTAGAGAGGATCTTTTTTTGAAGTTGTTTTTTTAGGCATCCGCAATGGTTGTTCAATATGATCACAGTCATTTAAAAAAGCTTTAAGAAACCTTCCTCTTTTCCCCATCTATTCTGAATATTGCTGTAGGATATTGAATGCTGTTCCTGTTACCTTAGTAAATATGTTTTGCAGAGATTTTTTGATCAATCGTATCACAGCTTTCTGATTGTCTTCCAGCTGCTCACTCTGTTTTGGAAATCTCTCACTTCTGCGCTTGTTTATTTTGAAAACTAGAAATAAAGGCCACTTAAATTCCTTTAGCAGTGTCCTATTTTGCTTTCCATTTCCTTCTTGATGTGTTTACTTTCCCTGAGGATGTCTGAAAAAAAAAAAAATAATTTTGTAACATTTAACTCTTACATTACTGTTGCATACAATGCAACTCTTTTTCAATGCACGTGCTGTCCTTGTGGGATGTTTGTGCTGCGCTGCCAGGCGGCACTGAGCTCCAGCCTTAGGACAGCCACATCATTTTTATGCCTGCAGGATGTTTATCCTTACTTTTTGTCTGTCTTTTTTTTTTTTTTTTTTTCTGGATAATACTTAAAGCTATATTTTATTTCCAGACTGATACTCAGAAAAGCATGCATAATTGAACGGTGCAATCTAAATGGTTGGAAGTGCAAAAGTTATTTTTAAGCATCTGTTTTGGAACTGGGTTCATACTTAATGATATCTGAAGCATGTTTTTCAGAAGGACTCTGTTAGAATGATTTGTTGTGTGGAAAGACTGATCATAATCTATTGCAGAGGATTCCTGTCTCATAACTTTTTCTATTCAGCAGTGTGGTGGATTAAGTAAAAGTTTGTATAATTCTGGATTAAAAAAATGCTGGTTTGTTGTTTTGCAGTTTTCTTCCCCTCTTAAGAGTTGAGGAAGAGTTCATCCTTGACTGAATTAAGGACACTCAGGCAACCATCGTTTGGACACCATTGTTTATTGTGAACTATAATAGAAAGGAAAAAGAAATCTGCTCCCTTGTTTTAAAAACAAACAAACAAAACTCCCACAAATTGGTAAGAGATCACTTGATTGTGCCGTTGATTGTCAGACATAAGTGTCTGACTTATTTATTACTGCAAATTAAAAGTAATGAATGAATTTGTTTTACAAATTTGCTTTTTCATAATTATTTTCTAGATTTTTGTTGAAGCTTCCCTAGATTTTGTTTCCAAAAGTTAAAAGCTCATGTGAGCACTCGGAGCAAGCTGATATTGTGGAGGTTGAGTGGTTCATTGCTGTTACTCTGTTTAGCGTTGGCAGGGTGAGAGTAAGGTAATTTTTTTCTCGTGTCTCGCATGACCCATCTTGCCAATGTCTCCCCAGCTGCCTGTCTGCCACCCCAGGGGCTGCACAGCCCTCATCCCGTGGGTGCTGTGGAGGAGGAGGAGTGCAAGGGCAGTGGGTGTAGCGAGCCCTGAACTGGCTCATGTGGTCCCTTTTCGGGGACTTTTGATAAACTGAGTGGAAGGAGTCCAGCTTGACTTCCAGGTGCCAGGCAGTGCCTGCAGTAGGGCCAGGTAGGAAAAGGCCTTTTGTTTTTTTAAATTAGTCATGCGGCTTGGCAAAGTTCAGCAAATGAGACTCGAGAGATGGTGCGGTGCGGGTTACCTGGTGAGACACACTGGCTGTTCTCAGCTTGCCTCTGCTTCAGGGATCAAAGATGATGTGCATCTCGCTTGGCCAGCCTTCTTTTGTTAACACCTTTTTATTAAGGCTGTAGTGTATTGTTTGCCATGCTAGATGTATTTGCAATTCAGAAAATGAAACATTTATGTAATCTTTGTGTGCTAACGCATGATCTGGGAACAATGTGGACTGCTTTCATAGTGAAGTAGTTCTCATCTTGTTTCTTTTTCTTCTAAGATGAGAACCTTTGTGAGAAATAACATCTCATTTCTTTAATTCACTTGGATGTAAATTACTTTGGAAGAAGGAGGTTAACAACAACCTTCGATTGCTGAAGAAAAAATGTTAATAGAAAATATTTTTAAGAAGAACTGAGGGGTTTAATACATTTCTCTAAAAATAGGTTAGATAAAGTATGTCATTCTGCTCTATTTCAGTCACATTGGTTTGTTTCATAGATTTGTTTTTAGTCTCAGTTCTTTCAGGCAGAGAAATTTAAGAAACATGAGATCACTGCATCTCTGAAGGTAGGCTACCATGAGCCTTACAGAGCCTTGCAAACTTGGTTACCATAATGTCTATATCATCCAAAGGAAAATTTTTTTTGACATGGAATGTTTTTCTTGACTCTTTCAGGAAGTTAAAATGAATGTGGAAAGAGGTGGTAGCATGGGACAATGGGATTAACCTTAAACCTGCCAAAGGCAGGTTAGAACAGCCCCACTGATTTCAACATCCCCTTGGGATGTTTGTACTCTTGGAGGGGGGAAAGAGGTAATATAAAGCTAAAGTAGCTACAAAACTTTTGTATTTGCTTTCATAAATTGCAATCATAGAATCATAAAACAGCCCAGGTTGGAAGGGATCTTGAAAGATGGTCTGGTCCAAACTTTCATGGGAGTGGGAGGCTAGACGAGGTCATCTAGCACCCTATCTAATTGCATGTTGAAAACCTCCAGT
Organism: Chroicocephalus ridibundus; assembly: GCF_963924245.1. Classification (NCBI taxonomy): domain Eukaryota; kingdom Metazoa; phylum Chordata; class Aves; order Charadriiformes; family Laridae; genus Chroicocephalus; species Chroicocephalus ridibundus. The sequence continues at coordinate 83,781,577 of NC_086284.1, forward strand.
GATGGGTACTCTACCACATCCCTGGGGAGGTTGTTCCAGTGAATTATAGTTGTCTGTCTTATGTTGAGATGAAACCTCTCTTGGTGCAACTTGTATTCATTGTCCCTTGTCTTCTCCATGTGGCTCCTTGTAAAGAGAGAGCCTTCGTCCTCTTTGTAGCTGCCCTTTAAGTACTGGAATACTGTCATGAGATCCTCTTGAGCCCTCTCTTCTCCAGGGAGAAAAGGTCTAACTCCTTCAGTCTTTCCTCACAGGGGAGGTTCTCCAGCCATTTGGTCATCTTCGTGGTCCTCCTTTGGAGCCTCTCCAGTCTGTCCACATCTTTCTTGAATTGTGGGAACCAGGTAGTCCAGGGGTGATCTGAGAAGCACTCAGTAGAGTGGGTTGATCACAACCCAGTCTCTGGTAGCGATGCCCCTGCAGATGGCAGCCCACGATCCGATTTACCTTTGTTGCTGCAGTGGCGCACTGATGACTCATGTTCAGCTTGTTGTCCACCAGGATTTCCAGGTCCCTTTGAGCAAGGCTGCTTCCCAGCCACACGGATCCTAGCTCTTTGGGTATATTGTCCCAGGTACAGGACCTTGCACTTGTCTGTTAAACTTCATACTGTCCTTGCTAGTCTGCTCTTCCAGCCGGTCCAGGTCTCTCTGTAAGATGGCCCTCCCTTCTGACATGTCATCAGCAAACTTGGTGAGGATTCTTTCATTCCCAGCATCCAGATCATTTATGAAGATGTTGAACAGCATAGGGCCCAGTATTGATCCCTGGGAGGTGACTTGTGACAGGCCGCCAGCCTTAGTACAAACCATTGGTCACCACTCTCTGAGTGTGACCCGTGAGCCAATTTCCTACCCATCTCACCCACTCCATCTTTATGTTGCCAGTTTGTCCAGGAGAAGGCTGTGGGAAACAGCATTGAATGCTTTCCTGAAGTCCGGGTAAGATGTTATTTTGTTGTAGGTGGTGATCAGGTTAGACGGCATGATTTGCCCTTGGTAAATCTGCGCTGGCTTTTCCCAATCACCTGCTTAATTTGGTTCGTTACATCTAATTGTTTTGTGAGCAAGCCGAAAGCCCTCAGCTTGCATGATTTTAACAGTTGAGGGGGATTAAGAAAAGTTACCTCAGAAATTACGCTGTGAAAGTTACAATGGTTAAGTATTGGTGAGGCTCTTTAACCTTCGCTCCAGTTCTTTTTTTCTTTTTGAAATTGCCTTTATAAAAATAAAAAGAAGCTTTTCCAGTCTGTGCTAGATACATCAAATAGACTGGCTAACCATGGAGTAATGCTGCGTGGCACCTGCTGAGCAGGAAATAATTATGTTTTAATATGTTACAGGAAAAAATACCTAGATGTTAACAGCAGACTATGTGACATCTGTTCAGGAAACAAAAGATGCAATTATGATATTTTAGGAAAAATATCAAGGTGATAACCAAAAAATCATTTTTATTTATTATAAAAAGCAATTGTCTGGCACACAAGGTAATTTAGCATTCAAATCAGAGTGCTTCTAAGAGAAGCACATACATAAGAAATAGCAGGATTTTTTAAAAATCCCTTAAGGCAAAGAGAAGCTACTTAAAGATGAAAGCATGAACCAAAATAACTGTCCATAGTGGATGTAAGATTTTCTTCCTTCTTAATGTTTTCATCTTGGAGAAACGAAATCCTTTTAAAAGTTACTATGCTTTAGTATAAATGCAGTGATATATACTAGTTTATTAGTAGTTATATATCTGGGTTTTTTTCTTTACTCTGTCACAGAGAGTCAGCAAGAATACTTTTTAGTGGGTAGATGAGGGACTAAATGAACACAAACTGGAGTTCTCTTTTTTTGAGCAAGCTTATTTTCTCGGCAGATTCACTAATTCTGTATGGGAGTGTAACAAACCTCATTGTTTTGCATTTGGTAGAGACATAATTCTTGTAGGATAATCAGTAGCTTGTGAATAAAAGTCTTGCGCAGAGGAGTTTGCTTTCCAGGCAGAGGAAAATTGCAAAGCCCATTTCCAAATATCAGATGAGTTCAAGAAGTTGAGTAGTTTTCTTTAACTTCTGAAGGCGAACCATGTGCATGACCTAGGTACATGTTTACAAAGAATTTTATACAACTGGGTTTGTCAAAAATTGGTTTAGTGTGATAAGACCCTATTGTGTTTTTTGGGAGAGGGAGAGGGGGAATTCTCTTCACTCCCGTTTTCCACATGGTTTTGTGTTCCACTGGAAATTTTGGTTTATTTTCTTTGAGGTGTACATAAAGATGCCAATTAGAAGAAATACAAATGTATAGTTGAAAATATGACACTGGTAACATTTTGGATTTTGTTACCTCTGTTCAAAAGGTCCTTTAAAATTTTTTTCTCAGCCTTGTGCTTATTCTGCCTACGTAAGCTAGACACATTCTTTTTTCTTCATAAACTTTCAGTAATTAAATGGACAAAATACTTTGTATTCTGCTGCTCCCCTTCCCAGAGACTTTCTCCAGTGAGAAACTAGACTAGTAGGTGAAGCAACCGGGACTGGGAGATAAGAAGTCACAGAATGGGTTAAACTGAGTCCTGTGCTGGTGATTTATTTTTTTTTCTTTTACTACCTGAAATGTCATGGTTTTAGAAATCTACTGAAGAGTTGTCCCTGAAGAAATAAAAATGACAGAATATTCTCAGTCTTTGAACTGGGGGAGGGGGCAACACTATCCTTGCTGCTGCTTCACTGTAAACCTGGAACAGAAAAGCTAACTAATTTTCCTGTGATTTTTTCAACACATTTTTGTAGCTATCTCTTCTTCTGGGAATGGTGGGAAGGAACTCCAGGCCAAAGCAAGTTAAGTGTCTAGTCCATGCAGAAATTGCCTCTGCACTCTTGAAGATTACTTCAAAAATCTCTTTCCTAACATTAAGAAAAATCTGCATCTGTTTCCTTCCTTATGTATGTATTGTTTCTTTTCCAGTTGATGTAATGTTTTATGCTGTATGACTAATATTGTAGCTATAAAAATTGGAAGAAAACAAGCTTGTTAGAAAGTGCCTATTTCCTAGAGCCTAAAATGGGTGACCCTTGTTTTCCCTCCAAGCTTCTGAAAAGGTCTGCAGTGATTCTTCGTGTGACAAAATTAATAATGGTCCCGCTACTTAAACTAAGATGCAAAATAATCTGAACTAAGATGATACATGGGATCAAATTTTAATCCCTTTCCCTGCTTTGGACCAGAAAGCAGGTATTCTAGTGCATGTGTTTCTTCTGTGTGCAGTTAACAATATCAAGCTTGCAAAGCGTGTTGTCCGTTGATGGTAACAGGCTGCTTCCTTGAAAAGGTGCGATGCGTGAAACTAAAGCCTGTCGTACACTACAAGAATAAATATATGAGTGATGCTGTTCTTTGAAATGATGAGGAACTCTGTGTTAATTCAGTCTTACTGTCATTTTTATTGAGCTTCATTTGATGGATCTGCCCCTGCTTGAATATGAAAAATAGTTTTGCATTCACCTTGAATTTTCTTTTACATGGTTCCTGTTGTAGCAGGTTCCCTTTAGGTGCTATAAAACACATGGATTATAATGGATTATTTCTTACTGCACAATATTTTGGTGTATGCCAAAGTTCTGCACTGCTGAGTTATGGTTTGAGGAAAATACCTGATACTATTGTAAGATTACTACTGTTGTGATTGTGGAGTGCTTTGCCTTTTTAATGGTACTCCTGTATTTACCCTTCTAAATCATTCTCTCTCTTTCTCTCTCATCATGTGCATATGCTCTTCTGAATTAACTCAAGGGTACTTATGAGAACTTAATTATGAAATGAATAAACTCTGAAGCATAGACTGCAGTAGCAGAATTGCCGGTAGCTATTAAAACTGCAGCACACGTGTCCAGGCCTGGCTGAGCAGGGCTTCACAAGCTGGGGTGCCTGAGCCTCGTGGCTGGATCAAGGTTGTGCCATTCCCTTGGCTTTGGGTGGGCTCCAGCATTCCTGGTCCTACGTCTCTTGGTCTCTCTTGCCCATCCATGCACATGAGGATTTACAGTGCAGGCAATCAAGACTTTTCTCACCTGTGCTCAGCTACTAATTCTCTCCTCGTGCCGAAGCACATCCTTACCTGGAGCTCAAGCATTTTATAGAAACAGATTGAGAACAGACAAGAAATTAGCATCTAGTCTGAAGTAGTTTGGCTAGTTTTGCGTAGTAATCGGATGAGTGAGGTATTAGCAAAGGACAATTTATTGCTTTTTCTATGTCCAGCACCCACTTCTGTCTCACTTTTTATTATAAAATGGAGTCCAGGTAGTTAGGTTAGACAAAGTGAATCCCACCCCCTTTGTTCATGCTTCTGTGCTTCTTCAGGCACACGTGTTACCTTCCAGAAACAGTCAGTCCTTACCTTCAGCGGTGTCAGAGAGATAGAGGTGCGGATACAGTCATAAAATAGGAATGAGTTTAGGACAAGGGTAGGTCTGAATTTGTAATTTGACACAGATACAAAATCCTTTCAGTCATTTGAAAAGAATGATTTCTGCCTCAAAGAGGCATGATCCAAAACTTAGTTAAATTAATTGGTTTCACAAATTCTGTCTGTGCTCATTCTTTACTAGCCTTTGGACTAACCAAACAGTTCCTGAATCTGTTTTTTGTCTGTGATTGTTTTTTAGGACTGAAATCATGTCATGTAGCTAGGGATGGAGTTTTTGTTGTTGCTTGTTGTTTTTAAATCTTTTGTTTATAATAAACCCTTTAATCTGAAAGATGGCAGTTATCCAGTGTTGGATTTGAGTGTTGGGTACTCGTGAAGCGAAAACAGTAGCAATACTATTCTCACTTGGGATTTTCTGATGAGACAGTGAAATGGAGGATGAAAAGAACCAGATCTATATAAAAAGTGGGAGAACGTGGGCAATGTGAGAGAGGAGGAGAGATGAGAGGAAACCTGGTGAAACAGCATGGTCCTTGAGAAAACGATTACAATTGCCTGCTGTTGAGGCTTTCTGCTGTGTAAGGCCATGGGAGCTGGCAGAGCAGCTGCTTTGTCAGGCTGGGGGGCACAAGGCTGGGTAGCAGTTCTGTGCAGAAATAGAAAGGTGTAGTTGATGCTTTTCACTTTGGCGACGTGCTCTGTGAAACCTCTCCAGCAAAAGTTCTAAAAGAGGATAAATACGTCATGTGTCACTGGAAGTGATAGTGTGCTTTTAGCATAAGCTGCAGAAGTTGTTATCTGAGGAAGGAAAAACTTGCGAAGGTACCTGCACTTTCTGCTGCAGTCGGTTTAGATGTGAGATATTATGTACTGTCATCGTGGGAAGAGAGTCAGCAGAGTCCAGGCTGGTGTTGACTGGAATGAGTGGTCATAGAGTCATTCAGGGTGGAGAGGGACTTCAGGAGGCCTCTAGTTCAACTTCTTTCTCAAAGCAAGGTCAGTACTGAATTTGAGATGCTCCAGCTTAAGTCTTTGGACAACCTGTTCCAATACTTGACTAGTCTTGTAATGAATTTTGGTTTTGCTTTGTTTTTGTTTTTTTTTTTTTTTTAAGGTGGTTATAAGGAACAATGTTATGGCACACTCATAAATGTTTGCAATAGCAGGCAGTCCAGAGTGATAGCAGAAGAGTGTATGCAGCTTCTGTAGCTCCAACTGTGTAGAACCAGGAGGCAGTTGACACTAAATTGTAAGGTCCCCCTTGAGATCATGGTACGGAGCAGTCTCACAAAATAAAAGTCAATGTCTGTACAACTCTGAAGTAAAAAGCTTGCCTCTGTTAACACAGACTTCAGGTGCATAAAGGTTTTGACGTAACAGTGTCCAAGTAGAAATGTGTCAGGAAAATCTGAGGTTTTGAAGGATGGAAGCAGAAACCTTTAGCTGTTTCGTGATAACTGGACTTGGCTCAGTGGCAATTTCATGAAGGCTACTGCATCTTTACCGTTATCTTTGTGAAAAGTGACTAGGAAGTAAAAAAAATACTCTAGATGAGGTTTTATGTAGGGCTTGTAGAGTGCCCAAAATATTTCATATCTCTACTGCGTGCTTCTGCTGCTGCATCCTAGGATTGAATTTCTTCCTTTCATGGACACATAATATTAGTGGTTCATAACTTAATCTTACGGCTAACCAGTAAGCAGAGCTGCTTCTCCCCCCCCCCTTTTTTTTTTTAAATTAATAATTTTATGTTAATATGCTTTAGGTTTCTAGTCTTGTTTAATTATTAAGTTTCCACCTAAGAATTCTGCTTTTTCTAGTTTTCACTGTTACTCAGTTCTTCCTGGATAATACCTGTGTTCTCTGATGGTGCCTCCTAACTTGTTCCTGCAGATTTCAGTGGCACACTGGTAGCAGTGCTTGTGCTGGGTCATTACTAAAGGTTGCTTGTTTGCAGCTTGGTGTGCTTTTGTTGGCTTTGAGCAGAAAGTTGGTTTGTTTTCCATGAGATGGAAACATTGTAAGTTTTCTTTCCTGATGGGTGTTCTGTATGTTTGCTATAATAACTATGTGAGACATCTTTGTGATGAAGTCTGAAAGGACCTGTAGTCTGTGCTCCGGCCTGGTCCCGTGTTTGAATTCAGGTTGGCTTTGCCTCCCTGTTGTTTGGCCAACCTCGATTCTGGGGCAGGGAGAAAAGTTGGACTTTTGTCCCTTCTTGGTATAATCTAAACGTGTTCTTACCAAGGTGTGGTGACCTGGCTTGGCTGATAGCATACATCCATTTATCCTTGAGCTGATGTGCTGTGACTCCAGACTCCTTAAAAAAAACTCTTAAGGGTCCTTGCTATGGGGCAGATATCTTTTGGTAGCCCACGCCAGAGGCTTCATATGGTGAGCAGTACCAGTGCCCAGCCAGGTGGACCCTCAGCTTCAATACACCCAGCCTGCATTAATGCAATGACTGATTTAGAGGCCAGGCTTCCCGAATGACAAGCTTTGATGCTTAATTTGGTATTGGTAGCTCTTTCTCAGCACTGAAATACTTGGGAAGAGGGGGCTCTCAGCGTAGTGTGTGGATTCCCCGCTTTACTGCTAGGACATCTTCTGCTTAAAACGTCGAGTTGCTTTCATCCAAGTGGTTTACTTTGTAAATTGGTTTGTGTGCCTGTGCCATGTGACACATGTGATGTGCCATGTGCACATGCTTGTGTCTCCTATTCATAAAAATCTGGTCCTGTGTTTGATCTGTAGGGACTGATGTGGGTGCCACCATCCGACTCAACGCACGGGTTGTGGTTTGCTGCCTGCCTGGCAAGGAACAGAGTGAGGCTGGGCACCTTCAGTACTGGGTGCTGATTTGGGACAGAAACCTACATCTGGAAAAGTGATAACATCTGTTGAAGTGTTTTTGCTAAATATAATTTTCAGAGAAAAAAAATAAATATTCATTTAAATATGCATCTCAAAGGCTTGTGTAGAGAATCACAGCTGGCCTAATGCCTTCAAGAAAAAGCAGTGCATTGCCATTGGTTTCTGTACATTCATCTTTTAGCTGACTTCTTTAAAAAAAGAAAAAGCCTTAGTATGCAACCAGTTGTGTAAATACTATTTGAAATGTTGCTGTCATCAGTGTATTTGCATATCATCTTTATTTATACTGTGTAATTGCTGACAGCTTTGGTTTTTCTTTTGATAACTCCAGTGGGTTAACTAAGGCATCTTCATGGAACACAGCTTTTCTTCTGTTTGATTGAGGTGTCACCATAGCTCTTTTGGTCAGCTACACCATAGGGCAATCAGAAACAAGGAGAAGTCCATGTTAGTGCTCTTTCCATTCCTTATGCTATTTTATGTTCAAAATATTTCTGTCAAAAAACAATGCTGCCTTTTAGCCTTGGCTCTTCCTCTTCTGAGTACTTCCAAAGGGTAGCGAGTTTCACAGCTTTTTTTTTTCTTTCTTTTTTCTTTTTTTTTTTTTTTAACTATATGGTGACCTTTTCTAGTCTGAGATAGCAAGGCTACAACTCTTGATTTAGAGGGCTCTTTGTTCTCAATTTGTATTAACTTGCTTCTTAGCCTTCTTTCTGACAAGCTAGCGAGGTTAGATGTTTTGGTGTGCTCATTATAAAACATGCCTTTCAGTCCCTTCAGTCACTCTTGTGGCTCTTTTCTGAACCCTCTTCAATATCTGGGCACCCAAACTGGATATTATTCTGTGATATTGTCTCGGGGGAGCTGTGACAACAATAGAGGTCATACAGTCTCTCTAATATTCCAGTGTATGTATTCAAGATTAATTTTATTCATTTCCCTGTAGGTTTTTGTAGGAAGTTTGCTTAGTTTGTTAGCTTTTATGATCCCTAAATCTTATTTAGAATTTTTTCAGACTGAGGTTTATCATTCTTTAAGTGCAGCCTTCTTATATTTTTTTTTCCAATTTTTGATAAATCTGTGGCTCTTTACTTGAGCTTTTTTGTTTATTGAAGTCAAATCACTGTCTTCAGTGATCCATACCACCGATTTTCTTGGTTAATTATTTATTACCTGGTTTTGTGTCATCAGATGGCTAAGTAGTCTTTTTTTTTTTTTTTCCCAAGTAATTTAATGAAAACACCGGAGATCATAGGATGTTGCTAGAAATACAGTCAATCAAAGGTGACATGTTGGTAATCACCATTAGAGAACTATTATCAGTCAGATTTCTAATTTTGCAAAACATAATTTGGAATTGGGTTGAAATTTTTTTTACTTAAATCCATATTGCATTAAATATATTCTCCTTGGCTAGCTTTTTAAAGACTCTTTGGTGCTAGTTGCTTTAGCTGTGAATTTTAATATCTTAATACTGTGTTTTCACAGTACAAAAAACCAACTAAATGTAGAAAAGTACTACTTTTGCATTTGTATGTATTAATTTAGCTCCATCGCTTATTAGTGAATTGACATACTAGTTGTTTTGGCTTTTGTAAAAAAAATACTCCCCCATTGTTTTTAGACTCACTAGCAGTAGGTTTTTCTTCAGGCCTCTTGAACTTAACATTTTATATACAACAGAAGGGCATGTTGAGAAATCAGTTTATAGATGTCATGCTTGACTGAGCACATAATTAGTTTGAGTTTAGCAAAATTGGTCACTTTTAAAGGACAAAAAAACCTTTTTCATTCCCCCTCCCCCCAAGTTGAAGTCTGGTACAAATCCCTTTAAATTTAATACCTTTTGAGTTAGATTTTTTTTTTTAATGCTATATTCGATGAATTAAACTTTTTTTTTTTTTCCCCACAGTGGCCTCAGGGTTATTAGAATACAAGTATCTCTCCTTAAGTCCTCCTACTTTCAATACCCGAAGGTGCTGTAACTTTCAAGTGTAATGATTACACTGCCCAGTTGTTTAGTGTAGGTTTTTTCTTAATAAACACGAGATATATTGAACTCTTACTTTGTAAGGAGTAAGGAGTGCAGGTGATTTGTTTCAGAGTTGTTAATTACTGGGGAAAAGAAAGTAATATTTTGATAAAGTTCCCTACCTCTTGTGCACTGTTGATCCTTCATAATTACGCTGTAGGCATTGACTTCAGTTTCCAAACGTGAATCTTTAGAAAATTTATACTAAAACCCCCAATTCCTATCCTTGCAGGGTCTAGTGGGAGGTGTCCCTGCCCATGGCAGGAGGGTTGGAACTAGGTGATCTTTAAGGTCCCTTCCAACCCAAACCATTCTGTGATTCTATGATGATGCATTGTGCAGCCCCTCAACATAGGCTTGTATGTAATAAAATAAGTTATTCTTCATGAGTCCTGTGAATGCCTTTAGCATTATTTTCTCTTCTTTTGTTGGTAAGCATGATCGAGTTCCATGTTGAGAGAACACAGCTGGGTAGGGTTTTCCTTGTAGTAGCCTCTGCCTTTTGCCTTCCTCCTTTGGCTAGCAGTATGAAATGGATTTCAAAGAGTGTGATTTGGATTTCAGGATGGTACAGTTGGAGTTTTTGGTGTTCATTCAGAAGTTGTTTGAGTTTGTTGTGAGGCAGATGATGGAGCTGTGCAATTAGAATCCAGAAATATGGTCAATGAGAAGTGGACTGACCTTATTGCTACTTCTTGTTTCTTACCTTCAAGAAAGAAAGAAGGTTCCAGGGCTGGATTAGGTTTCAGACACTGGAGGCCTTTGGGGTGATGCTCTGATTAGCATGTTGCCTGCTCTCTAGCTGGAATTGCAGTCTGGCTTTCTCAGTAAGGCATTTCTTGCCTTCATGTCTTGCTTGAGGGCATCTGTGGCCCCTTACCTCCTCACGGAACAGTCCCCTGAAGTGCATGGGTGTCTTTTCCAGAAAGCTTAAGGGACTCTGCTGTGGGTTTTGTGGAGACAAGGAATTCCATCCCTCAAGCACGTATGGAAGTCATGTTTTCTTAATGTAAGCAGCATTGTTTGTTATCTAGGTAAGAGAAAGGAAGTAGAATAGAAAATGCCTATTGAATGTTCTTTGGGTAAATGTTTTAATTTTGATGTCCTGACCTTTTTCCTTTAATTTTATTTTGCATGAACAGTGTTCAGGGAAAATGTGTTGAATGTAAGGAATGGCTGAATTTGGTTGCCATTCCTGTGTCATTTGGCTGTATTTAAAGCCCATTTTCAGTCTTTTCATCAACAGGTATTGAATGTGGCTTCTGGCAATTTCAGTAACGCATAAATACTTTTTGAATCCTCAGAGGGTAAAATTCTGTCTTGCTGAGAGAAGTGTGAGTTTTATATTGAGCGTGTCACCTTTGAGCAGTGTGCATCATCATCGTAGCTGGGCCATATATAGCACATGAAGGCAGCAAGCATGTTACCTCTCTTCCACCGAGACTCAAACAGGAGGTGGTTTGCTGAAGGTCACATTGCAAGCTGTTGGGCAAGAGAGAAAACAGCCCACAAGTTTTGTGCTCAGCCACGTTGCCTAATTTTGTCGAGAGCACTTTCATAGCAAGTGGCAAGCAGGCAATTTGACAAGAGGCAAATAAATGCTCTGCTATATTGTTTGACTTCTGAGTGCTAAGGTGTCAGTTGTTACAGATCTGATGTATTTAGCAAAACCTGGTATTTTTTTTAGCCAAGCAGTGTGAATCCATGTAAGACCAAAAAGCAGTGGAAAGCATCCTTGCACATGAAGTCCTAAAAATATAGATGTTCTGATACTGGCATAACCAGAGGAATGACTGATAAGCTGATAGTTTTTTAAAGTCCTGCTCATTCAGATTATCTGTAACCATCTTAGGATAGCTTGAAGCTATGATAGATGTGGTTAGATTTATTCATGATTCTTTTGTACTTGATAATAGATCTGAAGCCCAAAGTGATCCAGGAAAACTTTTAATTAAAATAAAAAATACAAATTTATTCTTACAGACTTAATTTTTGAAGAATCTTTTAAGCAGGGGCAAGCATGAAAGTGAGGGAATGATACTGCTGACTGTTGCAGCTTAATTCAAAGTCTGTTTTGAAGAACTAAATGGTATGATTGACACTGCAGGTAATATACTGAGCTATAATTCACCTCGTTGTATAATGGTTTCTGCTGCTTAAAAGGACTTACTCACTCAATTAATCTACATGGATTGACTGTGATGTCATGGCTGTGAATGTAAGTTATGTATCATATTTATTATTAGGAGCTTTGTCATTTTTGTTGTGACAATGAGAATGAGGAAGAAGACTGAAGAGGTCAGGATAAAGAGCATAATGAGGTCCCCAAGGACGGCTTGTGAATGGTGTGGGAGTGCTCATCAACCAGATACAATATGGCCAACAGGGTATTTATTATGAATTTTTTTATTTTTCTCCTATCAAGTTCAGTCGCTCTGAAAAACTTTCCGTCTGTGGTGAAAGTAAGGTCTTTTCATATTTACTGTGTCTTAAGGTAAATGATTTATGAACTTTTGGAAGAAACTAAATGAGTTGTTTGATCTAGGAGGTAATGGGTCTTTGTGAATGCAGTAAAAAATATGAAGTCCGTGTCAGACACCCCAGATGAAGTGCAGAGTTTCTTTTAGTGCTCTGTATTTGCTGTATCTGGGACCAGATGTATAATAAAGCCGGTGTCACAGGAAAGTCACACTAAGAGTTTTCAAGTTCTGTAGTGTCATCTCTGCATGTCATTCTTGGTGCTGATGAGTACAAATCAGAAGGAGGCAATGCAATGGGACTTGGAAGTTCTGTGAAGGTCTGTATTCAAAGTAGTTAGGCAAGGGAAAAAAGTGGAAGTGAAAAAAGGGAAAAAAAGTATGGAAATTTAACTCCTGCTTTGAATTCTTTGAATTAAGGGACTCTGTAAGGCTGTCATGTAATTGCAAAGTGTAAATTTTGCACTGAAGTTTAAGCAGGGCTTTATGTAAGACATGCAAAGTAGTTATTTTGATCTATTCAGCTTTGGTAAGACTTTGTAGAAAGATGCGGACCAATTTAAATCCAGAAGGAAACAGGAAAAGCAAGCTGGGGTTTGAGAAATATTACGTTGAATTGGAGATCATAATAGGAGATTAGAGTTATTAAGCCTAGAGAGGAGAAGACTGCAAAGGAATGTAAGTTTCATAAGTTATCAAATGTATAAAAATGCCATTGCATAATGGATGTGTATTTTGCCTTTCCTGTGAACATCCAACTCAGTATGGCCAATATAAAAAAAAAAAGACTTCAGCAGCTCAATGCTTCAAAGATGCATCTTGTAATCGAGAAGAACTTTCCCCACCGTAGCATGGACAGGGAAGGGATTGTTGTCAGTGATGGTGAAAGTGGGGCTCAGAAGCACCCTGAGAGAAATTGTACCTACTTCATGGCAACAGGCAGAGAGCTAAGACATCTGCCTTGCAGCAAAGGCCCCACCTTGAACTCAAAGTTCTACAGCGAGGCTTCCTTGCTCCTCTTACCATGGTGCACCCATACTGGCCTTTCGGTCTCACCTGCCTTCTGCACATTCAGCAGCTCTCACTGGCCAGTTGTCCAATACGTGGGATTATGGAGCAGGATCGAAACTGGGCTCTTCAGTTATTTGAAGAGGACAGCTATAACTGTCCTGACATGTCCTGGCGTCATGCCTCAGCCCCATGTTGGTGACTTGCTGTGGTGGAGCACAGGCAGCCACATGGTAGGACAGAGGTCTTGGAGGTGGATAGCTTGCATACAGGAGTGGAGCAGCTGTGGGAAAGTAGGTGGCACAAGACATGTGACAACAGGATGGAGGACTAAGGAAAGATCCTGATTTGGGAAAATGGAGGAAATGAGAGTATGGTAGAAGTAACAGAAATGAAGTATTGATGTATTACTGTCCTGGTTGGAAATGATTTAAAAGGGAATGTGAGAGAGAAGGTGACACATGCAGCTCTTTTATCAGAAGGAGCAAGGTGGAAGGAGCAGGGCTATCTAAACAAGGAGGCTGAGATGTGAGAGATCTGACAACCAGGAACTAGTATCTGCTGGCTGGTGACAGCGTGAGTGGATATAGAGCTTTCTCCTACAGAAATGAAATCGGGGCAATAGTGGAGCTTGGATATACATTCGCTGAATCCCTTGACAGATTCTCTCACAAAATTGTTTATACTTTATTTCATAGAGGCAGTTGCTCAGGTTGGAGCAGGTGATTAGCCCTCTTGTTGGCAGGTCTATGAAAACATATGCCCTCTCCTTTGATTTCTACTTTAGTTTTGTTCACTCAGATTACCTGGAACTTCTCTGAGTCTTCATCTAATATGCAGTGATTGAGATGGATAAAATGGTTTAGGGAAGGGAGACTACAAAAAACAGGTCTGTAAAAGGCATTAGTAGTTGAGTATTCATCTGCTTCCTCACCTTAGGAGAAAAATCTACTAGCATTCCTCAGACAAAAAGCATCCAAAAAGCATGTGTACGGAATGAATATATTCTGAGCAGAATAAAGAGCAAAGGAAAGTTAGAAAACGCTTGTAGCACAGACATTTGTTTCCTTGATCTTAATGAATGAAGTGGGAGTTTCCTGGCAACTTTTAGCATTGTTTTCTAACTAATTAAAACTGTGTTTGGCTCATAGGGAAAAGGGCTAGTAAAGACCTCAAGAGGTTAAAGTGTTTTTCTGCCCTCCGGTCAGAAGGCATAGTGTTTTGAAAAACCTACCTGTCAATAACTTTCATGAGAAAAATATTATGCTCTAAACCAGCCTTGGTTTCTGAAAATGAGTTATTTTAGATCAAGGTCTCTGGAAAACTCAGACTGAGGGAAGGACTGTTTTTTGTAGTAAATGCTAGTCTCAGCTGTGTAACATTGCCAGAGCTAAGCGACAGCAGAGGACCATTACAATGGGAAGCACCCAGTCTCCCTGGCAGATGCAGAGGGACCACGGTCTCAACTGAAGTAGCTTTCTTGTTGGATGTAGGTGTGAATTTGGTTAGATGAGGCTCACTTCAGTGTTCCGAAGTTCTGTCTGTTTTGCTAGTCATGAAGTGAAATTGTCCCTTGGTTTCAACAGTAAGTATCAAGGTCTAATACCTAGTTTCCTGTGCAGGCCACAAATCCTCTTCTACCTTTTGAAATTACTGGATGACCTGTTTTGCATGAGGGATCCAGAGTAGGAAAAGTCTCTTTTTGAGGTTAAAAGGTTCTTAACACAATTCTGAAATCCATTTTGACAATAAACTTACTCTTGCCTGAGGTGACTTTTTTTGTTGATTTTTTTTTTTTTTTTTTTGTTAGGGAGAGAGGGGGGAAAAAAAGGGCTTTAGCTCTAAACACAAAAATACTGTCCGAAGTTCATATTGGATTTTCTCTTTACAGTGCCCACTGCATTGAATAATTGTATTGTACAGGTTACCTATGCCGTAGAGCAAGAAACATTTGAAGGGCAGAGGTTGTGGGAGTTCAATAAACAGTTGCTCAATAGAGAGAGGAGACAAAGTGATGGTAGTGTCAGCAAGGTCTTTCTCGTGCTTTACTTGCTGGTGATGTGTGAAATATTCATGGTTCAGTTTGAGGGAAGCAGAAGCTCCTTGCAGGTCAATGGTCTCCTCCCCCTATCAATTATGATAGATAACTTACCTTCAAATAAACATTTATCGGATCTTTTGGAAATGAGGGTAAAAGCGAATTGTTAACTCTTTCCTTTTATTTTCTTTCCCTTACCCTCTAAACTTGAAAAAAAAATCGATGTGGTTGAAACTTCCATAAATTTCAGTGTGAAGTTCCATTTGGGAATGATGGGCATTTATTGGATAACCTGACTATCAGTATAATTACTACAATTTTTTTATCACAAACATGATTTTTAATATACATATTTAATAATATACCTTTAGTAACATAACTTATTAGAATAATATAATTTAATTATATATATATTGTATTATCTTTTTTTAACTTTCTACTGTCTGGAGCACTCCTTTCTGGCCAGCTTTGATCCATTACAGCTTTCATACAATGTCTGTCTCTCTTTTCTTAAGTCAATGTGGGAGCTCTGTGTTTGTGTGTGAATGCTTTAGATGATTAACATTGTTGTTTATATGGGGTTTGTTGCCGTTTAGTGATGAAAGCATTCAATTTCATTTTCTTTTGAGTCTCTAAGATGTTTTGTCTAACATTCCTGCTCTGTGTCTTATTTTTCTGGATCGTGTTAGTATACGGAAGTCTACAAAGTGTGTAAAACTGAAAGAACTACCCTTAAAATCACGAAGAATTAATTGAGATGTTCACAAACTTATGGGTTTTGCAGCTTAACCTACACTACTCTTCCCATAATTTGAAACTGTTTTCTCCATCTCATGAGAAACACTACAGTTCATGAGACGTACAGTATTGTGTATGTTCTTTGATTCTCCCTTTGTGCTCTTGGTCTCCAATGCACTGACTGCCCTTCTCTGTTAACGGTGATTTTTACCCCAGTACAAATGCAGGACACTACAGTCTACTATGAGTCAGTTGTGTGTTGTAGTTTACTTGTAAAGAATAGTGAAAAGTAACTTTATTTGAAACGCTTTCTCTTTCTGCGTTTCACTGTATGTTTTCCATGTAGGGCTGTGCCTAAACTCTGGAGCAGTAGTAGTGCTTAGAGAGGTACAGATATCTCTCTAATAAAAGGTATAATTGTAAAAGTTCAACCTCGCTTCAGAAAAAGAAAAGAAGAAAAAGGATGAACCCAATAATATAGAATTAAGTGGAGAGCGTTAACTGACAATTGGTATGCATCTGCCTTGAAGTTTCAAGCTTAACACTCAAAATTACTATAATAGTACAAAATTGGAGGAAGATAATGCTTCTATCTTTGTTCATTTATATTCTGCTTTGGGAGCACTTTGGATATAACCATCCTGTTCTTTTATATGCAGCCAGTTTGCCTGTTACTGTTTGTGTGAGATTTTTTTTTTTAATTTTTTTTTCCTTGTGAAAAAGCAAGAAAAATGTTTTCAGAGGAGAGAGGGAATATATATATTTTTTTAAACCACCGTAAATCATCAGGGGACTTGGGGGTGTTTGGTGCCTTGAAGTTTTTTATGAATTGCTATCTTTCTAAATGGAAGGGTTTTGCAGGCAGACCGCGATGGTCCAAAGCATCCTATGTACTGAAATACAGAGCAGGTGAAGTAGAATGTGGCAAATTAGAGGTCCTAAACATTGCTACTAAACATTGCATAGCTGAAATCTCTTTTTACTTTCTGGTACGGCTGAGTTCATGTATCTGGAAAAGCTGCAGGACAGAAGTCTGCAGGTGACATGAACTGAATTGGTCTCACAGCGGAAGCAGTTCAGATGAACTGATTCACATTTTATCTTTAGGAACAGTCGTTTGCATGAGCAGAATGAATTGAAACCTGCATAAGTGTTGAAAAGATTTTGTTAGAGTATGTATTTAAGGTAATAAAGGCTATTATTTGTCATATATTAGAGAAGGAAAAGGAATGCTCAAAGTGATGAAACTGTAAAAGTGTTAGAAATAATAAATAAATAAATTAATAAGGCCTCTTACTTTTTGGAGGTTCTGATCAGCTACAGTGTGATGTTTGTGTGTTGGTTTGATAGATTTTTACAGATCGAACATCTGTGTTCTCTGTCTAATTTTGTGTGTGTGCTTCATCCTTTTAACCTTGCCTCACCTTTTTTGTGTAAAAAGAACAAGATAAACATAGCTAATTGCTTGATACATATGTCTGCTAAAAGACTTTCTTAAACTATCAGCAGTGCAAACACATCAGGGAAAGTTGAAATATTAAACTACTGGAACAGATTTGGCAGAAAGCAAAGCTTTTTTTCTTGTAAGACTTTATTTTTATCATCAGATTAAATCAAATAGGCCGTAATATAACTACAAAAGTCTGAAAGCTATCTCTTTAATAAGAGTGAATCTTTAACTTAGTATTTATTTTCTAGCTACAGAAGTTATTATGATGGTACACATTTTTCTTGAAATTTTAATTGCATATTCATCAAGGAAGTGATTTGACAAAGCACTTAAGAATAAGCTTAATTATAAGCTTGTGAATAGAGACATTGTCATTAGTTTTATTTTAAGATTAATTATTTGTTGTGCTCAGTTTTGTTGAATTGGAGGCATGAAAAAGACTTTTGCTTTCCTATTGTAACTCCTTGGTTTTTTCTTCTGGGGAGAAAAATCCATGGAAATGAACCTCTTTTTCTTGGGGACTAATTTTGTGTGGATTCTACTCATTTGCTTGTTTTTCATTTTTTCTGTAACAGTGGTGTCCCTGAGCTGGTGGGCAGTGCGGAGGGGACAGATGCTGTGCTCCTGAGCAAACAGGACATTTTTAAAAGGTGAATGTGCCAATTTGATGCCATGCTTTTAGCATTAGTGGCAATTTAGCAAGATCTTGTAAAAAATTCTGTTGTGGGATAGATTTTCAATTGCAAACACTTTGCCTCAAAAATCTCAACAGGTTTTTTGGTGTGGGCTGGTTGGGTTTGGTTTATTTTCCTTAATAAGCTAACTTCAGTCACCTTAAATGAACCTTGTCAGGACAAGGGGGACCATTTTCAGTAACCTCCTGGTAACAGCAGTGAAGACTAGGTACTCTGAAGCCAGTTCATGTCTACTGTTCTCAGCTGGAGAACAAAAACATTTGGTAAAACGAATATGTCTTCAGAGTTGAAATGAAATTTTAGTTCTGAATTAATCTTTGCTTCAGAAAGAGAGGCTTGGCTTTTGATCTTCCCGAGGGACCTCTTTGGAAGTAGAGAGCTTTGAATTCTGACGGGTGACTGGCAGTGTAGAAGAGGCGTGATAAAGCTTATGGTCTAGAGAAACCTAGTCATCTGAAAGGTCAGTTGGATTGAGGGTGGGAATAATCATTTTCCTGCTAATGCATTTTTAAAACAGAAGGGACGTCAGCAAACAGTGCTGGAGAAATGGAGTATAGATGTCTCGAGTTGACTCACGAGTCATTATCTGATGGCTATTTTGAAGACTGTAACAGAGGCAGGAAAAAGAAACGATGCTACTTGCCATGTTCTAAAATTCAGATTAGACAATGCCAGAGAAATGGCATAAACACTGATTGCAGCAAAATGTTTTTCCGTCTCTTTCCTTTAGATAATTGGAAATGTTGCCTGAGAAGTTTGGCACATTTGTTGTCAAAGACATTGTTGAGATGAGTTTACAGATGCTGCATGACAGGGTGCTAGCAGGTGAACCGCAACACTTAGACTGGACTGTTTGAGGTGGAAAGTTTCATCTGGCGTCTAGGACAGTGATTCTTATCTCCATCCTTACCATCCGCAAAGATCTTAAAATGTCAGATAATCCAGTCTCTGTCATAGTCCATCATGAGACTTTTATGTTACTTCTGCATCTAAACTGATTGCAGCATACACTCATGGTAAAACAAACGCTCTCTTGTAAGGAGTTTTAATTGTAAAAATTCAGCATGAAATGTTTAGAAAGTATTATAAACCTAGTCCAGTGTAAAATCTTCCCGGGGATGGCAGCAATTTCTTTGTGTTTTCCACCTGGAGCACTCGGATTCGAGAGGTTAAGCAAGTTGGCCAGTGTGATGGCTGTGTGAAAGAGGAAATAAAATAAGGAAAGAAAGGAATGGATCTCCAGTGCCTTGTTGAAATCTTGCATCTAAAACAGGACTTGATTTTTCTTTTGCAGCTAATGGTTTATAGCCTGTATCTCTTCTGTATCGCACACATTTCTATAGTTCTGGTTATGTTATTCCAGCTTTCTGTTACAGTGTAGGCCGAAGAAAAATATTTTCCTTCTCTTATCTGTGCTCTGAAGTTCAGCATCAGTCTGTTGGAGTAATTATACTCAAGTGGCTTTGATTATTGTGCAGCTTCTTGTTTTGGCTATTTTTAAAGCCTGATACCTTGTTCTTTTTGCAGGCTTCACAACTACCCAGCTTTACACAAAAGAGACTATGTTTCTTTGTGATGCCGCTGCTGATCCCTGACAGATTGTGTGTGTGTTTGTGGCCAAGTTTAGCTGAGTGAAAACCTGGCCTATTTTCTAAAGATTTTTTTTTTTTTTTTTCCAGGGTGTAATAAATGTGGCAAATTTGGAAGCAGAGAGGATTGTTCAGGATGCCGTATTTGCATGCCAATACTTAGAGTGTATTCACAGATCGTTAGTGCTTCTTAGCAGTGCTGGAGTGCACTGGGTGGCTTTGGTGCTCTACCTGAGTGTATTTCTTCAACCTCACCTGCTGCTTCCTGAGAGTAGATGTCACAAGGGAACTACAAAGGCTTTCCACATAACTCTTTGCACTTCAGAAACCGATAAATCGTTGTTTTTTACCATACTTCCTTGCAGGGCAAAAAAGAAGAATGTATATGCTTTTGTTAGTAGACTTTTAAATTATTTTTTTTAAAAACATTCCTTCTGCTCAAAAAACATGAGTAATTTTGGTTTGTCTTAAAGCAGTGAAGAAACACTTTGCTTCAGATCAGATGCCTAAAAGGCTAGCATTAAGTCCTTGGCCAGACCCCTAATTCTTGTAAGTTATCACAGTTCATATAAAGTAAGTTGAGTGATAATAGATTTGACTGAGAATCTGAGTTACTCTATACTCTGTGCATGTTTTTTGTGTGTTACGTGAAATCCAACAAGTCTGTTTATTCCATTACCACTCTTAGCATGGGGGAATGAATGAAAGCTTTCGAACTCCTACAAAGGATTCTTCTGGTGTTGAAAACTTTCTAGCTTCATCTGTGATGGATATTGTTATCTGAAATACCTTTTCCTGTAATGCCTGATTGCACATTTAAATACTAACTCTGCAGTTCTGTTCTTTTAAGGAAATAGGACAGACCTACTTTTTGTTCTTAAACGGTTCTGAAAGGCTTCTAAAAGTTTTTCACAGGTTTTTAGAATTTCAGAATTTTCAGGTACAGACCACTCTAAAAGACTTTTTGCTAGAAAAAGAGATGTTTTCATCTTTATGATGTGTATCCAATGCACCTTGTAAGGAAGATGTGATTACCCAGAAATAGCATATAGCTTTTACAAGCTTTGATTGCATTATGGATTTGATGTTGATTGTTAGTATAGATTCTCAAGCTGCATTGTAACTTCTTCGCCTGTAATTTACTCTTTATTTCAGGTTTGAGTATTTTACTATATTAATCCTTAATTTAGGATTTTTCCTCTGTAATTATTTCTTTTTCTGCTTGAATTCTAAATTTTCACGTCAGGTGCATTATGCGAATTGTGTCAAACTATCTAGTAAAATAAAATAGTGCCACATCACAAAAAAAAACTTACTTGAGACTTGATAAAAGTACATATGGTGCTAAAAATTTGACCTCAGCTCATTTTATAGGTAAGTGCGGATGGGCAGGTTGTATTTGCAATGTTATAAGTGACTGTAGCTGTCAGTATGTAACATATGCTAGAGGGAATAGCTGGCTGTGTCCTAAGTTTATGGTTGCCATCTGGTAGCTATTCTCCTTTGTTGTTTCTCCCTACAGCTTCATCCTGTGTCCTGCAGCATCAAAACAGCAGATCCAGCTCCTTGCGACATGCTATCCTGCGACAATACAAAGTTGCAAAAGCATGCCGCTGGGCCTCAAAAATATTTTGGATTTAGTTAAAGAAATAAGTGTTCTCACATTTGCACAGGACAACGATACTGGTTTTGGTGCTCAGGCATAAGATTTAGTGCATATTAGAAATTAATTGTTTTTCCATGCTTTTTAAATCTTGTATGGAACGCTACTTTAATCAGGTGTATAGCTTAATATATCTTTTACTTGTATTAAAAATAAATCTCAAAAAGATTAAATGTACCAATAACGTCCACCTGAAAACTCATTATTTCTGCCTCAAGATTTGTCGGAAGGTTGGATAATAGGGTGGTTGGAGTAGCAGATGGGAACTTTTCACGGTTGGCATTGCTGCACTGACTGGGTGTACTGGCTGTAGTCGGAAGGAGCTTGACCTTCAAACAGTATGAGCTCTCACAGCAGTGTCTGACAGATGTGTAAAAGATGCTGATTGATACGGAGCGCAGTGTGCCAGGCTGCTGCTTGATTGGGAGCTATCTGAACTCATGCTAGTTCAACAGAGTGTGTATTGTGCAACACACAAAGTCAGTCTACTTTAACACAGAAAATGTGTTTCCATAGTCAGACTGTATAAATAATGAGAGTACATATATATATATGTTTATAAAGATTTCTAAAAAATACACCTCACTTACTACTGTGTCCAGAAAACATACTTTCAAATGAAAAAAAAACAAAAACACTCCAAAGCATTTATTGTATACAAGTCAGACCGTTGTGTCTGTTTCTTGGTTTCCTTTTCCTTGAATGTGAGCTGGTTTTTTTGTTTGTTTGTTTGTTGTTTTTTTTTTTTTTTTTTAAAGAGGGGTTTTGGTGGTAGTTTTTCTTAGGTTTGGTGGGGCTTTTTGTTTCTTGGGTTTTTTTTGAGAAAGACTGGAGAACCTTGGTGTGTAAAAAGTGCTTTTTCACTACTTGGCCATGTTTTTGATAGTTCCTATCTTATTGCTATGTTATTAGTTCTTAAACGTGGAAGCTTGGATAGCCTTTGTATGTCTGCTCCACCATGCCCTGACATGCAATGTGCTGGTTCTGATTGGCAGATCAGCTGATACAAAGAAATCATCATCAAAACAGCTGTGTTGCAACATCCTCCTCATCTTTTCCCCCTCATTTTTACCATTTGTGGATGACTTACTGATATTCTTAACATAATGTGGCATTTCCCTTTGTGTAATGTCTGATATTTGGTGCCTTTTTTAATAACAAGTCCCTTTAATAACATGTATGTTTCTTATTATGATTCATGTGAGTTTTATTCTTTGGTATTTCTTTATTGTGTTGCTACTGCAGAGCAGTCCAGAACTTTGGCTATTTTGCAGCCCATTATTTCTTTCAGGAGAGAGAAGTGAGAAGGCTCTGCTGTACTGTTGACTTGAAATCTATACAAAAGTACAGCTTTGAAGCAATAACTTCCTTGAATGGATTGCCTACTTGGCAAAATGGGATGGACCTGTCCTTTAATGCTATTAATTTGCACGAAGCATTGCTTAGTTCAGAAAGTAGAACGTGAACTGTAGTCCCCTTCTCAAAACGCAAAAGGATTTAAATGATGATTACTCGTATTCTTGTTGTGAGCCTATCAGTGTGCATCTACTTTAACTGTAAATCTTAGGATTAAAAAAAAATAGAAATCTTGCCCTCACTGGATCTGTCACGGAAACCGTATATTCTTAACTTTTGAAAACAACGGCCTCGCAGGCTGCGTGCAGATTTACACAGGGTTTCGCAAGCGATCACAGGCTATGCAGAAAACAGCTTGGCTTGGGAAAGTGTTGGTCCTATGCGGGAAGTCCCTTGTATGACAGGACTCAGTATCTTCAGCTGCAAGTCCAGGAATAAGGTATAGTGCTCTTATTCCACTAAATACAAATTCTCAGTCGAAAACTATTTCTTTCTTCAGTATCCTTAAACTGAGGTACTGCTCGCTTGTAATGCAGGAGAACACAACGGCTTGTTGTCTCTTTAACCTGTATTAGCACTCTTTTAAAGCATCGTATTAAACTGTGTCCAGAAGTCCCACCAAATATGTAGGTACTGAATGAAAATCAATAGTAGAGGGTAATCTCTCATTTTACCTGAACTAATGGTGAGGCTGACTTTTTGATAGTTTGAAAGTGTTGGAAATAGCATATGATGGCGTCACTTTGTGCCCTGTTTTAAAAATCCTTTTCTTATATCTGATATTACATACAACATTACTGTAATCCCTTTGCACCTTCTCTGAGAGTCGCGGGGAAAAGTCAAATGCTGCATGAATTTGATTTTAGCTTCTTGAGTCTGAGAAGACTTCGGTTTCAGATCCAGGTAATTGCTGTTTCTGTCTTGTCTTAGGATGGATTATTCATTATCTTATATGTGAGCATTGCCAGTCTTCCTAATTAATACTTATCTGTTCTACAGCGTAGTGACTTTTTTTATTTAGAAAGCAAGCTGAAATTTTTCTGAAAAGGAGAGTGATAAACTGTGTTTGGAGGGCAAAAGGCAATGTCAGACTGTCTTTTTTTAAAAAAATCAAACCCTTTTTTATAAAATTCTGTTATATTTTGCTTATATATGCCTGTCAGTGAAATTAGGATCTCTAATTGTATTTATCGCTGATATATTTGCCTGGAGATGGTGCTTTTAATTTTTTTTTTTTTTCTGAAGGTACTGGATTAAAATTTAACATTGAAGAAAACTATTTCAATTTCTTGCTGCTCTTTTCATTGCAATAATCTCTGGTGGCCAACAGCACCTTGAGGAGAATGCCCTTCTGGGGGTTCCTGGGCATCCCTGGGTATAGTGGTATTTTTCATACAAATTTAAATCTCAGGAGCTAGACAGTTACAGTGGTGCACTTCAGAGCAAGAGCCAGACAGAGAGGGAGTCGCTTCAGAAAGAACATTCGCTTAATACGTAGACGTGCACAGGAAAGTGCTTGATCCCACGATCTGGGGAGAAGAAACATTTGCTAATGATGATGGTTTTATATAACCTCTTGAGGACAGATTCTGCAGGTATAAGAATTTGTGCCTGTCTACTGAGTTCTGTGGAAAATATTTCAGTGTACTTGGATCTTTTGTTATTTCAGGTAATTCTAAAATACTTATTTATTGTAGATACTTCCTCAATACATATGGATTCTACACCCCCGTGTATTTTATACTGAAGCTCTTTCTGTAGTCCTCAACAGTGGAGATGAAGGACTGTTTACTGCTACATGTTTTTCAGAAATGTAAGGTTTTCTTCTCGCAAGCTGTTATTCATTAAACCGCACATAGCCCATATTCACTAATCTGTTGAATATCTGAATTACTTTTTAGCTATAAGAAACAAAAAAATATGCGGGCCTTTGTTCAGAAACACACTGCTGTTTTGAATTGCCCAAAGCTGGAGCAGGGATTACTGAAAATTAAAGAAGAGTGGGCAAAATGAGGCTAAGTTTTTGTTGCGCTAAGCCCGGAGAAATCCCCCAAAGCAGGAATTTAAAGCTCAAAGTTTAATACTTTTGTCAGCATGCAAATGGAAATACTACAACCAGTGTATTTTCATTGGAAAAAGAAGGAATGGTGCTGGTTCTGGGACTTTTCAGGAACATGCTTAACAGCAATTCATCTTTCTTTACCAAACATTAAGCAGTAAAAGCACTGCAAATAATACAGTGGACTTCAGAGCACAAAGATGAGCAGTTGCATATGCTGACTAAAAAGTTTACGTTTAATGAATCTTTAAGAGATGGGGATATTGTTTTTTCTTACTCAGAGCAGGCAGTAGAATATTATGGCTATTACAAAACGCTGTGAAACAAAGCTTATGATTATGTACTGTCTGCGGTATTTTTCAGTAATGTAGAAAGAATTGCTGACCTTCACAATGACAAATGCCTTACGGTAGTACAATGATGCCTAAGCCCTCTTCTTCCAAAACCTGCAAATACTCCTGTGGGTGTTAAGTATGATCGAGTACTCTGTAGAAGTGAAAAAGTCGTTAGTGCTTCTGGCAGTCTCGTGGTTTTCTTTTAAAGCTTCTTAAAATGCATAAAATTAAAAACCTCTGAGAAATGGTACAAGCATTGCTTTTGTACGCAGAAATAGAGGAAGCAGAATGGGTATGACAAAGGATGCACTGCATATGAAATGCCACAGTATAGAGCACTTCAGGGTGTATGACAAATAAAGGGAGGTACAAAAGCAGATGATAGCGTAGATCATAGAACGACTGAAGGGACGTAGTTTACAGCAGGTGACGGAAAGTCAGCCTGTGGAGAACATACACACAAGAAATGTTTTCTAGCTTGCTGCTGGCCATACTGGCAGAGGGTACCGACCAGCCTTTATAGCTGTAGGTAACTTCAAAGACCAAATTGCAAGCAGTGGCTGACAGTTTGAGCCAGAGATTCTTGTGGTGGTGCACATGTGGTGCCAGCTTGTGTAGGAGGAGGGTTTGCTTTGGGGGATAATATAGCTTTTTGGAATTTCTCATTTCACTAAGTCGCTGGAGGTTGTAAGGGTCAAGGAAAGTGGGCAGAGGAAAGAATATGCTGCTGTCTCTCCCCTCCAGTTCTCTCTCTCTTCCCCCCCCCCCCTCTTTTTCTCCCTTTAAGGGAGAGAGCAAGCTGAAGGAGTGGTAGACTAGCTGGCTTGACTTCCTTCAAGAAAAATACTGGAGGAAAATAGTTACATCCTTGTGAAGGCTTCTAGAGAAAACAGTCTGATCAGGAACAATGCACACTTAAACCAAGTTGGTCTATCACTATGCTTCAGAAAAAAAGAGGCAGTAGATATTTTCTCGCTTAACTTCCAGTATGACTCTTGGTATAATGTAATGAGCATAGCAGGGGAACCTGAATTAGGTGACGCAAAGCAAAGCAGAGTACAGCTGGAAAACTTCCAGTTGTCACCAGTTCACTTGCAAATTGTAAGTTTTGCAGATGTCTGATGTTGTTCTGCATTTCTGTGAGCAGGCTGAGTGATGGCGTACATGTACTCTGTTACATTTCCAGGTGACATTTCATCCTTAAGGGCCTTTAAGGATAGGTTAGACAATTGTCAGAGTGATCCAGGCAGAGCTGATCCTGCCTTGAGGAAACAGATGCAGTCAATAACCTTTTCCGGTTCCAGCCCATTTGCCTGGTTCCTGCCAGTTCTCTGTCTGACAGCTTAGGGGTGGGGAATGGCTTTGTTTGTTTTCTTTGGTTGTTTTCTTAATATTCTGATATTTCCAGGGAAGAGGGAACTTCTTTTCCTATATTTTGGCTTTTAACCAGAGGAAGGCATCGTTACACTAGTTTGGGCCTGTTGGAACTTCGCTAGAATCACCTTAGTTCAGTCCTTCCCTTCTGCCTGAGATGGGGTATCGCTTTTGAAGGGTCTTCTGTGTGGTAACACTGAAGACAATTGCAGCAGTTTTGTGTAACTTGATGTGGGACTGGTTTGCTGTGCTAGAACGCTATGTTTTATATACGTGCACCATAAGAATGACTTGGTTGTGGTCTGGTCTAGAGGGTACTACAAAAATATAATCAAGAAGTGTAGATTTTATTGTCATTTGAGCATGGTAAGACTTGCGTAGGCCTGTTATCTAACACCACCTGAAGAAGAAATAGCGTTTTGAGTATGGGTCTGTCTCCTCCAACAGAGTTAATTCTGGCTTCTTAAAAGGCCATCAAAAAACCACTAAGCTCATAGATATTGTCTGTCTATTTAAATGGCTGAAGTGTGATTTGTGTATCTTTCTTTAATTCTACATGTATTTTGGTCATCATTGTCTGGCAGTTCTTAACAACTGGTTTAGCGTACAACATGCCATTCCTTAATTAACTATTTCTCCCAAAATAAATACAAGCATATAACTGTTACTCTTCATAAGATGCATGGTTCAGTTTTACTGATTCTATTGGGTCACATCAGCCTGGATTACGAGGTACAAAGTAACCTTTCTCCAACTCTAAATAGATTAGGTTGGTGGCCTGCCACTGTCTTGGAACCCTTCTTCCAAATGTGCTGTTGTGGTCCAAGCCAGATGTGGGCTTATATTTTATTTATTGTTATATTGAAAGTGCAGAATCAGTTCAAGTTATTGTACCTTGTATCTGAGTGATACAGAAGTATCTGTAATAAGAATAATAACAAAAAAATAATTACACAGTCATTGAAATACTAGTGAAATGTTCCTTATTCCTAAATACAGCTCTGCTGTCTTTCTATCTGAGTTTTCAGACTTCCTTGGAAGGCCATGTGATATAAATAGACATAAACTGTTTGCTATCAGGCTAATAACAATCTTCTTGGCATCTCAGTATATCTCCTCGGTCCCTCCAAACCATCCCATCTTATAAGAAAAGATGTCGTGAGAAGTCTTGTATTTTTATTAGGAAAATTTATTTTCTTATGACAAGAATGGTATATGCCAGAACATCTCCCCTAATTTTCTCAGTTAACAATTCAGGAAAAAACAACTAAAAAACAGGTTTCAGCATGCCTGAGCAAAACTGCAATGGTTGATGCTACGATGAAGGTTCAGCTCTGGAGGCCTCAGCACAAGAAGGACATGGACCTGTTGGAGTGGGTCCAGAGGAGGGCCATGAAGATGATGAGAGGGCTGGAGCACCTTTTCTGTGAAGACAGGCTAAGAGAGCTGGGGTTGTTCAGCCTGGGGAAGAGAAGGCTCTGGGAAGACCTTCTAGTGGCCTACCAGTACCCAAAGGGGGCCTACAGAAAAGCTGGGGAGGGGCTGTTTGCAAGGGCATGTAGCGATGGGATGAGGGACAATGGTTATAAACTAGAGCAGGGTAGGTTTAGGTTAGACGTTAGGAAGAAATTCTTTACAATGAGGGTGGTGAGACACTGGCACAGGTTGCCCAGAGAGGTGGTGGAGGCCCCATCCCTGGAGACATTCAAGGCCAGGCTTGATGAGGCTTTGAGCAACCTGATCTAGTTAAAGATGTCCCTGCTTACTGCAGGGGGGTCGGGCTAGATGAACTTTAAAGATCCCTTCAAACCCAACGCATTCTATGATTTTAAAAAAGATTGTTATTTACAGAGTATAATAAATAATTACAGCTGTGTTGTAGCTGTCAACACCAATGAGCAAAGTACACTTTGCAGTTAAGAATCCTTTTATGATATTTGTTCTGGAACTTGTTCACAATAATTTAATAATTCAATGTTGTTCTTACTGGCATGACTTGAATTAATGAGGGTCCATTACACTGTATTTCACAATTAAAAGCTGACAAGAAGGTGTGCCTCTGTCATCCTGTGTTCTGACATGCTATCCACAACACGACTGTGTTAAGTATGGCAGAATATATATGAGCATAAAATACACAGTAAAAATCAGCATTTTGGCTAAGAAGTGACTTTGTTATCTGCTTAACTAAAAGTTGCTTTTATTTTAATTATTCATCCTCTAACGTATAGGATGGCTAATCTAGCCGGTCTGTAAGACCCTGTCTTACACAGCCAGGAGGGGCATCAGTTGATTTCCTGCCTCGGCAGTGAGCAGGAGGTGGGACCCCTGATGTCCAGGAGCCCCTTTAACCCCTGAAAGGCCATGCGACTCCACAGAGCCCACCTGCCTCCTCTTCCTAGCCCCTGGTACTTGGGAGCAGTGTCCAAGGGCTGCAGGGCACCTGAAGCCATTATGAACGTGTGGATGCTCCTGGTGTTGAAGCCTGTGTTGCCGCTTGGCTTTTTGTGAGCAGAAATGAGAAGAGACGGGAGATGAGAGAAGGAGAAGGTGTTGGGAGAATGACAAAGGGAACTTCAAAGACACGCAGAGATCCTGAAAGAATGGATACAGATCTAGATGAGAAGAACTGAAGGAAAATTTGCTAAGGAAAGAAGGCAGGAAATGAATACGGGAGGGAAAGAACAGGGGTAAGACACTGTATGAGTGTAAAGAAATAAGACTGTGGCTGAAATTTGAGGAAAGGCTGAAAGAGAATAACAGCTGGTTAGAGAATGAAAGCTGGGTTTCTACAATCACAGAGTATGGATGAGGAAGTTATAATGTGCATGTTTGAAGTGGGTTTCAGCTTGAAACCTTCTTAAACTTCTGATTTTTCTGGCTTGCTGTTGAGAGCCAAAGCAGAATATTTGTACAAGTTCCTGGATGCTGTTGGCTGAAATCAAGGCCAATCCTCATTATTAGATAAATTATACCCTTGAAAACATATGAGCTGTTGAAAAGCAGCTGAAAAAATAAAATTACTAAAATCATGGAAAATAGGTAAGAACAAAGGCCAGACTAGCAGGAACATGGAAAACAGAGAGGAAAGTGAGCAAAACCTAGAAACAGGCAAAGCAAGAGAGGAGCCCGCCCGCAGAAAGTGATGGGAATTGGAGGAAACCATAATGAGAGGCAGTAGCATGTTTTCCTCCATTAGTGTGGATGGTTTTGGTAAAGAGGCAATGGCAGGTAGCCAAGGTTTTGGTCTGTCGTGTTGAGACAAGGCCAGGACACTGATAGTTTCTCCGGCTGGCTGCCACTGTACTTCTGCAAGTGATGAGCAGCCAACTATTTTCTGCACTCGGGATCTGCAGTTTTTGGGATCTTAGAGGTGGATATGGTCAACTTTACTGAAGACGTGTTTCCATTCAATATTTGTGATGTGGTAATTTATTGAAAGGAAATCATGAAACTTATTCTAGACTATCTGAAAGCTAGGCCATGATTCAGTAGCAATTTTTTTCACCATTCAGTAGATAATAATGTAAAGGTTTGAAAACTGCTTTATGCTTTCCCATTGTCCTATAAATGCTGGTTTCACAAATGATCTGGTTCTGGCTGACAAATTAATTGGTCTGGGCTGTCACATAATGCTGCTAGGTGAGCAAAATCAGTCCAAATACCATGTAACACAAAAATGTTCCAGTACCCATGTTTCCCTCTTCCTCTTTCCTTGTACTTTGACGAGAATGGACCACGCCAGGGTGGAGGAAACATACCCTGGAGGAAAACATCTGAAAAATTACTTTGTATTTATACATATTTCACTTCATTTGTGTGTTTCTGTTCCAGGAACTATGTAAATGTGTAGTAATGAAAGTGCTGTTCTGAAGCAGGCTGTCCATGTTAGGGTACTTCTGAGGGGCTTGGAATTTGCATTTGAGCCTGCTGAAGATAGCTGGACAAAGGAAGAATTGGAGTTGTCTCTCTTCCTTCATGTTTGCTAAAGCCTCTCCAAAAACCTGACCCACTTTAATGATTGTGGGGGAATATCCATGGCAACCATAAAGGCGCTCAGTGCAAGAACAGTTCCTATTAAGATTGTAGTTTGCAGGCTCAGATTTAGATTGAAGTTTAGGTTGCTGGTGATCTTTATGCCAGAGCAAAGCTATATATCTATTAAATATTGGTGAAATGTTCTATGTTGTAAGCATAGTCTGGTAGGACGTGGTCTCCATTGTTGTGCAGGATGGTGCCCATCATCTGTACCCAGAACCGTAAGGATTTCAATAGGCAAATCCAACTGAGACAATGTGAAATGTTAGAGCTGAATCCTCGATTAAGAAAGGACATCTCAGCCTGGCTACTGGAAAAAAAAAATCTCACTGCTCCTTTTAACTGATCACAAGCTGCTGTTCTTATTTTTTGTGGGCTTGAGTGTGTGTGTCTGCTGTGCTGAATCACCAGTTGAACACTGCTTCAGTGTTGCTGGCTTCCATTGTGTAATCATCTCTCTGCAATTAAAGACAGGAGGCACCAAGGTTTGGGCTGTTTCTTCAGACAGGGCAAAATATGTTCACTGGGTTGTTTTCGGAGGCTGAAGTACTTGGAGTTATTTATGTGGTAGAGGACGTAACATTTTAAAGAAACAAGTAGATGAATTTCTGCCCAGATGTTTAGGATCTATTCTGATTAATTTTGAGATAAACAAACCCCACGTGGACGTGGATATACATACAGACATATTGCTTTGCAAATTTGATTTATTTTTTCCCCCTTTTACAGTGTCATGCTGAAATAAAATAGGTGTCTAAAAAGTGTTGCTGTATTTGGATATGATAGATTATATCATGCATAACTAGTTTTCTGGGACATAGATTAAGGTATCTGCCATCTCTGTTTTACTGTTGCTTCAAGAAACACAATGCGGTATGTACTTCTTTTAGTTGTGATTTTGATTAAATTTTTTGCTTTCACAATTTATACATGGCTGTGTAACTTGGATGTACCACTGCATTTCCAAGTAATATACCTTCTGAAATAATACGATCCTCTCTCATTGTACAGTCTTATATCTGAGTCTGGCAAGTATTTAATCATGTTCTCATTTATTTTGATTGCTGCTTAGTAATAACTTCTCATTTGCACCTTGACTTTATCCTCAGCAAGGAACTCCATTTTGGTAGCCTGTATACAATGCACAAGAGCAAAGGTGTTTCGTCACTTAAATGATTAGGGAACTAATTTGTGCCTAATAGATAACATTTGCATTTGTAACTTAATACAACGTGTTCCCTTAAAGCTACAAACAGAGGTAAGTGGTATATATTATGCTTCTATAATTAAAAACTATCTGTATTATTAACACTGAGTGTTTCAAACTTGTGCTTACTTATTAACATTTTAATAAAAATAAAACTGATAATCCCTGCAACAAATTTTAAAGCTGTTTCAAAAAGCCACCTGTCCTCAATAAACCTGAAACAAATACTTACTGATTACATAGGTATTGTTATTTTTGTAGATTTACTAACTTCCTTTCAGAGACCTGAATACAAATGACCTTGATAAAATATCACTGCTTTTCTCCTAATCCACATTGTGATTTTGCATATTACCAAACTTTGTAATGGTTTTACTGTCTTTGCACAGAAAATACATTGTTGTTGAACTGAATGGGGTTGTTGGCTGAGTCATAAGCCACCAAAGCGTTGTGGTATCTGTATTCCTATCTCAAATTCTGCTGTTGCTTTCAAAAGTGCAATACTAACTTGTTTCCTCGAAAAAAGAAGTAAAAGCGGTATACGGCGACTTGGTTTCTTAAATTATCCATTGCAGTTTGTTTCAGGCAGAAACTTTGTTTTACTCCTAACACTTTTTTTTTCGTCCTAGGCAGTATTTTTTTCCCCTTTCACTTCACCTTAAGTAGTCTTTAAAAGAATTGGGGCTTTATTTCATGAAAATGCTAACGAGGTCAAAGTTTCAGAGGTATTATTTTCTCACTGCCAGAACAGTCGCTTTGCTATTGTGAAATGCAAATGGTTTTTAGCCACATAACTGAACTAAGAGGAAGATGCGATGGGCAGGGTTGGTTTTTTTTTTTCTGATTTGAGTCTCTATCAGTTCATTCTCTTGTACATGGTTTTATCTGGAAGGCAGTTTGCCATCCTGACAGCAAAGCCAGAAAGCAGCAGGGTCGACCAGGTGGCTCCCAAGGGCTGGCGTTGGCATGGAGGGTGGTAGCCCTGCGGGAGAGGCTCCATCCCTTGCAGTGCGGGGGCTGAATTGGGAGTTCATTCCTTTGTTGTAGAGATTTGAGTATGTTTGTTTATTTAATATGCTGATATTGGAGAAAGATGGAAGCTACCCTTGGGTAGTTAGTTCCTGTGTATATTCCTGTATAATACACGATTCTTTCAAATAAGTGGAGGGATATAAGATCAGCATCCAGACAGCTAACTTTTATAATGCTCTCAAAATCCTGAACCTGGCTCATGAATCTCACACCTCCTGTGCCAGCGCTGCTTCTCTGATGTGGGAGAATGGGTTACTTCTATTCCATTAAAGTTTTTAATCCTCATTTTCCTTTTTAAAAGAATAGCAGTTGCAATACAGGCTTTGCACTTTTTATTTTCTTTCTTCAATGCTCAGATCCTGTGCAACCTGCTGTGGGTGACCCTGCTCTGGCAGGGGGGTTGGACTAGATGGTCTCCAGAGGTCCCTTCCAACCCTATGATTCTATGATCCTAGATGTGGTTAGGTGTTCATCATAATATTTTGAATAGGAAGTAGGTTTGGATAAGCATTCCAAAAAGCGACTAGAAAGCAAATAGTTAATGGGATATTGAGCAGAGAAGGCTGTAATATGCAACTGTCAAAATGTTGTCAATATGGAAGCACGTATCCAGCACAATTTTTATTTTTCAACAGAAGGACTAACTAAGCATGTTAAATGCAGAACTCAAAGAGAATGTCTTTATGAATAACATTTTGCGATAAAATAAAAAGTCTCTTTTTTTTTTGGAAATATTGTCATAAATATCAGTATGTTTCATAGTATATGTTAATGGATTATTTTTAGATATGTTATTTTTATGAAGTATCTTTGTGGTAGTGTGTTACACTGAACAAAGCATCTAATGTTAAACACTAAGTATATTTTGAGACTTACTTTAGTAAACAAGTTTAGTGACTTGTTCTGTATTAAAGACTGTATCACAAAGAGAGTTCAAAAATTAGGTTCCTAAAAATAATATTTAAAAATAACTCTTTTGTTAAATATTTTCTGAGGTCACAGGTATGCTAGTGAAGGATGAGTGGTGATCTGTCTTTGTGAAGGCTGCATTAAAAGTGCAGACTGTGGGTCTTATTTATTAACTTTTCAAGGGACTGTAGCTGGAAGCTCCTAGTGACAAAGATATTCACAGATGTACTGAAATTCCAGACCTTCGGGGCATGGGGCGCTGTGGCGGAGGAAGGTGGATATCACAGTGTGTTTAAAAAGATGATGCTCAGCCCCCGGCAGCTCCAGAGGGCTTCGTCTCTTTTCCTTACCTGCCTGATGGTGGTGCCTCTGCCATTCCTTACACCCCTCTCCTCCACAGCCTTTCATTTTTGCACGTACGAAATGTTTTTCCAGTAAAATGAGATGGAAACTACAGATGAGTTAAGTATGTTTAGTGATACAGAAATTCTGCAAAGGTGTGGGGACAGATGTCAAACCAGTAACCAGGGTTTGCTTGCAGTGGAAAGAAGTCGTTCTCATGTGTGTAGAAGTCTTGTACCCTCCAGCTGTTTGCGCCCTTCCCCTTTCTCTCCAGCTGGGGATGGGATGCATGAAATCAGCCGGAAAACTTTTGTTTAACAAATGGAAGTGCCTGGTGACTTCCTGCTGAATTCTCACGACCTAAGTAAATGAATTGCTAATGAAAATTGTTATGAAAATAAGATTTAATGTAATAGAAGACTAAACCATAATCCTTAAAGATACAGAACTTCGCCTTATGTCACATAATACTTGATACAGTAATAAAATACTTGATAAAGTAATAGCATATTACTTTAGCTAAATAATTACATAAAATAATGGGAACTGAGGAGCAAGGTTTCTAGAGGACTGTTCTGTTCCATGTCCTTCTCTAAAGCACTCTTAAGTATGTTGTCTAAATCGTTGCAAAGGAGATAGCAAAATCAGAAATTACTGTGGAAAGGAAAACAAAAACAAGTATCTTGAGATGATGTGGATACAAACTGGATGTTTGTAAGAGGAAATAATAAGTATTAGAAGTATGTGAGAGACTGGCAGTGAATTATAAACTTATGCAAGAATTACCTAATGACGGGGTTGTTTTTTTTTTTTGTAAACCTGAGAATTAACAATTAACTATGTAAGCATTGTCTGCTGATCTTTTATTTTAGCAAAACCATTTGTAATTCACAATTCTATAGGTTTTTATGTGAAATCTTACTTTAGATTTGGTAGCTGTAGTGGTGGATTTGGATTTGACATAGCTTTAGGACAAATGGGTAAAATAAGTCCACCTGAAGAAATATGTCTGCTTGTGCCCTTCTGACATGAAATCACTGTACTTTTGTGGCTTGACTTGATCTATTCCTTTTTCAAAAATACGAGGATAAGATGTGCTGGAAAATAAAGCATTGGTCCACTTGAATTGTTTATTCTCTATTTATTGTAGACACTTTTGTAAAATTAATTCCTTCAGTGTCCTAGAGTTAGGGTCCTGAGAGCTTCCTGGTGGCCTTGCTCATATATGAAGAAAACCTTAGCTTTTATAGTTTTGTGGCTCATGCGAGCTACTGAAGGCATGGTAACAATAGGTACTACATCACTTTTCTCAACCTTGTATGTAGTAGCATTCAGTCAGACTCCTCTATTTCTGTGTCTCAGTCAGTTGAGGATTATAATGACCATATAGCTGATGAGCGTTGTAACTGGTACGTTGATGAGAGTGATGCAATGCTATTTGTTCTATCGGAACCTTTCCTACAACGCTGAGGTGATATCTTTTAGTTCTTTCCTGTGAAGATACTGCCAAAATGGTGGGGAGGAGGAATATTATGCTTCCCCTACCTCATATGTGTTGTGTAAAGTGGGAGGTGGATGAACTATGGCGGATTGATGCTTCTTTCTTTTTGGCATTTTCTCCATTCCTAATCTTCATGGCCGTTTTTAGATGACGGCAACCTCTGAAATCAATCATCAAAATCCAAAGCATGGATTGTGATGAATTCTGTCCTTGCAGTGCTCCAGTATGTGCTGCTTGAATTCAGTATTGTGTGAGCAGATGGTTACAATTTACCTTTCTGGTGCTGTCTTAATAATACAAACTTATTGCGAGTATTATTAAAAAAAGAGAAAAAAAATGAGTATTTTTCTGATAGTTCAGTTGTTCCAGCTGTTTTCCTTGTTTCCATTCATGAGTTGGATTAGAGGGAAGAAGTGGCAGGGAGAGGTGGATTCCTCTGCGGAGCAGGCTGCAGACCCAGGAGCAGCATGGGGCAGTGGGGTGCCCATGCACACAATTCCTCTTGACGTTAATGGTCATTACGAATATAAAGTGAGGCTAGCATGCGGTGATTACACATGAAGAGCCAAATTATTATTGTTAATGATGATGTGTATATGTTTCAGTGAAGGCTGGATTGCTTCTAATGGGTTCTGTTTTCAGTTCCTTTGTTCTGTGTGAGGTACTTCTGGCTCCTGAGTTCTTATTTTAAATAGCATTCCCCTCTTCTGCTGTCTATGACACATTATTCCTGGTTTCTCTCCATTGATTTATGCACTTTTATATCTGCTGTTCCTTTTTTTTGGTGTTTCGGGGTTGGGTTTTTTTGTTTTTGTTTTTTGGCTTTTTTTTTTTGTTCTTCAACTGTCAAAACAAGTATCATATTTTCACATGTATGGCTTGCATCATATATAACCTATGTAAACTATGAGAGATGGCAACACATTGAGGGAGCAGTTGGCAAGTAATGGTGGATCCAAAAGCAAGGGAACTGGGATTTTAGAGGAGGGATGGAAGAGGAGGAAAAACATTCCTGCTGCTGGGGCTGAGTGTGCCTGGGCGGTTGGGAAGGTGTCACCACAGCAAGGGGGCTGCTCTGAGCGGGGTCCAGCTGGGAGGAAGGATTTTGAGCTCTCATTCAAGTAGTGATGTCCTGGATGGCACCCACAGTTGTACTGGATTCACCAGGTGCAGCAAAGGAAAATCTCCTGGGAGTGGTAAGATTTGTTTTCTGTTTTATTGATATATCATGTGATTCCACCATATGTATGGTATGATTTAGATGTATACTGCTGACGAGACAAATGGCCAAGCTCTTTCTCCTCCTTCTCCTTCTCTTCCTCCCTAGCTCCTGGCTGTGTTTCCTTGGACCAGTTTGTTGACTCAGGAGAAAGCCAGCCCATCTCCCACCCTCCCTGGCCTCCCCTTCTACATCCTGTGTTGACACCCTGCCCCCCCCCCGCCGCCATCCTTCAGTCATGTATGGCATGGCTGCATGATTGCTGAATTCAACGCAAGGGAGGGCTGCCCAAAAGCCACCTTTTGGTGGCTTTCTGAGTTGTGTAAAATTTAACACAGGAGTCCGCACCCTCAGCCTCTGACTCGGGTACCACATGCTGCTGTGTCCGAATTCATTGCAAGGAGGGCACGCAGTGATTAGATGGGATCTCGGCTGAAAAATGGAAGTTTGCCTGCTGTCTAGCAAAAAGGTTTGTGAAGCGGGTATAATCATCAGTGTGCCTCTATGCCTAGAAAAGCTCCTCACCACACTCAGGAAGACCTTAGCAAGTCTGATTCACTGATAGATGACAGGCCTTATTTATGCTCTTCCTACCCTTCTGTTCCTCTCTGAGTTTCTGTATTTGGCAATCCAGCCTGAGATACCCTCTGGGATGCTTCCCACCCTGCCTTCTAATGATGCTAATGGTGAAAATGCATGACAGGTGATGTTTGGATGTTAGCTTGCTCATGGCAAAGAAAAGAGTATGAGCAGCCAAGCTTAAAACACTTACCATTTAAAAAAGAAAAAAAAATTCTGAATGTTTCTGAATGTTTCATCTGGAGACAAAGATATAGCTGTTACATTAGAAGAGTTTGCAAAAAACCCTAAGACTAAAAAGAAAAATAACGAAAAGTTCTGCTGGTTTTGATCGGTCTTCCCCATGGACGGAGCCCCAGTATGCTAATTGCCATGGAAGTGAAATTTGTTAGAAGTGCTATTGGTGTGAATCTGAATGGTGTGCATTGTTCAACTTGTTAAGTGGAGCTTTCAAAGAAGAAAATAACCGGAATAGTTTACCAAGAGTAAAAAATACTATGAAATTAGTCATATGTTTCAGGGAGTCTTCATAAAGGGTAACCGTCCTCTTTAACTGGGTAAGAGAAATAAGAGCTGAGCATTTTGAACAGAAGAGGCATTTTAACATTTTATTGTTAGTTGTTTGTTTAACTTCAGTCTACATCTAACAAATCAAAGGAGGAGCCTTGTTGTGAGTTAAAGTGAAAACTTAATCTCAAAATCAGACATGTCAGTAAACCCAGAGGGATTTGCTCCCCAAGACATTTCAGAGCAACTCCACTGAGTTAATTCCATTTCTTTCTGCTTTTTCAAAGTGTTTCACTTGGAAATCAAGTGGGGCTTAACTCGGGCAACTCCAGTTTTGTGTAGTCATCACTAGTTTATCAGGCATGGACAGTACTTACCGAAAGATTTTTATTGCAGCTTTAATAAATAATGTCAAGCTATGTTTTTGTTGACGTTACTTTCTCAAGACTGAGAGGTTTCTAGTGGCCTTCAGGCAACTGCTTAATTTACCTTATGCACATTATAGTATTAAAACAACTATCTCCATCTCTGAAAGGAGGTACAGATTAAAGGCCAGGAGTAGCTGGCATAGCAGTTAGTTTGTGCTGATACTTTATTTTGGCAACCACCAGCTTTCTGACAGCATTTAATATTTGCATCTGTTCTTAATAGGGCATTAGTTTATATGTTTTCAGTAAGTTTTCCTTTCTTTAGTCACAAAAGGAGGAAATGTTAACATTGTGTTTATTTGTTCTTTCGGTTGTTTCTTGGTTGTGCTAAAAGATGTGCGTGCAGTGCAGGAGAGAAGGACGTCGGGTACAGAACTGGGTGGGAAGGGACTGCACAACTCAGAGAAAAGTGTCCGGATTTGGTCCATAGGGCAGAGGGAGATAATTATGGCAAGAAGAGAGAGGTGTGAGACAGTGAAAGTATGTTGGATTAGGAGCTCCTTTGGGGTAAGGAGAAGCAGAAGGGTGCATGCATCTGCTCATGATGCATACGGTTTGGCTTTTACCCATGTATCTTAAAGTTTCATTTCAACAGAGATTTGGGTTCACTTTCAAAATGCTAAGAAACTTTAAAAACACCTACCTCTTTTTTTCTTTTTCTTTCTTTCTTTTTTCCTCTTTCTCTCTTTCCTTTTTCTTTCCTTTTTCTTTCCTTTTCTTTCCTTTTCTTTCCTTTTTCTTTCCTTTTTCTTTCCTTTTTCTTTCCTTTTTCTTTCCTTTTTCTTTCCTTTTTCTTTCCTTTTTCTTTCCTTTTTCTTTCCTTTTTCTTTCCTTTTTCTTTCCTTTTTCTTTCCTTTTTCTTTCCTTTTTCTTTCCTTTTTCTTTCCTTTTTCTTTCCTTTTTCTTTCCTTTTTCTTTCCTTTTTCTTTCCTTTTTCTTTCCTTTTTCTTTCCTTTTTCTTTCCTTTTTCTTTCCTTTTTCTTTCCTTTTTCTTTCCCTTTCCTTTTCCTTTTCCTTTTCCTTTTCCTTTTTCTTTCCTTTTCCTTTTCCTTTTCCTTTTCCTTTTCCTTTTCCTTTTCCTTTTCCTTTTCCTTTTCCTTTTCCTTTTCCTTTTCCTTTTCCTTTTCCTTTTCCTTTTCCTTTTCCTTTTCCTTTTCCTTTTCCTTTTCCTTTTTTCCTCCTCTCCCTTTCTCCTTTTTTCTCTCATTTCTCTCTTTTTTCTGGTTTTTTCTTTGTTTGGGTTTTTTGTTTTTTGGTTTTTTTTTTTTCTTCTTCAAAGTACTTTGCAACTGTGAGTTTCTTTTAGGTATACTGTTTGTAGAATGTGAATCCTGAACCTTCACATCTGCAGTGCAGACCTCTGACAGCATGAGGAAAAGAAGCAATTTTGATCATCTTGGGGAGCCAAGTGCTAGAAAGAAGCTTGATATATTGTTTCTTTGTGTTAAAACTGCTTGGTACATAATAGCAAAATAATGGAGACCAGGACCCGAGTTTGAGCTTCAGGTCTGGGAGGGGAGTGTTGTCTGTAGGTTAGTGATAAAACAGCCAAAAAAGAATTACCTTGCATGATCAGTCCAAGAGTCTGTTAATTTATTGGCTTGGCAACAGTTGCATAGAGGTGCTACATGGGTGGGATAAAATTGCTTTCGTTTATAGGAAAGGATGAGAAACTATTGCTGTAAATAAAAGGCAAAGAGGAACCTAGAAACACAGTTAAAGCTCTGTTAAAAAGAGGCAGAAGCACAGATTTTCTGTCTTGCTTCCGAAAGAAAGATGAGGTGCGATCTAGTTGGAGTGATGACATTTAATTAAAATTGAGCATTCATGAGAAGCAAAAGTATGATTTTGTTGTTGGGGTTTTTTTCTGTAGATTTTCAGTTGGGAGCATACGTATGGTCATTGAAGCCTTCTGGCGAAGCTTTCCAGTATTTGGATTCAAATTAGTGCTGGTTGCAGTTCTCATAATTTTCTGTTAGAAAGAATGATAACAAGGCTTATAATAAAAAGGGGAAAAGATACAGGATAATATCACACAGCAAAGATGGTACTTGTTTGGTTTTTTTGTTGTGATTGTGGATTTTGGTGGGGTTTTTTCCTAGTTGCTTTAATAATTTATTCAGTGAATGTTACGAGTCTGGGATTAAGGAACAAAATATTGGCAACTGCAGAGATTGACCCCACTTCTGATTCACTCCCAGGAATGAGTACTCGTTTTGTTCTCAAGTAACCGCTTGGTACACCAAGTTAACATCTCTTGCCTGGTGTAGTTGCAAGAGTGCCCTACGGAAATGACACTATACCTTTCCTAAACAATAACAGAGCTGGCATACAACACACGAATGAGTTATTCTTAAATCCACCCATGCTCACAGTATTAAAATGCCAAGCCAGGTTCGGACTTAAATACTCGGTCTCATTTTTTATTTTAGTTGTATAGTTACGGTCTTAGAGAGTTAGTAACTAAGTTAATGATGAATATTTTATGGAAAAAAAAAACCAACCCTATTGTATTTCAGAAATTATGCTTGACTAATCCAAATGCAGTATTACTATGTGGGCAGAAGGCAAATGCTGGTTCACTCATCTCACATGCTCTGAGACTGTAATGAGTCAAAGTATCATAGATTCATAGAATGGATACTTCCTCCATACGCCCCAAGTCCCCTTGTCCTGAATCTCCCAGCTGTGCTTAATCTTGAAGATCAGTGGATTATTCAATTGCCTTTCTTTTGGCAAAGATTAGTTTAAAAAGCTTCAAAAAGCCATCTTCTTGACAAAGCAAAGTTTGAAGCTGGCTTCAGAGAGCATCTTCCAGATGGAAGCAGATGGGCCGCTGTTCCTGTGTCTTGGACACATGGGACACATTTTTTGAGTTAGTGTTGTGTTGGGATAGCTGTTGGAATCAGGCTAGGAAAGGTTTCCTACCACTGCTTTGTGTGTTTGCTTCTTCTTGTGTGAGTTCCAGGTCCTGGCCATTTTATTTTCTGAATTTTTCCTTGAAGGATAACATCAAGATTGAAACTTTCTGTTACTACTAAGTAAAAGTATAATTAATATAGGCCTAATGCTTTGGCAAGGGAAAAAATATCCCCAAACCAGATGCTGGTGCTAATTGGACACTGAATCGCTTCAAATCATTCATTAGCCTGTAGGTACATTGTTCCCAATCACCTGCAGTTTCATTTCGGTCAGAAAGTGATAAGATAATCTTTTTTTAATTAAGGTGGCAATATAAATTAACCTGTCAATAAATGGCATTAACTTTTTAAGCAGCGCAGTTACAAGTGGATGGATTCGTAGCACTGTTACTTAGCCAAAAGAGAAATATTGGATCCAGTGCTGAGTTGTTAAATACTAATGAATAATTTATTTAATGAATTTTGTCTTCCTCTGTTCGTGGTGTGACTGGCAGAGCACCAGTCTTCTCCAAATGTTCCAATGTTCAGAATTACTCCAATTTTTGAGGCCTTATTGCTTTGATTTGCTACCCAGGTTGCTAACTCCTTTGCCGTATTCTGGGCTAGATAAGTACCTTCTCTGTTACCTTCTCTGATCTGTCTGAGAACCATTTTTGTATTATAGGTTTTGGTGGGAATACGTATTGGTAATTAGTTTTTAAATTTAGTTTCTGTGGAAGCTTAGCATGTGTGTTCTTCTTTAAACCTAATTGTGTAAATGATCATGAAAGTGAATGCGCAGTGGCTCAGACATCAAAGAGAATTAAAAATATATTGAACTGCAGAAATATTTTATACTGTATTTGGTTGGATTCAGGTTATTATTCTCTTTTACAAGATTAATAGAACTTTTGGATGAAAAGTGAACTGTCTCCAAAAGCATTACTGGAAGAAAATTGGCTTCCAGTGCATATCTAGTGTAAAGAAATATGTAATAAAATTATTTCCAAGATTTATAAGCGCTTGTACTAGAGGAGTAAAAGCTGTAGGTCCAGCTGTTTATTACTGAACTGTCGATTGCTGAACCAGCCTTCTTCAGAAGATGCTCTGCATGTGTAGTATTTTTTGACCAGATTTAAAAACAAAACAAACACTATGAAGTATTCTGGTGTGCTGGGCTGCAGAGAAAATGAAGTTCAGAGTCTGTGGAAGGGGGAGCTCTATTGGGATGGGGCTTTTTGCTGGAAGTGTTGCTGAGATCTGAAGAGATAATCATGAGGCGTATATGGAGTTGATGAGCATCATTGCTGCTCTAGTTCATGGGCTGCTGCTGTATTTTAAG
Source organism: Chroicocephalus ridibundus (assembly GCF_963924245.1). Lineage (NCBI taxonomy): Eukaryota > Metazoa > Chordata > Aves > Charadriiformes > Laridae > Chroicocephalus > Chroicocephalus ridibundus. The sequence goes on from NC_086284.1 coordinate 83,823,688, forward strand.
CTCATGTGCTCCTGCTGCTGGCTTGCCCCATGCCCTGCAGTAATCTGGTTTGCAGGAAGACTCTTGACATTTTATGAATTTTTGTGCTTATTTTTCTCTTTGTCTGTCATCTTCTGACATTTGCACACGATTTAAAATTGTGACAGCGCTGTCCTTATATCTTACTACATCATCTGCTTCTTGAAGGCTACCAAATCTGCTTCTGCTGGAAGAGATTTTGTTGTGTCTTTTTTCTCTCACCCTGTAGCAGACAGTTAAGTTTGGAGGTTGTTACTGAGGTCTGAGGAGATGGTTTTTCGTTTCTAAATGTGAAAGAAGGGGGCACATGCAAGAGCTCATGTATAGACTTGGGCAGAGGCAGGAGAAAAAGGGCTTCGGTATTCATTGCTGGACCTCTGCTGGGAGCGGCTGTGGGACGGAGGTCAAAATATTTCAAGTGCAAATGTGGCTTGCATAGTCCCTGAACACAGATTGTTTGACTTACCTGGTCTGTCACAGACAATAGCTTTTATCTGGTCTTTAAAATCAATTGGTGCAATAATGTTTATGGCACACTGGCATTTACTGAAGGTCTCTGTCCTGTAGGAAACCAGGACCCAGGTCCTGAATGTACGTGCTTTGAGCAGTCAATTATTTGATAGCTGGCCTTTTTCCTGCTAACTGTTTCCATGACGTTGTATGTGGTGTTACCCACAGGCATATTGGGATGCTGAAGTGGAATTTTTTTTAATTACTATTTTTGATTGATTTGAGAGGGCGTGGGGGGGCATGAGGATCTACTAGTGAAGATTAAAGAAAAACAAAACAAAACCACACCACAAAACCCCAAGCCACAATGATCTGAACAGTGTGATTCAGTTGCCTTTATTCTCCCTTTGTAAAATATAATAATTACTTTTTGATTCTTTTTTCCTGTCTGAATAATTGCATTTTGTACTCGAATGTGTGTTCTTCTGAATTACTCACTTCTTAATGGACTTCCTGCTTAACTGCTTGTCTTCTTCTGTGCCCTTCATAGTAACATAAACGTTTGTATTTTTCTCCTGATCCCTACTTTTTGTATATTCTCCTACAGTTCGTACATTTCAGCAGTGCTTCGAGCTCCCACTTTGTTTTGACTGAGTTCAGGATAGGTACCAAAGGCTGTTGATTTTCTGTCAGTTGGCAGTTTCACCTCTTTTAAGGAAGACTAGGCAAACTCTACGTTACTGTATAATACTGTAGCAGTGAGGGCAGGAGAAGAACTAATATTGCTCAGGGACTTCCAAAGGATCTGTAGCCTTGAGGAAAATGTGGATTAAATAAAACAATTTTTTTATTTTTTTATTTATTTATTTTTACATTTCTAGTGGTGCTGTGACTCACCAGGAGGTGAGAAAATAAGTTGATTTTCCTTCAGCCTCTTGCTTTGCTTAGGTTGTGGAATGGTAAGTAGAAGATTAAAGGTTGGCCGGTGTGGAGTTTCATCCTAAGTGGAGGAAGCTGCTCTCAGCTCAAAAAAGCAGAGAGCTGTCTGTCTTCTCAGGGGGAAACACTTCACTAGATTTTGTGCTCAGATGGGAGCAAACCTGGTTGCCTAGAACTGAGGTAGTCTGAACATCAAAAAATGCTTAACTTGACAGAGTGGTCTTCTCTCCCTCTCTGGCAAAAAGATACTCTTATAAATTTAAATTAGTACCATTTTAGCATCGGAAAAGAAAAGGAGTTCATAGTTGGTTTCTGCACTTGTGAACATGAGTGCAAAACTATTTTCTTAGCATCAGGCACAGGTTTGCGTGCTGTGTGGAGAGGTAGCTGTGTGCTGGTCTGCTGTCAGCCCCTTTTTCATCTGTCTGTTGCTATCGACAGGCCAATTGTAAGAGTCTCCACTTCTACTGATTTTATTTTTCAAGTGTGCAGTTTGTCTGGTCTACCTGTTAGGGATTTTAATCTTGAAAACCAAAATCTTTTCAGTAGGAGAGCTTGGGTGTACTTTGAACTGCATATGCCTAAATGAAGGTTTGTGGCTTTGGTGGATGGGGTGCGTTTTGGTCATTCATGATTGATTTAGTTGCCAGTCTGGAGTTACTAAATGAATGGAAGTTCTCTGAAAGAGAGACAATGCCAACAGTCAAGTGCCTATTCTGAGCTTGCTCATTATGCCAGACAACAAAAATGTTGTGAAGATGCATAACACTTGCATTGTGATTAGTTGCATCACTTATTTATGTTCTGCAAAATAAACACATTTAGATGGCTGACCATGATAAGCATTTCAAGAAGTAATGGTCTTTAAGTGTCAGCAAAGACACAATTAAGCTGAATGTTGAAAAGATCTTCACAGCTGTGAGTACAGTTAATCAATGAAGTGGGTTCTGGGAAAAGCCAGTGATGTTCCACATCAGTCCTATATTTTTGGGTCCAGGAAGAATGTAATTAATATCCTACTGAAGGTGGTGGAGATCAGCCTTCTGAACCTCAATGGGGACAGCAACCATCCATTAACCCACTGCCTCTGAAGCCTTTTGGGGAGCTGCTGTGCTGTAACCCTGCTGGGGACAGGGACAGGGTGGGTTAATTCACAAGGTGACATGTTTTTGTCATTCATAGGAAGAAGGATTGCTAATAGGAAGTTGGTGATAGTGTGTTCAGCAGTGACATAGTCCACAGTGGCATGGCAGTCATGGTACAAATCATAGAATGGTTCGGGTTAGAAGGGACCTTAAAGATCATCTAGTTGCAACCCCCCTGCCATGGGCAGGGACACCTCCCACTACACCGGTGGGTTGCTCAAAGCCCCATCCAGCCCGGCCTTGAACACTTCCAGGGATGGGGCATCCACAACATTCTCTGGGCAACCTGTTCCAGTGCCTCACCACCCTCACAGTAAAGAATTTCTTCCTAATATCGAAATCCTTGGGCTCTTTGTTAATAAGAGGAAATGTTGTTTTCCACAAGAAGAAATTTTATGCTACTGTGTTTTAGCTATGAATGCCTTGATCTTCAGAGCATTGTGAGCCTGTATGTTACAGCCATAGTTACATACCTTAATTGCTTCATCTCCTGTTTTTACGAACACTGGTGGTAAATTGATCAAACTCTGAGGTTTCACTTTCTGCATGGTGGGTAAGATGACGGAATGAGCCCCGGACAGGCTGCTGTCATCTGAGCAGGTCTGCTAATTTGGGGTTATTGGAAAGGGACAGGAGACATCCAGTGGATATCCAATTGTGCTCGCTTTGGCAGCACATACACTAAAATTGGAATGATACAGAGAAGATTAGCATGGCCACTGCGAAAGGATGACAAGCAAATTTGTGAAGCGTGCCATGTTTTTGTGTAGTGGTCACGGCACCAAGCCCGTCAGGGTTCAATGAGCATCTAGATGACGCTCTTATGGTTTAGTGTTAGGTAGTCCTGTGAGGAGCAGGGAGTTGGACTCGATGGTCCTTATGGGTCCCTTCCAACTCAAGATATTCTCTGATTCTATGATTCTTACGAACGGCAGGGGAAGCGAAAAGAGAAAGAAGTCAAGTTGGCAGACAGCGAGGTACAAGGAAACCACAAAATAAAATAGAAAAGAAGAAATCACATAGCAAAAGGAGGGGTTGGAAAGACTAGGAGAAGTGATGGAGAATGATATTAAATAATGAAGGAAATTAAGGGTGAAGAGGAATGCAAATAAGTGAAAATCAGAGAACCAAATTGGGAGAGGAGGAGGGGAAGAAGGCAGTGATTTAGTAGTGGTACACTTTATTTAAAAAATAAAATAAATTATTGAAGTAGCATTGATAGCCGGCATCTATCTATAACAGCTGTGCAAACATGCAAAACCCTCTATTGAGAAAACTTCTAATATGCATATCAGCAGATGCTTTACTTGGAGGGCTTTATGTAAGCCATAGGCTTACTGTGTCTTATTTACTGGCCCTTTCTTTTTAAAGATAGCTTGGGGACAGTGGTCTGGCAAGGTGAGGATGATGGACTTGGAAATCCTCTCTCCCATTCTATATTACTACTAATGTAAGCTGGTAGTACTAGTAAGTACTGCTAAGGTAAGCTGGTAGTATAGACTGGTACTGAACCTTTACTACTAGATGCAAGATTGATGCTAAATAAGTTTCTGTGCTTAAGTCCTGTGCTTCATCCCCCTGTTCTTTCCAAGAAGTTTTATAACCACTTTTATTTTGATAGAAAGTTTGGCTGGTACTTTGTTTTTTCAGACTCCAAAACCTAACATTGTTAGGCTTTTCTCCACAAAGATTAAGACCAGAAAAAACTGAGTTACAAATAAAGAAGGGTTACATTTTGCTATGTAAACTATGTATAGAGAAGAGCCATTTTTCTGGATACTCATGGTAAAGTGGAAAATCCTGACTGGTGTGAGTTACCGTAGTTCCACTGCTGATTTATGAATCAGGAACATAAGAAAGAAGTCTGTCATACCTTTTGCTTTTCAGTTGATGTATAACTAACTACTTACATCCAGCTTCTCACCTCTATTGGACTCTTATCTTGGGTAAAGTGAAGAAATAGAGTGAATGCATTATCGTCTTGAGGAACTAGATGCTTCCAAAATGTGTGTGATTTGGATAGGTATACAGTAGTAGAGTGACTTTCACTCTAACCAGTCCTATTTATGGCTAGGAAAATGCACTTGAAAGTTAAAATCTGTGGTGTTTCAGAGAGTAACATGTCTAGGTGCTGTTGAAATTCAGTGGGATTTTGATGAGTAAGTTGTTTTTTGGAATTTATGGTCCTTAAACTCACAAACAGCTGTAAATGTCGCCTTGCAAGCTTTTGTTTTGCTTTGGTTTGTGCTGTCACCTGGTCTCCTCTTCATGTTTTTGAACAATCACCCTGTAGTAAATCAGACCTGTCTGGACACGTGCCCCTAGATAGACAACCTCTATCAGATGTATGAGAATTAATGTAGATTAATATAGATTTAAAAAATGGTGAGCTTAGTTTTCTCTGCTAGTTTAGGTTATACTTTGTATTGCCTTTTGAAGAAGTGCTTTCCAAGATCACCTTTTTTGAGAAGTCTTTGTGCAGTCCTTTCTGTTTACATTTGGTAGAGCATTCACTCTGATTTGGTCATCTTCCAGTAACAAATTTCTATGTGTATGATTGATGTTTGGGGTTATTCCTCTGAAGCATGAGAACTGGTTGGTTACTTCCCCCACCCTCTGCTCCTATATATTTTGTTAAGGTTTTGTATGAACCACCAGTACGTATATTCTTGAAGTTGAGTTTGTTTTGTTGTTAACTGGGTGGCGATTATAGGCAGTCAACATAATCTTTTGAGTTTCTGCAGACAAGCATGCAGCTGGTGCTGCGTTTGGTGGAATCCTTGGTTGATACAAATAGGAAATTGTGATCTTATTCACTTATTTGTGAATGTATGAATATCATGAATGGTATGTGACCCGGAATGAAACTGGGCCATGGCTGGGGCCCTCTGCAGAGAACAAGCATGGCTATGTGACAGAGATTGAAAGTCATGAAGGGGTTTAGTCCCTGTTTTACTTCCATTTGAGAATTAATAACAGAAAAGAGGACTGATTTAGAGGTTTTAACTTGGTTGGTTCAAGTGGGGTAAATGGAACTTGGAATAATAGAACAACTGCTGTATTGTGCACATAGGTCATGCTTCCAGTTTGAGGAACCTCTGAATAAGGTTCGAGGTGCCTCCTTATTGCACCTCTCTGCTTGTTATGACTAGAAGTAAAGCAGTTGAAAAGAGGAGTTTCCTCAGTAGGCAAAATAGAAAAGTCTTGATCTGAATACAAAACTCCTGTTACTTTTCCTAGAATTATTCAGTGAGGGACATACTAGAAAGACGCGTGACTTCTTAGCTCAGAATAAAAATGAACAAATCAAATATTGAACTACCAGGTAGTTGACGTTCTTTCAGCTCTTAGATTTTTCCCTCCTTACACATGTCTTATCTCATATCTATAATGTTAATTAAGTTGTATTGCGGTCAGTAGCCTTCAGCAGATTTAATTTCCATCAGATGGAATGTATGTTCTTCAGTCTGTCTTCTACTTCAGATAGGGAAGAAGGGAATATTTTTATTGTCTGGGCTTTTTGGTTTTTTTTAGTTTTCATTATTTTTCTTGTTTTATTGGTGGTGGGTTTTTTTCTTGTTTGTTTGTTTTTCCCTCTTGTTCATCTGGGGGGAAAGGCGGGTGTTTGATAAGTGGACGCCTTAAGTTTTCACCCAACCTCCATATCGAAAAACCACAAACCCCCCATATTTGAAGAGCCAATAATTAACTTGCAGCAATTTGTTTCAAATAGGAACAAACAGGGAACTGGCTGATAGTGAAAAGCACTAATAGGTGATTAAATGTTGAATAAGTAAAAATATGAAAGTTGCACTGCTACGTAGAATGCCCTTGATGATCTGTTTCCCCACCAGGTAGGCATTTCCTTAAAAGAGTATGGAGGTACAGTGCACATGGAATCAGCAACTCTGCCTATACGGAAGGAAGATACTTTAATTCTTCATTGGAAGTGTGAACCGCAATCAATAAAATGGGGGGGGGGGAAAAAGCTACCAAATGAAAGTATAGGAGGACTGGTTGTTCAGCAAACACTTATGCACTTAACTACCTTAGGTGTAACTAATTAACCATATGAGCCTTTGCCAACATGAGTATATATTGCATAAAAACTCAGGATGAAGCCAGAAGGTAGAAAAATTAAATCTTGGTTCATGCAAGAATAGCTCGTAGTTTATTACTCTGCCTTTCAATTTGAAAATGCTATATTTATGTTTATGATTTATAATTAACATAATTCTCTGGAGAGCATTACTTTGTCATAGCTTAAGCTTCCAAAATTGTGTCCTTAAACTTACAATTTTTCTGGAATAGAGTTGCCTTGGTTTTGCCTTTGTCTGGAGATGCTCTTATTGCAGATTCCATTGGAGATTAAACAGAAAGAAATGAGGTTTCTTGTCTTTATTTCCAAAAAAAAGGCGGATTGCTGTCTTTACATGATGTTATCTTCTTTTCTCCACTAAAAAGATAAGTACATAATGGAATGGCATCAACAATGGTAGATAGAATAGAAGGACTCTGAGAAAAACTTCCACAATATTTTCTTTTTAGAATCTTACTCCACTGCTGAATGTTACATTTTTAAGGCTTCATTTTATTGAACTTTTATGGTTCTAACAAAGACGATAGTGATTAGTGAAAGACACGGCCATAGACAGCACTTTTCTCGAACTCAATGTTTCCAAGACATTTTCATTTAGAATGGCAGCATGTCTGTCTCTCGCACTTGTATCGTGCGTTTTTAATATGACTAGGAAGAATAACCTTTTCCTTCCTTGCTGTCTTGGAATGGAAGATCTTTGCAACAGAGACTTCTTTCCTTATGGTGTACAACGCAATTACTGTGTGGAGAATGCTCCTGAAATATAAATAATGTATCGATAGGAACTGTAGAACCGTGTAGGTGGAGGACAAGAAAAACTGAATGTTTGCCAGGCTCTTTTATTATTTATCAAAGCTGGTGAAATCGAGTTGTCACAGCCCAAGATACTCAAGGATCTCAGTAAAAGCTATTCCTTTTGTAAAGTTTCTTTAACTAAAAATTACAGTTGCACTAGTAATTTTCTTTAAAGGATTGCAGGCTCTAGGAAGTTGGTTATAGTTTTGTCGTTTGCTTTTTGTTTCTTGTTTGTTTGGGTTTTTAGAATAGATCTTAACCTATACATTTTTGCTGACAAGTTCAGAAATTATAGATTTCTGCCACATGAAGCTCTGATACAATAGACAACATAACTATTTTTAGTTAAAAACTTGTTTGTATTTTTAATTAAACTACCAGGTTTTCCTCTGGGGATCATAGAGCTAGTTTATAAAATAGACTTAGCTTTAGGCATGTTTGAAAATCCATGCCCTTAATGCTTTTGGATTCCAAAATAGTTTTAAAATCTGATTGTTAATAACCAGAAAGTTAGCTGTATGCAATGTTAGCAGAATATTTTTTTTATGTCAGTATTGCATGTCAGGGCTTGGAGTGGCAGTGTTGATTATTTTTAAAATTGCCCCAATTGGCTTATAATGCACGTGTGATATATAGTGTTCCCATAGAGTACTGAACGTAAATACAAGTGTACAGATAGCATGTGGCCATAAAAGAAGTAGAATGGTTGCAGGTATGTTGAGACACGCCAGTAAGAAGAAAGAGAGCCCTGTAATAAAATCTCATTGAGGATGCAGAGAGTATCTTTCAGCATTAGGCATTCTCCTCATGTTTCACATAAATGCATCCTCCTCTCACGAGAGGATGAACGGTGCATTTGCACCGGCTCATTCAAATTGAATGTTCGTAAAAGAGTCTTGAGAAAACATTGAACAATCTGGTATTTTTTAAAGACAGGAGAAAGGTTAAGCTGTCTGCTGTTTAAACTGCTGTTTATTGGATATTTATTTGCTGACCGTGTGCATTGAAGGTGGTGAAAGCATCATTGGCAAGATTTCGGATGGCTGCATAGCACAGGTCAGGATTACATCAAACTAAGGCTGTTTTTACAATAAAGTTTAGATCTTCATAAGTAACTCAGTGTGTTGTTTTTATATCTGAGGATAGTTAGATTGTATTTTGCTGGCAGATAAAAGAGGGTAGGATGTGCCTTCTCTGTGTCCTTTCCCTTTCTCTCTCTGTTTGACAGCACTGCAGCTTTAACTTTGCTGAGAGCTGTAGTAAATGCGAAAGTAGATAACAGCATTTACTAACCAGAACATTTATTAAAAATAATTAAAAATAGACTTCACTATAAATGTTTTGTTTCTATTATTTTGTTTGCGCTTTCAAAAATAGCGTAGAGCTCACTGAACCCAAACTTGCTAATTTTCTCTTTAATGCACTGAGTGGCTGCGTGGAGGAGAGTCAGAGTCACTCTTTTAGGCGAAGCACAGCATTATCTTGCAGTGCCTTAGGCATATTTTAAAAGCATCACCAGTTAATTATAGAAAGAAGAAGTAAGGCTATACGTGCACACTAGATTTAATCTTGCGTTGTTCTCACAGTGAAGAGATTTATAAGAACCAAGGAATTTTTATGCTATTCCGAATTATTTGCTTAATTCTCCCACCCTGCAATAGACACACACAAGACCACCATCACCTACGTATATAGATGAATATCAGAAATAAATGCCTTCACTATTTCAGCAGGGCATCTGTTTAACAGTGTCTTAAACATTAAGGAAAGTCTTGTGTTATAAACGCTCCTGAGGTGTTGGCTTTTTTTCCTTCTCTATCTCTGCATGCCCGCTCTCTCTCTGTTTTTATTTTCTTTCTTTTTTGAAGGCACCCTTTTCAGGGCTTTAATGATGATTTATTATTTTTATTATTTCTTTATTTATTTTTCCCTGTATTTCTCAAAGATAGAATAAAATGTCTTGGAAGACAACTATGAAACCTTGTGTTCCTGGATGTGAAGTCTTGCTTGTTTAGTGAAAGTAGTCTGCAATATTTGCTCAAGGGAGCTGTCACCCTGAGAAAATGTTCAAAATAAGAGTGAATTACTTAAAAAATCAGTGTGTGTATGTATTTTATATGTAAATATATGCTACAGACATGGTGTCAAGAGCTGGTTTTGATTGGTCTATGTGAAAGAGACATGTATAGTAGTTGTGTGAGTGGCACTGTCTTCAGCTGGCTTAGACATTCTTCCGTGGGCATTTTGGATCAGAGATTCCTATAGGAATAACATGCGCTCACATGCAACTAATCTGGGGGCTGACTGCTCCGTTTGGATGATTTACTGTAGAGCTGCTGTACGCGATGACATGTTCTTTATGTGCTTGGACAATTTGATTGCATTAGTGGTCTTGGGTGCATGGCAGAAGCCAAGTGGTCCTGCTGTCATTACTGGTAGAAAACTATGCATCAGTAAGTAAACTTATGAAGGCTATATAGCATTTCAGTACTGGAATGTGGTTTTGGTTTGGATTTTTTTGGAACAGGAAAAACAGTATTGCACTGGGTTGTGTGTGTGTACTGTATAGACTGCAGTGACACTGGAAATCAGAGTAAGCCTGGAATCATATGACTGTAAAATATGCTCCAGACCTTGGTAAATGCTTTCTGTGAGTTTCCCAAGTATCTGTTAAATAGGTTTCCAGAAGGCGTGGTTTGATTATATGTTTGCATGAAAGTGTTAAGTGAGCAGCACGCAGTTTATTCAGTCCCACAAAGATTTGTTCCAACACTCTCCCCTGCTACCTCTGTTTCAGCAGCTTGTTGTGAAAACCCTAGATGTTACGTTCAGCTTCCAGTGAAAGAGGCTGCTATGGAAAAAGGCACGACATGAAGCCTACTGAATTATTACGGTCCAAGGGATGGCTTTGTTGCCCCCATAATTATCAGATGCTCTGGATTTGACTATGTTTGTTGCTTGGTACAGTGCAGAATGACGGGCAACTGTGTAATGTGCCAGTGTTTGTGGTGGTGAAAAAAAGTGATGCCAGTTGAGACTTGCACCACTTCCAGTACTGGTTGAAAGGCTGAAAGATACTGTTTCCTAGACTGGACAACCTCTTCCTATCCCATACGCACAGTGGCTCTTGAGTGCATTCAATCTTACGCTGTTAAATTCATGTAAGTTTGGAGGGGATGCCTGTTTTTGGTTGTTGTTGTTGTAGTTTTGGGGGTTTTTGTTTGTTTTGGTGGTGGTGTTTTTTGTTTTTTTTTTTTTTAATCAACCCATTTTATATTCTTTGAAAACTGGGAGTAGAACCCCAGTATTATCTTAAATATTAATTAACTTTCAGTACCAGAAGATAGCTTCTTGTTCTTCTGAAATCTGATGATTAATGCTTTTGTTTACTTCTGAGGGATACATTGTTTGTCATGTCACCACTGAAGTCCCGTTCCTTCACCAAAATGGGTGTTGTTGGCTTTGCACAGGCAGACGGTTCCTTTTCGCTTGTCCAGAATCCAAATAGAGAATGGAGTTTAAAATTTGAATTAACCTTTGAACAGTATTTAACAATTAAATCTTAACACTGAATTTCAGTAAATTAGAATTATTCCTTTCTTCTGACTACTTGTAAAAAAGACGAAGATGATGACATACCATTTTTCTGCAATAGCATTAATTAGCTTTTTCTTCTGATAAGCTCAGAGAGCTCTAATTCTGAAATAATAAAAAACTAACCAGTCAGTCAGCAGCTCTGCATGTCCATCTTTCACTGTTGAACACTTCAAACATTTGCATTCTAGGAGAGCTGTCAGTCATTTCTCAATCAATATTTACAGTATTCAACTTTCTCAGAGAAGGTACAGAATATTTCCGGGTATATTATAATGTACACACCACCTGTGAGTGAGTGCAGCCTTTCACTCGTTGGTAGAGAAATGTCAGAGGGGCTGTGGGGTTGTCCCTGTATAGTTTCAGGATGGCGATAGAAGAGGTAGCCATTTATAGAGGATACGACTGAGCTGTCCCAGAGAAGACATAAACTGGTACATTAGAGAAGATGTAAAGAAAATCAGAGTTAAACTTGTTTTGGGAAGGGTTCTTCATTATCTTTTGGAAAGTGGAACTTCACTGCTGATGCCCATGAAATTGTCCATTTATAATAGTCTGCTTTCACAGCAAGTTTATATGTTGGTGTTTGTATGCTTACATTGTAAATGCAAGTACCATGTCTGCTTCTGATGGATGCCTACTGAATACAAAGGCAGACTCCAAGGAAAAGAGTGCTCTTATGTTAAATTTAGTCAGTAGCTTACTCATTTTGCAGATGAAAAAAAAAAAAAAAATCTTTGCTCTTGCTGGGATGTTGAGGATAGCTGGTGACTCAGTGGTTTTCAGAAGCTCTAGTTCAGGGAAAATACAGATATTGCTAGAAAAATAATATAAAATAGTAATTTACTGAGTATTCTTAACATACACTTTTTTCCTAGTTACAATTTAGTTCAAGAAGGGAAATATTGCAAATGGAGACAATAGTAATAATTGAGGTGGTATTTGAAGTTGCTTTTTCTGTTTAAGATGGAGTAATTTGGGAAGGTTTTGGCCATTTTTCCACCCTTCCGGCAGGGAACTAGAGGTCTTTTTAAACTTGTAGATCTTGTGAAAATCTACAGCTGCATAGAGAGTAAAGGCTGAAAGTTGTGCTCGTGCTCCGAGAAAGAGTGGGCTCAGCCCTGATTCTTTCTGGTGACTGGCCAGGCAGCTTGGAGGTGGCCACAAGTTGCCTTTTTGCCCAGCTGTTCTCAAGGGAACCCTCTCCCTTCAAGGGAAGAGAGGTTTTTTTAGGGAAAGAAAGGTAACTCCATGTCTGGGGATAGCCGCTTCCGTGGAAGAGAGCTCCGGCGCAAGAGCCTCGGTGGTTGATGAAGATTCTTCCTTTGAGATCCTGAAGAACCATTTAGGATTGTAATTTCATTTGGTTTTAGAGTGTTACTATTACTCTGTGATGAAGAAACAAGGTCCTGGAATTGATGGACTCATACTAGACTACTGGATCGTACATTTAGTTGAGTATATGCAATGTACATCAGTCGAATTTCATTGAGGAGGATGCTATTAGAAAATGCTGGAATGAAATTAAAGGGCAATTACAACTCAATATTTTTTTAAGTAGAGTTTTGAATAAATTGAAAGGTTATTTGTCAATGAAAGCAGGTCACTGAAGTTCATGTTCATGTGTATCAAAGGGATAAGGCTATAGGTGTCATGGAAAGTAGCAGCAATACAATGAAATTCTTGTTGCAGATCAGGTTGTCTTACATCATATTTTTCTTGGTCTTCGAAAATCCTTGGTTTTGGTCATGGTTTTTGTCTTGTTTTGTTAGACTTTTCCCCACTCAACATTTAAGATGCAGAAAATGTAAATGTCAGTTCCATATTAAGGATTAGCTTTGGGCTTGGAGAAGAAAGCATAAAGTTAATTGAAAGGTCATAAATAAATGAATGCTTTTCTTGTGCGCGTATGTGCGTACACTTCTAAAAAATGTTTTTGTAGAGAAATAAATTTTTAGTTTATAAAGAAGATTTGGACAAACTTATTACACTTGTTGAGCAGATTGTAGGGTTCTCCAGTTGTCAATTACTTGAGAAAACTGTTACACAACTTCAGGAGCTGGCAGCAGAAAGAGATGCCATATTCAGTGCTAAATGAAAATCAATTTCTAATAATTTTAACAACTGTTATCAAATACTTAATAAAAGGAAAAGGAGAACAAGAAAAAAAGGATGTTTATTGCAAAAGGGACAGCATTTCATGAAAAGTTTGTGGCTGTTTATGGTGCCGTATCTTGAAACAAGTTTGATTTCTCAGTTTCAGTGAGGCTATACAAAGTAAAATGCCTACCCTGTGAAAAGATGAGTTTGCTCAAGCCCAGAAAAGTGTTATAAAATTGTGTTGGGTTTTTTTCTGTTGCAATTTTTGATCCCCTGTCACTACAATTTTTTAATTTCAAAGACAGAAACCAACCAAAAATCCCAAGCACATAAAAGGGAAAGGTATTGAACAATCCAAGAGTTATAGCTTGAATGGTGCATCAAAAGCTTGAAAATAGTTGACAGCATAATAAGTTTGGTGTTGGCTGCCCTTAAATGTGTGTAAATGCTGGTAGACCACGTAGCAATAGGTCTGCGCAAGGGCGAGGTTTGCAGGAGTCCCAGCTGAGCTGCCTGGGGCGCTGGAGGTACCGTGCGAGACCCCTCTGAAAAGGAAGGTCTGCAGGAACTCTCTCTTCTGTGTTCAGACAGTTGCTATCCGGACCCATTGAAGTGCAATGATTTATAGTAGCAGCCTGTAACATACTTAAGTACTCTGGTGTCATAAATACCATTGTGCTTTTGGTTGAAGATTTAAATATAGAAATTAGCCAAGTGGTGATTTTTAAGCTATAAAATATATATGCTGGTTTTATGGAAGTAGTGAGCTAACACAAAAGCATGTTTTTAACATTCAAGGGTACTTTTTTCTTCAATACTGTAGGGGAAATGATGAAAAGAGACCATAGCATTTGCTGTAAATCTGAATTTCAGAAATATTTCCATTTTTGCATAATACAGTCATGGGAATGAATATCGTCTTAGGAGCACAATAATTAATACACGTCTGTCATTTTAGAAAGAAGGTTTCCAAAAGATGTTTTTAAAATGTATGTGCTGTTGATTAAATATCAAAACTTCTTCAAGTACATACTACAGTTAAGTTGCCTTACTCATGGCGAACAAGTGATCTTGGCAGCTGTGAGTCCCACGACAGCCCTGTGCAACCTCTGGCTCCACAAGATGGGAGGAGACCTTATAGCGGCCTTCTGGTACCAAAGGAGGCCTACAGGAAAAATGGAGAGGGACTCTATCAGGGAGTGGACGAGGGGGAAAAGTTTTAAACTGAAAGAGGGTAGATTTTGGTTAGATATTAGGAAGAAATTCTTTACTGTGAGGGTGGTGAGGCACTGGAACAGGTTGCCAGGGAAGCTGTGGAGGCCCCGTCCCTGAAGTGTTCAAGGCCAGGCTGGATAGGCTTTGAACAACCCACTGGTGTAGTGGGAGGTGTCCCTGCCCATGGCAGGGTGATTGGAACTAAATGGTCTTCCCTTCCAACTCTAAGCGTTCTATGATTCTATGACAGCAGCGGTGTGCGGCCCTTCTGCTTCAAAAAACGAGCAATTGGCAGCTGGCCAGATGCAGAGAAGCCCCCTCTGGCTGGGGCAACAGGAACATCAGTGTAGTTCATGAGAGCAGCTGGCACTTCCACTAAGGTGGGGGGCAGGGAGGGTCCAGCCATGGTTTAGGGTCAGTAAAATAATCTTCTATCATCTCCTTCAATCCCCTGGGTCTATAGAGTGATCTGAACTGTGATACTCCTAGTTATTTGTAGTCACTAGAGCATCTCATTGGGATTCAGTGACTTGGTGCCATTTAGAGCTGGTATTTCAAATTTCATGAATTTCATGCGTAGGCAACCCAGAGGTAATGTGAGGGAGCACTTAGTTCATGTGAAAGGGCTCTGCCAAAAAACCCTGCACTAAATTGTTGTGTGGTGAGGATGTTTTAGATTTTGCAGAGTATTTTGTGTACAGTGTGCTCTAGATTAGCTATATTTTGAAGTATAATAGGAGGTTAAGGAGTGCAAATTTTATGTGTCTTAGTTACTGCCTTCTCACGTTTTTTTTCAGAGATTTTTCATACACTGTTTCCAGGTGCAGTCTTTTTTCACAGATACATAGTTCGTTAGTGGTAGGTGGAAATTTTCCTCTAATGAATGTCATCTTCCTTGTATTTTAATAATTATTAAAAAAGGGGGAAAAAAGTTTATAGGACAGGTGGCAGTTTATAGGCTGGACTTAGTGGTGGGTTTTTTTATTCCTCTGTCTTGGTAACTGAAATTAATACTGAATGGGTGCTGTGCTCAGAAAACAAATGTTGAACATAATTCCATTTTGAATTAAAGTCGCACCATGCTAGGGTGTATATAATTATTGATACTCTCTTGGGCCCTGTGAAACACCATATATCAGTGTTCTGGAGTGCAGCCCCCTTTTCTGGGACACTAGAAAACACTAATGGGGAATATATGAAAATGATGAAGTAGAAACTGGCTTTTCTTAGTCTTGTAGCCATGCCTGTTATAAATAGGTAGCTGTTATACCAAAGAAATCACTGTTCTGCAAGGTTAAATTCTTGAAAGCTTCAAGATGTTTTCTTTTTGCCGAAAATATATTTAAACCAATTATTTGAGCAAGTCTGCAAAACTATTAGTAGTTTATACAAAGTTATAGAGGCCCAACTGATTTCTGAATTTCCCTTGTCATAAGCTTTCCTTTCATCTGCGCATCCACTGTATGTGGTGAGCTTGTGGCTTATTGCCTCTTTCAGAGGATGGATTGAAGCCGTGGTGATGTCTTTTCTGTAAAAACAACAGCCAGCTGTGATGTTCTGCTCTGCTTTTCCAAGGACTTCTTGTCAGATTAAATTGCAGATGATGAGGATAATGGATCCAAGGAAAAGGAGTGGGGGGACTTCTTAATGTATTAGAGCTGAGAGATGACAGAGATAGCAAATATAAAATAAGGAACAAGGTAATGAATGGAAAGAAAGGTTCCTTTCCAAACACTGGTGGCATAACCAGATGAAGCCAATATGCATTTGCAACTTAAACTGGTGTATTTTTCGTAGATTGTGTTTTTTCTGTCTTCTGGTGCATTTCCACTTTAGATGGAGGAAAAAAGTATTAACTTTCCTTGAGGGTTCTTGGGGGAAAAGGTCAGCTTCTTCAGAAAGGAATTAGTATCAAGGGATTACTTTTATATATTCTTTTAATATATATTTTTATATATATGTGCATATACACAAACATACACACATGCCTTGTTGGTGGGATTGGGAATTATTTTTTGACTTCTTAAGTTTTAAATACTTAATCCATGAAAAAAAAAATCATCTCTGGAGCCAAATTGTTTTGTTCTTTTTTTTTATATATATATTGATGAGCTATACCTCCTAACTGTCTGGCAGAGCTAAAGTGCAGTTATTTACATCTCTATGCTCGTATTTCATTTCTGCTCTAAGCCAAAGTGCTGAACCATAACAAATCTACAATGGAGAACATTTCTTTATAAAGATTGAGCACAGTAATTCTGCAAACTGGAATAGAGTTTATTTGACAAAGTGCTGGGGAAAAAAAAAAAAGGGCAAATTCATCAACCCAGGCCCATATTCCTATCCCACTGCAGGGTGATGGTTCCAGCTCCCCACTTCAGGAGCATGAATTTTACTGAGCATAAAGGTTGGGCATTGATGTATTAAGCTTGAACAGGCATCTGTGGTAGGCAAGAACCACGGGCAGTTACAGTTCTTTGTCTTGGAACCTGATGCCTTGTGTAGACTTTTAAAAGCTCTATTGACAAACACGTAGTGGAGATAATTAGCCTCTGGAGGCTTCACTGAGGGACACACGGGGAAGCAGCTGCCTAGTATTGTAAGGATGCAGGTTCCTTTGCAGCATCAGCAGCGTAGGGCTGAAGTTCAATTCCTGTGACATAAAATAAGATCTGTAATTGCATTTTGTTGTATTTTATCAAGGACTTGCTGATGGCAACGTGAATTTTTGATAGACTCTGCAAGGCGTGAGGGAGGATGGACTTTCCTGGTAGTGGTAACGGCGGTATTTGCTGAGGCATCTCTTTGTTAGCTCTGAGCCATTAATAATGGTGAGTGATATTTGGAAACATGAGCAAAAAGATGTTTTTAGATGGGGAGGATTTGGTGGGAGGCAGGGAGGGCAATAAGAAAGCATTTCTCTGTGTGCTGCTGTGTCTTCTGACGAATGGCAGGATCCATTTGCAATGTGAAAATAAGGCTGTAGTGTGAAATACAGCCACAACGGGCTTCCAGATTTTAACTAGATTGTCTTTCAGTGTACAGAGTCTGACATGGCTTGTTCTTGTCCATCCATGCACATGAATGCCTCTTTAGAAAAGAATAACCCCCCTGTCAGCAGCTGGAGTGTTGCAGGGGTCCCATATCAGCCGTGCTTGAGAAAAAATTGCTTGAGAAAATACAGGAGCGAAGCCTGCTCATCCATAGCTTTGCTTGTGGGTACGATCACACCTTTTCCTTATTGTGTTGTGGGTTTTTTTGCATAATTTTTGATTGGAAACTTAAGACTCTAGCAATATTTATGTTGGTTATAACTTCTTTCTGTAAACTTGAAACTGAAAGGAAAACTTCCAGAAAACATAAATAGCTGAACAAGAGTTTGACTAATCAGATTGTTTGAAATGTTTTAAAAATGGATATGAAGACATTAAAGCTGATTCTAGAACTTTCCAGTTTATTCTAGTTTGTTTTTAAATTTTGATGGAATTATTATTGTTTGTTATAATTATTATTTAACTATAAATATTCTAAAATGTCACTGGAGAAGAGAAGCAAAAAGAAAAAAGTTCCATTGCTATTTCCAGGATCATTTTAATTTGAATAATAATTTTAATAGTGAATCCTAGAACTTACCCAGGACTGAGACTGCACCATAGTGCCTGGGATGGCAAATAATTTTTAGCTCTGAACCAGTTTCAGTTTGGACTCATGCCTGTTATGTTTTCTAAGTGCAGAGCATGAGGATATGTGACAAGAATTTGGGTGCAAGAGAGCAGCATATCTATGGTTTGGAAGGAACAGTTGTCTTCCATAATGGGTAGTTTCTTAAATTAAATTGGAAATTAAAATCTGAGCATTGAATTCCATTGCTGAGCTTTTTTGTTTTCAGAAAAGTGTTTTGGTTTTCTCTTCTTATGCTTTGTGCTTGCAAACAAAAGAGGAGCTGCCTGTCTGTAAGAAGTAGATGAGAAACAATTTTTTTTTATTTTTTTTTTTTGTTGGTGTACGAAGTTCTCTCAGAAGCCAAGTAAGAATCTGAAAAACAGAGTAATTCTTTCCTCATCTTTTTTGATTTGTTTTAGGAGCTGTTTGTTAGAGTGTGATACTGAGTAAACCATTTGTGCTTGCAGAAATTATTTAGGATTTTTTTTCCTGTAGTTGGGCATTTTAATGTCAAATATAGGTCTGTGCACAGTGACTATCAAAAGCCGTATTTCTGGTGCTTGCCCAGGCTCTACATTCCTTTCTTGTAAGTAGAAAACAGGAATTTTAGACCATCATAAGCACATACATATATATACACACACATATATATGTATGTATGTATACTTGCTTTAAATATAGAAATGAAATTCTGACCTTTCTTCCAACGCTTGCCTTTTTTCAATTCTTGCCTTGCTCGCTGGCAGCTGCCTGGCTGGTCAGGATGAGATGGGGGCCGTTGGTGTCAGGGAGCGAGGTGGGCCAGGGTTGGCATTGCTTTAGGGTAGTGTAATAAGTAGTTATGATTTGTTCCTGGTAATTTTATGATTGCAGAAAAATTACAGGGCGACACGCAGTGGTTTTTATTTGTTTATTTCTTTAAACTTGGTACTATTATTTTCTTTCAGTAAGTGCCTGCAAAAATACTACCTGGAAGACAGCAATCTTGAATATTATTTTATTTATTACAAGCAGCAATGGCAAGATCCTCCCCAAACCTCATTGCTTCTATTAAAACTAGTTTAGATCTCATTACGTGGCTTGGGGCAGCCCGGTAGCGTGGCGTTTGGTACCTTTGCAGGCGTGGGCGCTTGGCTCCTGGAAACATGAACACCCAGCTTGGGTGAGGACTAAAATCCCAGCATTTACCTCTCTTGTTACTCCCGTGATTGACGGGTGCTGCTCCACTTCATTTGCTGTAGAAAACCCTAAACTTACCCCTCTGTGCCCAAGTGAAATTATGTCTCGGTGTGGCAAGTGTGTTAACTAACAGCTGCAACTGGGCTCTTCAATGATGAGGCTGGAGCCTACTCATGTTATGTCTGTACAAATAAAAAGAGAAAGCAAAATCAGGTCACATAGCGTGCTTTTTCCCCTTGGCCAAGCAGGCCTTGGCAGTGTAGAGACCATCCTGGTTTGGGTCAAGAGGTTCTCCCTCGCAAGACAGGTCCAGATGTGTGTTTTCATTATCCTGGCTTCCTGAATCTGGCTATTTTTTTCTATAGCTACGGATGTAAGGCCAAAGATCATCGGTGGCCACAGCCATATTTCTTAGAAACATATTAAAACAGAACAAAATCACAACATTGTTTAATCCAAATCCTGAAGTCATTGGTTGCAATAAAGGTTGAATAACATGACTACCTCTTATAATGTTTGCAGTTTCTGTTTGGGAGCAATGGGATATCTGTCGCCTTACCTAGCCATGAACTATATAGCTATAAAAAGACATTAAAGGTAGTCATAATGCCCCATATACTGCAACTGGTGTGAGATCAAGACTGGATCTGAGAGAAGTGCAATATTTACTCTTAATCATATGTTTTCTTTTCAACAGTGTGACATTACCGAACAAAGTGTATTATTTTAGCTTATCCGCTAGGTTATGTGAGATAAATACATCAAGTGGTTTAACAAAGGCAGCTAAGGTGTGATCTTGCACAAAACTGCTTTTAATGTCTCCTTTGCCAGCTTCGTGGGTTTGGAGCTTCAACCTCTGATGAGTACTGTGTTGCTTGTATTTTAATGATGGAAAGGGACAGTAGGAGTAGAGAGGGACTGCATTGTGTTGGACACTGGCAGTGGAATAATAACCAGATTGCAGTATTCCCCTTGCTGCTTAAAGGTCAGCAGTTCCCTTTATATCCTTCCCAGTTTAAACTCCGAAGTTTATCAGCAGCATTTATGGTGTATTTTGCTAGCCCATCTAAAGTTTTCAAAAACTCATTCCAAGCTAACTATTGATGTTCTTTAAGTTTTCCCTCTCTTTAGGTAGAATTAAAGGCAACTTTTGTGTGAGTTGTTTCTTGGCTCTTCTAGCAAGAAGAAACTGGGTGTACCTTTTTTTTTTTATATATATATATTGTGCTATTGAAAAATGTGGAAAAGGAACTCGTAGAAGCTGGGTGAAGGTGTGGCTGACGCATAGCCATTATGTTTTGGAGAGCAGATCCTTTGAGAATGGTTGGGACTTTTTGAAGAAGCTTTTTGCTTGGAGGTTTGTGAATGTCATTCTTTGTATTACAGAAAGCAAAGGCACAGAACTTGCTATCACAAGTTGAAAAGTGATATTTATTGCTAAAAAATAGTGTAAACTGGTTTTACTCAGATGAATAACTCATTCTAGAGAAGAGTTCTCATGGGAAGGTTGTCACTGGGGGAGGATGAGAGAAGGAGGATCTCTGGACCTCTTAGGGTATTTCAGAAGAAAGATTAAAATAAATGATTCATTTCCTTGTTTATAGTCTGAAAGAGCAGATTTCGGTAACTTCTCAGTCTGCTGTTTTCAGGAATGAAATCTCGCCTTTACACCAAGGGTAGTAGAGGAACTTTGTTCAATAGTGTGCAAGGAAGGCAGTGTCATGCATAGGGTGGTTGATACCGTTCTGGCCATTTATAGTTAGGTTTGTCAGCCATTTCAAAAATGTATAATACGACTAAATGAAGAAACTTCAAAACATCATCCAACAGAGCTTTTTATTTAGGAAGCTGTGTACTATTGCATGTTCTTATTGCCATCAGTCCTTGTGGTGCTGTCATGTAAATCAGTGGCCGACTGGTCTTTCTCACTTTTATCACTGGCAGCGATTCATCAGCTGTGTCTTATCCAAAGGGCTTTTATTTTTTGCTCTACAGTCCTTTAACATGCTTCTTTCTGGCATTGACCCATGACTCTGGGTCCATCTCTCAGATACAGCTTGAAAATTTATTTTCCTACAGGGCATGAATACAGTAGAAATTCATCCAGTTTGTCCAGGGACTTTTACCCGAGACTTGCTGGCATGTCCTGTGAACCTGGACTTTTGGAATGATTTCTTTTGTGAAACTCTGAAATATGGGAGTGGGTGCTAATGACTTTACAGACAGAATAGACTTTGATAGTAGATTTTGACATACTCTACTTCTCTTACTAGCTAGTAAGTGCATTACATAATTGAAAAAGTATACTATAATACACTGCAACATGGGCATCTCGCTAACAAGAGCTGCCAAGCTTCAGCATGGAGTCTCCATTTAAGATACTCACCGACGGACTCTGTCACAAACTCTTCTTAATTTAATTTATGTTTGCCTGTCTCCTCTATAACTCAACTGTATTATGAACTGCTGGTTCATTACCATGAGCCAGCAATGTGCCCTCCTGGCCAAGAAGGCCAGTGGCATCCTGGGGTGCATCAAGAAGAGTGTGGCCAGCAGGTCGAGGGAGGTCATCCTCCCCCTCTACTCTGCCTTGGTGAGGCTGCATCTGGAGTACTGTGTCCAGTTCTGGGCTCCCTGGTTCAAGAGGGACAGGGAACTGCTGCAGAGGGTGCAGAAAAGGGCTACCAAGATGATTAGGGGACTGGAACATCTCTTCTAGGAAGAAAGGCTGAAGGATTTGGGTCTCTTCAGTCTGGAAAAAAGACAGCTGAGGGGGGACCTTATCAACACTTAAAAATACTTAAAGGGTGGGTGTCAGGAGGATGGGGCCAGGCTCTTTTCAGTGGTGCCCAGTGACAGGACAAGAGGTAATGGGCATAAACTTGAGCATAGGAAGTTCCACCTAAACATGAGGAGGAACTTCTTTACTTTGAGGGTGGCAGAGCACTGGCACAGGCTGCCCAGAGAGGTGGTGGAGTCTCCGTCTCTGAAGACATTCCAAACCCACCTGGACACGTTCCCGTGCAACCTGCTCTAAGGTGACCCTGCTCTGGCAGGGGGGTTGGACTAGATGATCTCCACAAGTCCCTTCTAAGCCTATGATTCTATGAAAGGCATCCTTATCTTTATGTTAGTAGCAAGCTATCCAATAATAGAAGACTTGCATGTGGCACTGATGAGTAAGTATCATTTAGGTAAACTAAATATATTCAGAGGGCCTCTCACAGTTGTTAAAACGCTAGATTTAGAGAGCAGGAGGTAAGTGATGGATTTAGGTAGGGAAGTGTAGGAGAGTGTGCCTGGAAATTTAAGTGAGGAGTCATCTGCAGTGGTAGCTAAGAAGGGTCTTCAGTAATGCTAATGCACAGAAAGGCCTCCAGAGACTGTTCTCCCTGCACATTCCAGAGGCAAGGGAGAGAAAATGGCTCCTCCAAAAGGAAGTTCACTGCCCAAGCCGGATAGCAGCTGCTGCGTCCCACTGCTTGTAAGAGCCTCTTTTTCTTTGTCAGCGATAGATCAAGCTAAAGGGGACAAGCATCACTAAACCAAAGGTTGCTTTTCTGAATACCTCCCACAGGCTCTCCGAGGGCAGTGTTCAAGTGAAATATGTAAGAAGCACTTAGGATTTCTAAGAGACGTGGAGAGCCGTCTGCTCTCTCTGGGTTTGCCTGGATTTCAGAAGAGGGAAGAAACAACGCAGTTGGAGATGTGCGGGTATGAGATCAAGTGGGGGGAAAAAAATGGAATAAAAAATGTATTACTTTCTTCTGAGACTGGCTGTCTTGTCTGTAACATCCTTCTCCATACTGCATGTGTGTCTGAAAGAAAGTGTTCAACAGCATTGAAAACCTGGGTTATGTAAAAAAAAAAATCTTTGCTCCAAGTTTAAAATTCCTTGTCTGTTCAAAAGCATGAGCAGAGGGAAGGAAAAGGAGAGGAGAGGTGGGTGCGGGAGTCTGTTGAAAGTGGGATTGCAGAAAGGGCATTTCTGCATGTTGGGCTTCTGAAAAGCACCATGGCTGAGGTGAGTGGTGGTTGGTTTAGGTGGATGTTTGCTGGGAGAAATTGTGTCGTGAGGGCTAGAGTTACATTTAACTCAGCTGGATAAAGGCTACAGAATGACTTTGGTTCCCTCTGTTTTCACACAAATTTTTAAGACTACTTAACATTATTTGCCTCTTCAGTAAAGGAAGTGCATCTTTGTGACCCCCCTAGTGCAGATAAATAATTTTCCAGAGTGTTCTGTCTGAGACTGGATCATTTCACAGTCAGCTGTGTTCACATTTCCCGTGCAGTTGGAGTCACTGGCAGGAAGTGTCATTGGGTAATATTTTTGTCTAAATTGATTTGGTTTTCAGTTCCAAAGACATTCCAAAACAACCGTAGTAAAGAAGCCCCTCAGAATCATGTTGGATTTTGTAAGGATATAACATCTTGCCAATCTGTTCTTTAGTGATAACTCAGATCTTGTGAAATGTTTTTTTTTTTGACATGCTTATCTTTTTATTTAAGTTAGATTTTTATTTGAAATGCACGGCTTTGTCTTCAGTTAGCATCTAGCACATTCTTGGAACTGCTGTATTCCTGGCCAGTGTGGTCCATCCATCAGAATCAGGGATGCAAATGGCTTCTGTCCGGTAACCTGCTTTTTCCCCAAAGACAAGGACAGCTGCTCGGGCACTGAACCTCCCTGCCAAAAGCCAAATTTCAACCCCTTGCTGTGGTTTGAGAGAGATTTGGCAGGTGGTGCCATTGAGGAGACTTGCAGGGTAGGTAGAGGGCAAGGGAGGGGAGAAGCGTTGCCTCCTGGTCCCCAGGGATGCGAGGAGCCAGGTGTGTGGGCAGGGACAAGGAGCCTGGTTCCTGCTGGGGCAATGGAGTACAGGGAAGATGCCACACACTGGGATGTGCTTCCTGCGCTGATATAATTGTGAGCATTGAAGGGGGGGAATAAAAAAAATCCCAAATCCTGTTAACAGGAAATAGTAAGTGTAGTGTCACATTGT
This sequence comes from Chroicocephalus ridibundus, assembly GCF_963924245.1. Lineage (NCBI taxonomy): Eukaryota > Metazoa > Chordata > Aves > Charadriiformes > Laridae > Chroicocephalus > Chroicocephalus ridibundus. The sequence continues at coordinate 83,847,891 of NC_086284.1, forward strand.
GGATAGCCCTGTACCTCTTGTTCTTTCAGTGTAACTAGAGATTTCATTTCCTGCATCATGCGGCATGCCTGGGGCTCGTGGCCATGTGCTGTTGAAATTTAAGACAAGATGTCTGTGAGATGTCTCTTCCTCCCATGGTGGTGTTGTCACTAAGCAGTTGTTCCCTCTGACACCCAGCTTGTCCTCTTAATTCTCGCTCTGCTCACGAGCCTCTGCCAGCTGGTGGCCTGACGGGGGAGGTATTCAGGGTGCGACCTGGATGGATATATTACTGAATTGTCTCCTGGACAAAAAAAATAGCTGGAGATTGTCTTTGATGGAAGCAGCTGTGTTGCTTTGCAGCTGACGCAGTTGTTCGGTGGTGGGGGTGCCTCTGGTGGTGAGAAGAGGAGACACCAGATAATCTTGCTTATTCAATAATTACCTGTGCGCCTTTTAAATAACTGGTTTTTCTCACCAGAAGATCAAAGTCTGAACAGCAGTAACTAGCTGCTCAGATGAACGCTTAGAATAAAGTAGTACTATAGTCTGCAAGTCCAAATATACTGAGGGACCAAATGGTCCTGTCTCTGTAAAAATCAAAAAAGGAGAAAACAAAAAGAAGTAAAATAAAAATTTGATATTATTGAAAAATGTCGCATCTTTGTCACTACAAGGTGTATGTGTGGGGAAAGTAGATACTTAGCGGAGTTTATTCTCTTCATCATTCCAGTCCAAGGAGCTATTAATTTTCACAGCCTTCATAGCAGTAGTCATATTTTAGCATTTCAGATGTCCTTTTTCTTCCATCACATGCCATCCAGTGTCAGATTTACAACCTAATATTGCCAATGCAACTGACTAGATACTGTTGCTTCTCACTTCCTCCCAAAATGTGTATCCTAAATTCGCCTTCTGAAATAAATTAGTGCTACAACTAAATACTTTGATGAACGTGAAAGGAATACTTTATACCTGGGGGGAGCCACTCAGTTCACCCTTTTATCTGGGAGTTGTGCTCTGTAGCTGAAGCCAGAAAACATTTGAAACATGCTTCACATTCAGGTGTGCGAATAGTTCCTCAAGCGGGAGGAGGAAAACAGGTTTGGTATAATGCGGTTTACCTGGTGGATTTTGGTTGGTTTGTTTTTTTCTTTGTCAGAAATCACATGAACAACTTGAGCAAGATGTGTCTGGGGACAGGTGGCTTTCACACTATATCATAATGATTCTGTAGTTTGAATAAAGGTGTCATCTGAGAAAAACAGACATGGAGATTTCTCCTTGCAGTAAATCAGCATTTTGCATGCACAGCATTTCCTTCAAAGATCAGTTTTTGCACTTACCATCAGATTCAAAACTTATCCTAAGGATATAATCCATCAGGTTAAGCCTTTGTTATATGGACAAACAAAAATAAAAATGTCCCTTATTTTTGTTTGTGGGATGTTCTATGGGCAGAAATGGGAGTAGAAACCAGCAGTGTCTTCAGGAGCCATGAGCTCAGGCGTTTGATCAGTGGGAAAAGGTATTCATGGATGTTAAACCTTCAGGCATCCCTTCACTCCATGTTTAATTTCTCTGAGTTTCTATCAATGAATTTGTAACGAGTAGACAATTTCATTTGACAAGAAGAAAAACAAAAAAGGGCTAGCATTTCATGGAATCATAGAATCTGTTGGGTTGGAAGGGACCTTTGAAGGTCATCTAGTCCAGCCCCCCCTGCAGTAAGAGGGGGGGCTACATCTTCAACTAGATCAGGTTGCTCAGAGCCTCATCAAGCCTGGCCTTGAATGTCTCCAGGGATGGGGCCTCCACCACCTCTCTGGGCAACCTGTGCCAGTGTCTCACCACCCTCAGCGTAAACAACTTCTTCCTAATGTCTAATCTAAACCTACCCTGCTCTAGTTTAAAACCATTGCCCCTCATCCTATCGTTACATGCCCTTGCAAACAGCACCTCCCCCTGTTTCTAGGAAGCTATTATGTAATACTGGTGAATTCTGTGATGACAGGGTTTTATATATATATATATATATATATATATAGTGAGAAGCCCTCCATCAGGTCGCAGGGCTGCCAGAGATCTTTTGAGACAAGATGCGCTGAGTTCAACAGGGAAGAAAAAATTAATGAGAAAAGAATTGACTAGTTTAATTTTCGTGATGGAAATCAATGTCCTTTTCTTGAAAAGAAAAGGAATTTTCTTCTGTACTACTGTTAAAGCTGGTGTTTGAAATACTATTGCAGTGTATCTATTACTTGGCAGATTGGCTTGTTCTCACGTTACAAAAATGATGCTAATAATTGCTGTTGACTGCTGTGACCTCTGCTGGGGGGAAGAGAGTCCATTTTCTTGTAGTCCTCCTTCTGGGAGACTGGCAACATATTCTCTGTTTATTTATTTATTACTTGTTTGTGCCCTGCAGCACATTTCCCTACCTGCCAGGTGGCTGAAGTGATTTGCATGCTTTGTCATTTATCTCTTGTCATAAATCTAGTTCAAAAGCAAATACCCGATGAAATTTTAATCCTAATAAGCTTTTACTTCTATGAGTGTGTGCTCTGTACGCGTCGTGTGGCGTGATTTATCTTTGCATCCGAATGTCTGTCTTAATGTTTAAGTCCACGGCCACGTTTTTGTTTGCACCTTTGCCTCACGCTGCATTGAGATTGTGTTTGTACAACACGGCATACTTTGAGTGTCTCGGAGTTGTTGATGCGTAAGTCTAGGTTGCATCACTTTTCTGGGGGCGTACACTGAAGCTGCAGCCAGGTCTACTTAGTTTGAAGTCTGCTGCAGTTCTGCTTTGGTTCATTTAGAAACCACTGGCGGTGAAGTCATTTCAGAATAACAAATCTTTGGCTTCAGACTGTAAGAATAGCTGATAACTAAATATTTCTCATTCTTAAACACCGAAAACAGTGGCTTACGTTTTGACAGTGTGTTCCGATTTACTAATTAGTTTCCTCTTTACGGAGACGTATGTTCATGTATTGTTGTTTTGGGAATGTTAATGTTTTTTGTTTTACCTGAAGGACTTTTTGCTGACTCTAAAACAGGCCTGTCATGCCATCAAATCAACAACCACCTTCTCCACGATGGCTCTGCCCCAGAAGGGTTGCAGTACGGAGCAGCAGTGAGCACACCTATGCCTTGTTTTTGCAGGAACTGCAAGGAGTACATTGTGGCCCTGTTGTGCCAACCAACCCAAACATTTTGAGCTGTGACCCAAAAAGCATGACTCAAAGTTACTTTTGGTCGATAGCTCTCATCAGCCTAGGAGGAGCTTACAAGAGACGACACACGTAGGCCCACGTGGTGTTTGTTCTCTGCACATTTGTGGGCAGTGTTGTTGTGTTTTGGTTGTAAAAGCCTCCTCAGATGGGGAATCAGGTCAGCAGAGTGCTAGGTTTTGGGTGTGGGTGGGAGGCTTTTGGGGAGGAGTGTGAGATGGAGCTAGTTCCTTCTCTACGCAGCCTGTGAGCTTCTCTGCGTGCTCCTTTCTTCTGGTGTAATGGTGTCTTTCTGTGCCATCCTGGCTGCCTGCGGTGAGCCAGGCATACAGGGTAGGGGTTGGGGTCACAGCTGCAACTCTGACACAAGAAGAGAAAAATAGCTGGGAGGGACAAGCAACAGAATCCGCTTGAAAGACTGGGCTTGTGTGTGTGTGAGGGAGGGAGCTCAGGGTTTGCTCTTTCTGTCACGGCACTGGGGGCTGGAGTGGAACCAAAAGTTGATGCAGAGTGAAGCATGAGGAGAAGAATCCTGAAGAGGAAAAGTCTGGGAAAAGGGAAGACATCTACACAAGGGCATAAAGGAATTTGGGAGGAATAACAAATGAAAAAATCTAGATAAGCATAATATTTTTTTCTGTTCAGTTTAGCCTGTGTTTTAGCAAACAGCTCAGAGGAATCAAAACTCTCCTTATTTCAAGAAAGTTAAAATCTAAACTACTGTAACTAGGCAAAAAGAAGATGGTTCCAGAAGTGCTGTTGAAAGTCTGTTTGTTTCTTGCTGTTTTGATCGTTTAAAGCCAGATGTCCTCATCCTGTAGTATCTTACTAGACTTTTGCTGGTCAGAGGAGCTATGTCTGTGTCTTCACCTTCTCTTACTGCTGCCTAGAAGCCCTGGCCAATGCCTGCCAGGCAGATTTCACCAGGCTTGCTCTTTCATGTCTAAAGCTTTGCAGCTTGGTGAAAGAAAGCTGCTTGAACTCTTGGGGGCTACCATGACCATGATGTTGCACTTAGGAATTTATAAACGCAGAGGCTGTGGTTCTCATCTTGATTAGTAGACAAGAATTAATTATAAAAGAACTTTTATGCCATTGAAATTAAAGTTATAAATGCAGTCTCCAAAAGTGGAAACAAATATAGCAGTGTGTGTAAATCTAATCGATTTTGAAAAATAGATAAGTCTTACAAATCCAAACCTTAGAATTATTTTTTTTTTAATGTTTCTTCTATAAAACCTTTATCCTTTTTCCAGGGAATGATGGTATTTGAACAGGGTGACATTTACACAGTGAAGTGGCAGTTACTTCCTTTTCCTACAAGATTAATTTAAGTAACATTTCTATTGTCTGGCAAAAAAAGTCTCCCTGCCTGCTTGACATCTCCTCTTAAAAGCTTCTGAAGACCTTGTGACAAAAGGCAGTCTTTTAAGAATCGTAATTACCATTTACAGATTATAAGATTCATTCTACCATGAACTTCAGAAGAACAGAAGGAATACAATGGTTACTGAAATTAGAGTGGTGATGCCTAAAATACATTACCTCCACCTCTTTTTTTTTTTTTTTTTTTTCTTTTGTGGGGGGGTGGGGGGTGTTCTTCCTGTAAGCCCATCTCCAGCATGCATACCGAGACAGGACTCTTCTGTGGAAGGTATTTAGATATTCTTTCATACTCACAGAAGTCCTTGCCCTTATGGAGAAATCTGAAATGCCAAGGAGTGGAGTCCTCACAGCATCTGTAAGAACAGGTTGCGGTAGCATTTCCTTTACTGGTGAAAAACTGAAATGCAGGCAGATGCAGAAGCAGAAGATTTTGGATCACCCATTCTTAGTGTGGTACTAAAATACCTAGCTGGCAGCCAGTGTGAGTTTAGTGGTGCTAGCAGTGCAACTTTCAAGCATCTTTTAAGAGCAAAGATTTTTTGGGGTATGATTTGCAGTACTTTCTGGTGTGTTGTGATGTTACTGACCCAGGTTTGCAGTCACTGAGACGGCTAGTGCTCCCAGCTTTTCTCCAAGCTACGCCTTTATGGGAATACTCCCAGAAAAATAAAAGGATGACTCTTTTCTTGATGGGGAAGGAATGAGTTTCTGCTTAATCACTGCAATATTCCTTAGTTTGAAGAAATATTTCTATAGGTGCCCCCTTACACCAAGCAGTCAGGAGTATCTTGACTTCCAAAGAGGGTTGTGTACTTGCAGAATGAAGGGATAACATTTCTCATTTAGTTGTATAGTTTGCTTAGGTTGGTTTCTGGTTGTTTGGTGGTTGTTTTTTTCAAACTGCAAAGACAGCATAACTAATGTTCTTTTTGCATGGGAGGTCTGCAAATACAATCTTTTATCGAAGAGCCTGTGTTAGGATAGAGTTGGAAAGAATACAGCCTAATTTGGTTCACCTGCCAAAAATGTTTCAATTGAAGGCTTTCTTCTCTAGAGGACAGGGGGAAGGTTAGTGATAAAGCCTGATTGTTTAGTAATTTTCTGCCTATTAATCCATAGAAGTCAATTCCCTTTTTAAAGAAGACAGCAATAGTTTATTTCATTATTTTTACAGTAGCTTCTATTTAAGCTAACATCACTTTGCAACTTCACTCCAAGAAAGTGGGCCTGAAAGAGAGATTTGCCCATCCTTTCTTTAAACACCTGCCTTCCTGCAATCTAGACAATTAAGTTTAATGCTTACATCATGCATTACTGTGGCTTTGGATAAACTGATACTGGACTTGCAGCTTCCCTTGGCATCTAGCTAGTTACCGTTGCTTAGCGAGGTAATCTGGCCTTTTCCAAAACCGAATGGTGAGCTGCAATTTGACAATTAGACTTGTCAGGAAAAACGTGTTTTATGTCCAGCTTCTTAGGCAATGACAGATTGGTTTATGTTCTGCCCCTCACCCTATCGTGCATTAAATAATGTTGTACTATCACCTTCCATTCCTCAGAAGGTTATTTTCTGGCTTCAGTAACACAAAGGCTTTTTGTGGTGACTTTGCAGAGTGCCTGATTGAAGTTAGTTAGCTTTGTGGCATCTATTAAAACCAAGTCTCAGTCATTGGCTAGCAATGACCGACATGTCAGAAATTACGACCCTGAACCTTCAGTTGTTAGCTAGGACTTCAGCAAGCATGACATATATGATAATGAGTACTGAAGGAAAAAGTAATTAGTGTTTCTAGAACTTTATTTATAAAAAGGACTGCGCGGAGCAACCCGACTTGAACCTGCAGGCTTTAATTTCTGTTTTTCTTAATGCTGTTTGGTGTTTTCATTATCTAAATCATAGCTGTTGAGGGGAAAAAAAATCAATATGATTTGCTCGTATCAGTTGCCTAAATTCCACAAAGGTCTACGTTAGAATCGGTTTTGTTTTATGTTACAGCTAAAATGCCAATCAGTAGATTTGACTCAAGCTTTTTTATTTTTCATTTTTCTTCTTCATTTTACTATAAGTTATATCTTGGATTAAATCTACTTTGAGGAATGTGGAAAATGTTGATTTCCCAAATAATGGGCTATTGAACCATTTAGGCTTGGTAGTGGGTAGTATTAAATTAATTTTTGTAATATTTCTAATGTGGGGAAAATGTGCTACATTATGTACAGCTACATTTTCAACTTTACGGTAGCAAATCCGCAATAACTTTTCAATGCTGTTGGGCCATTTAGATTATCTCTTGATGGAACTGAGTAATAGAAAAAACTGTCCATCAGGAACACTTGGATTTTTAGCACCTGCTTCATCTTCTGTGTTTAGGCATAAAACAAATTCAGTTTTGGTTGTTTTTTTTATAGCAGCATGTTGGAAGGAGGAGGTTAGAGAAAATAATGTATTGTGGAGACATCCTGTATCTTTCCCCCATTGTGTAGAAACAAAAAGAGCATAGTCTGACTGTATGGTCTTAATAGTACCAAGCAGGGTTTAGAGGAGAAAGGAATGGAGAAGGAAAATGAAGACGATGTCCATGTTCAGTGAGTGAAATAAATACATGTTAATAGTTGGCCTGGGATTTGGCAAAACTAGTTTGTGGCTGTGGAGGATGTATGCGTGTGTGGGGGTGACTTCTTAGCCTGATTTCCAACGGAGAAAAAAAAAAGCTTACGTAACTTTTCTGCCTGTTTCTGTGCCTGTCACACATTTTAACTCATTGTCGAATGCGTTTCAAGCTGGCCAGATGGGTGGTGATCTCAGTGGTCCTAAAATAGTCTACCGCAGCCTTTAGCCAAGAGGACCTGTGCTCCTTCCCCGGCACTTGTCTCTGACCCGCTCGAGTAGCGGAAGGGCAGTAGGCACTTGCCCGTGGCCCCAGGCAGATGCCATGTGGCCGGCCAGCCGGTGCCCGCGTGGGGCTGGATTAGCCCCAGCTTGCAGTGCTCTCTCTCTCTCCCAGCTATCAGGTCAAATTAACCTTGGTAGGTGTCCCCTACCAGTTTTTAAGCGTTGGACTGGGGGGAGCTTGGCAGATGCACACGCAGAAGGCTCCGTCTCTGTTTGTGGCTGTTTGCCTGGGCTTCATCGGCAGAGGAGTGTGGATGATTTTTGCTGGCGGGGGGACTGTAGGCTGGACACCTCGCATCACCGAGTTCAGAGCCATCCTACGAAGATGCCATGACAAGCGTTAGTGGTTTGTGACTTTGCCCTCCGTGGGACAGAGCATTCGGTCTGCCAGCCAGATCGGTCACCCGAGGAGGTCTGCTGCTTGCCTGGAGCCTGGATCCATGGTGTTGCAGAGAGGCTGCCATGGCTTATCTGGCTTTCTGACTGCTTCCCTGGCAACTCATCTAGACAGGCACCAGTGAAGCAGCCGGGAAAAGCCTTCAGCAGATTGAAGGTGACTGTAGGACTCTGGGGGCAGAGGTGAGAAGGACAGGTTGCCCGAGTGGCAGGCTTCTCAGTCCTCCCACGTAAGGCTTGGTTTTAATGAAAACTTATTGAGAGCTCAGATGATAAATAATAATCCTATTGTGCAAGAAGGCTGGGGACTTTTAAAGAAAGCCCACTTGATTAGGCAAGGAACTGCTTTGGGAACTGAAACTCAGAACAGCAGTGTGCAAAAAATGGAGCATACAAAACCAAGGACAGATAACAGAGGAGGAGTACAAAAGCGTAGCTTGGTCACATAGGAGTGAAATCGATAAAAGAGAAAAGGCCATTTAGAGCAAAAACTAGCTAAAGTATCAAGAAGGGATTCTCAAAGTAGATTGATAGCAAATGGAAGTTTGGGAAAGCTGTAAATTCATCGATGAATAAGAGAGACAAGCTAGTATATGATGGTATAGAAAAATGGAAGCACTAAATGCTTTGTTTGCCTGAGGGAAAACCCTGTTCCTCTGCCTCTGTATATGCCAGCATTTTCTGAGAAAGAGAAGCACAGCCAACAGCCGGAGAGCAGCAGGTTAGGGGCCACTTGGAGAGAAGCTGGATATATTCAGATCAGTGGGACTGGACAGGAGCTGCTGAGAGAGCTGGAAGAGCTGACAGATGTGAGACCACTGCAGAAAAACTGTGCAGTTGAAGGAGGTGCCCAATGAATGAAAAAAGGCTGACATTTTACCTGTCTCTAAGGAAGGCAAGAAGGAGGATCTGGGCAACTATAGGCTGGTCAGCTTCACCTCATGGCCTGGAAAGATCATGGAGTATATTCTTATTTCCAAGCACGTGAAGACCAAGAAGATAGTCAGAAACAGTCAGCATGGATTTAGTAAGGGCAAATTGTGCGTGACTCACCTTATTGTTGCCTTGGATGAAATGACTTGCTACAGGGATGAGGGAGAGCAGTAGTTGCCTTGAATTCAGTAGGGCTTTTGCCACAGTCTCCCATAGAGGCTTCATTTGGAAGCTGAAGAAGTATGGGCCAGGCAAGTGGAATTTTAGATGGGTTGAAAATTAGTGGCTGAAAGGTGAGTGATGCTTTGCATCCAGTTTGGGGTCCTTAACAAGCAGGGTACTCTAGGGGATGAGACTGAGACTGACACCGCTAGGGTTTTCGTCAACAGCCTGAGTCATGAAGCAAGACGCACTTTGTGAAAATTTGCAGATACACTGAATTGCGTTGTTTGACATACTGGTTGGTAGAGCTTCAATCCAGAGAGAGCTCAAAAACTATGAGGGCTGGGGTGACAGAAACCACTTGAAATTGACTTAGGAGAAATGCGAAGTTCAGCACCTGGTGCAAATTAACCCCTGTGTTATGTTGAAGTGAGCGTGAGCCATAAATGTGCTCTCATTGCAAATAAGGCAAATCGGGCACCAGGCTACGCTAAAAGCAGCACTTCAAGGAAAGGTTTTATCCCCTCTACTTCGTGTTTGTGTGGCTCTGGAATACTCCATTCAGTTTTGGAGACCCCTCACTTCGTGAGGTAGTAGAAGGGTTGGAGAGGGGCCGTTAGGAGGCCTAGCAAAATGGTGAGGGCCTTCAGGAATGTGGCTGCAAGGGAGAGGTTGATAGAGTTGGGCTTGCATAAATCAGGAAAAGAGGAATCTGAAGAACAGTTCAGTAGCAGCCTAAAACGTCTTGAAGGGCATTTCCAAAGATGTTAAAGCTGATCTCTGTTGCGTAGCGGCTGATAGCAAAAAGAGAGGTGTAATGGCACACCTTGTAATTTGGGATTGAACAGTAGGGAGGAACTTTTATCTGCAGGGGGAGAGCAACACTGGAAGAGGTTGCCCACAGAAGTGGTTTAATCTCCGTCCTCAGAGGATTTGGAGACTCATTTGGACAGAGCCATGGCTGACTTGATCTGCTGTTAGCAATAGTTCCCACTTGGGCAGCAGATTGGACAGAAGTTTGTCTCAGCCAGCACTTGTTTGATTCTGTGACATCTCAGAGACGCAGGGGATCTGGAGACGGTTTGGTTCAAGTGCAATGCAAAAAGCTGTAGGAAACCAGTCTTCATTCAGCCGAATGCTTTCACGGACTGCTTGGTGGGGTTTTTTTGTGTGGTGTCACCATCCCAAATTTCACAGATGACTAGAAAAAGAGCTTCTTCACATCGCATCTTTTAAAATGCTTTAAAAATATCTATAAAAGGATGGTTACTCTGTCAGTATCAATATGCATCCCCTATAGGAGTGTATTTTTGGCCTTAGGGAACTAGACTTTGCATGTGTCTCTCTAGTCACTCTTATCACTTAAGCTGAAATAAAGCCGCTCGCTGTTTTTACAACTGAGCTATAATTTGAAAAGTTTCCATGTCTCCAAGAAAAAAGTGACTGTATACTTTTAGCACAAGTAGTTTGAAAAGCTGCAAGTGTTGCCTGTGTATTCTCAGCTCACGTCTTCTCTTCTGTCCGCGTAGATTAGATAAGGGCCTAAAGTCCTGAAAGAATGGCCCATTTGATAAGTACTGCCTGGATTCAGGGAACCTGATGAAAACACATGTAATTCCAAGCTTGACTGCCTTTTGCTGTGCTGCTGCTTAGTCTCACCATCTGCTGCAGAGAGAGCATTTTGGTTCCATTGAGTGATGGTCAATAGCGGTATTTTTATATGCTTTATCTTTGAGAGACTAAGGGGATAGTCTGAAAGTGAATGTATCGCCGTCTTTTTGTCCTCTTTCATGTTTCGGATCTGTCTTCACAGAGCGCTCTCTGTGTGTGTGCTCGCATGCTTGTAATCAAATTTTTAGTGCCCTGCTTATTTTTCTTTCCAGCTCCTGCTCATATCTTCCCAAAAAGCCGTCTTTGTGCACATGAAAAGATTGGGTGTATGCCAGTACAATCTGAAAGCAATAAAAATATATTCTTCACTACTTCTTTAAAAGATTAAACAAACTGCAGAACTTCCAATCAGTTTTTCAGATTTCTTGTTTAATCTCATCACTATGCATGGCGCCTGTTTACTGCTGTAGCTTTCATTAGTGTTTATGCAAATTTTGTGTTAAATCCCATCAGTAATAATCTAGTTTTTATTAGCTAGGCAGTTGTATTGCTTGGAATTTTCTGAAGCTATGTTTAATAGCCGAGGAGTGAATAATATCTGAAATACTCCTTTTAGGGTATGCCTAAACTGTAGTTGCACCTTTTCAAATACCGCTGAACTAGTTAGCACTAGTAATAGTGCACTTGGTTGCAAAACCACAGGCTGCAACCGTTTATGTGGTTATTGCTACAGGTGTGGAGTTACTGTAGGGGCTAAAGGAGCGTATAAGCGACGTAGCAAAAAGCCTCATGTGCAGGATTATGGCGGAGATGTTGCATGAGCTCCACACGTGCAGTTTACGCACCTGGACTGGAAGGTGCGATGCATATGCACCATCCAGATGCACTATCTCCGTAATTAACTCGGTGAGTTTGGGAAGGTTTGTTTTTTTTCTCTTGGTCTTTGTTTCTAGAATGCTGAAGGGAAATGTGAAATATGGATATAGACAGCTCTCAGGTGGTTTTGCTGTACCACCCATCTTTGCACCATGAGACCAAGGCTGTGTCTGTCTGGGAAGTGTTTATATTTTGGGTATATCTGCATGAATCATAATTATCCTTTCGAATGCAGGATTGATATTCCTAAAATAGACTCAGGATGTGACCTGAAAGTTAACTGCAAGTTATATATGTATGTGTTTAGATGTATTATTGATGCATGATGACTGAAGTCCAAAACAGCTGCAAAACATGGTGGTTTAAATTGTCTCTGTTTATTTTTTGAGCTGTGTGCCTAATAGGAGAATTTCTAATGCTGACAAGGCAGCTCCGGTGGCATGTTGCTAATATTCTTGATCTCTCTGCTCCTATGGCCAAGACGACTGACAGCTAATACCTATTTCAGTGGTGATTTCTGTAATTTTGTTGTAATTTCTGTATGAATCACTTTATTTTGCAAAGCTAAAAATTGTCGTATAACAGTGTTCTGGTTTGGGATGGTGTCTTTTTAATTGCTATGCTTGCTAGTGTATTAAGCTGAAGGAGAGCACAGTCAAGTTTGAAAATTAGGGTCATCAATCTGCTTTTGTAGAAGCCCTTTCTAAAAAGCTGAGATTTTTTTTTAGTTGCTCATGTTTCAGAGGTAAACAAAAATTAAAACATTCTCTTATATTCTCCAGTACCAGACCAAAATTGATTATCTAAACAATTGTCTGTTTAATGCTGTTTAGTAAACTATTAGTTCACACATAGCAATGGTTGATAAAACAAATTGCAAGGAAGTTGCAAGGAGTGATACGCTTGATGACTATTTGCATTGAGGAAAGAAAAGATGTGATTTGATTTTAAGCTTATTTTTTTCATGTAGAAATGCCACTGAAGGGTATGTCGGTTTCTGGTTTTCCTCTTCAATTTAACCATCCTGTTGTCACTTTGCAGACGAATTACATAGATTTAAAAAATTAATCAGCTCTGTTAATAATGATGTAGGTCATAAATAAGACTCAGCAAATGTTATAAATGTCTAAGTCACTAAGGAGCCTAAATCTCCTTGGCTTTGGCAAGAAATTTAATATGTGATCTGCTATGTTAAGTTGTTGGTAGTCCACAGTCTGTTGGTGTATGGTGATTTTACTTGCGTAACATAAAATGGATTGTGTTATTTCTATGAACCTTTGTTCAGTACTTCAGCTTCAGACGTAGGTGGCTGCTTTCAGTATTCACAAAGAAAAGTCATGTGATTAATCTCAGTTTGAGGTTAATGATTTCAAACCTCCAAATTCATAGGGGAATAATCTGGAACAGTGTCGTCCATCTTGGTCGCATGTACTGGGTTGTATTTTGCATCTTATGCTGAAGTGACACACCAGTTCCAGCGCTTTTCTTCGGTATTTATTTGACATTATCATCTACTTATAAGCATATAGTAAAAGGACGTAATAGTAATAATTAGTTGTTCATTTGGTAAAAATCTTATACGTAACACTAGCTTTTGCAGTTCGTGTGCGTTATGATCCTCAGGTTTTGCTGTACATCTCAAAAGGTTCAGAGGATTGGCTGCACTGTACAGCCAGAGTACACAGGGTATCGTTTTGTTTTCACTTCTGCTTGTTGGCATTGTAGCTAAGTGCCTCCCAGGTAAAATTAATGATGAATTCTGCAGTAGCGACTCCCTTTGAACCTTCTCTGACTCCTACAAGGTCTTCCTTTATTTTGATAAGTATATAAGTATATATTTATCATTTTGAAAAGGAATGCCATATCAATTGGAAATGGGAGACGTGTGTAAGAGATGGTTGCTGTGTGCCATGAAATTTGGGAAGCTCAGACTTTTCTGTCCCAAATGTTGCAGTAGAACTGCTTGTGCCCTAAAAAAGGAATGATGAATTCTAGTAAATATAGAATTACCTTCTGATTTTTCTCAGTTCGTGTTCTTTTTCATATGTGTTCCCACATCTGAAACTGTGGAGTTTGAACTCTGGCTCATTTTACTGGGCAGAGGATGATCTTTATGCTGAGGTGGTCACTGTGTGCCTTGTGGATTTATTTTTCTAAATTTGCTGAATGAAGAGCAGAGCAGTAAGAAACAACATTCTTTGGAAATGACTCGGACAATGCCTGGAGGAAAAGAATGCAGAGCTGAAAACAACAATTTTTAAGTACACAAGAGGAGTTGGGCTGCTGCGTGATGACTTCTACGAGCCAGCAATGCAAAAACATGTATTTGCACCCTCCTGTCTCCTCCTTGGATTACACACATGAGCATTGTTTGAGTGATCGCTTGTCACTAATGTCACCTAATACATTTTGAAGAGAAATAACATTGAGTGCATGTATGCATAAATTCATATGCTGAAGTAGCTCTCTAGTACTAGAGTTTCTAGTAATACTAAAATACATTTCAAACAGTGTTTAGAAAATAGAAATGTTTTTCCCCTACAAGAAGGTACAGGAGACCTTCCTTCTTTTGTCTTGTCTAGTTTAGATACTTTACCTTTCCTTCCTTCATTAATCAACAGGAATACGGAAAAAACTAATTATTTTAGTGAGCTAATTCTGACTAAATCCTGTGATGCAGAACAGCATGTGAAACTGCTTGTGCCCATCCATTACCCAGGCCTGCAAGAGAAAAGGAAAAAAAAAAAAAAGCCTATATATCATGGATTATATTTTGCTTCAGGCATTCTCTGACCTACTGTATTATGATTTGGCAGCTATATAAAAAAATTAAAAGCTATTTGGGTTCTTACCAAATACGTTATATAAAAATAGAAAATACCAGTAATTCAGGCTGTGGAATAGCTTCTAGATGGATGATTATTCTGAAGATTTTAATAGTCCAATAAGAACCTAATCTAATTGCATGTTGAAATGAAGTTAAATATTTTCCAAATAGATTAGAGAAAGGGAATTGCATTTTGGCAGTGTGGTACAACACCCTTCTTTCTCATTGAGCACACACATTTAAAACCTATATAATTTTGACTAAACGAACGCCTCCCAAAGGAAATAAATATAACCAAACGATTATGATATCTACGTTGCCCACTTAGTGAGAGGATCACCGACTGTAATGCAGTGTCTCTTCAGTGTATCCGTAAGACCCAGCTCCCTATTTGTTTCCCAGTTACGGCCTCTGCAAGACATCTGGTGGGGTAAAGGCAAGTCCTGATTGAAGTTTAAAGAGGCCCTAACCCTAACAAGGGGCTCGGGGGTACATTTGGGACAGTTGCGTGAACACTGGCTGACGTCTGCACAGCCAGCAGAGCGAGTCGGAGGGACAAGGATCCCTTTTGCTAGTTGATGGAGCCTCCAAAGCATTTTTGATGACTGTGGAGCAGATCCTGATGGACAGAGGGCTGCAAGGGCTGTCAGGGACTAATCCCATCCTCCCTTCAGTCCCTAAATGAAAAGGACTGGAAGCAGCGATTCAGGTCAGAGTTTTTTGGTAACAAGACAAGTCTCGGGTAGAGCATTTGACTTTCAGATGGGTATGGCCTCCTTGATCCTGTTGCTTCTTCAGGTATTTTGTGTTGGTACATGAAGCCCACAATTCTGACCTATGGAAGGGGGGCACACCTCACCTGGGTGAGCTATGAATGTGAATATGAATTATTCGTACCTTGAATAGTAACCACAGGGCTAGGACACGGCTGCAGGGGAGAGACTACAGGCAAGAACAACGGCAACCTTCCCCCTTGCAGCTCTAAAACATTTACTGCTTTCGAATAACTCTCTGCTGATCCTTTTCTTCTGATTTCATTTTATGTTATTCCACTTCGGATAAGCGTGCTATAGTTTACACAGCGGGCATAGATAGCTGTGTTTTGTTCTGTGCCTGAAGCGGCCTAAGGGTGTGCTTTGGAAAGCTGCTGAGAAGAGCTAATCCACGTAGAGCAGGTGCAGGTACGGTCTTCTCCACCACCAGTGGTTACCATTGATCTACAAAAATTAAGAAGTCCATTACCTTCAATGTGCTAGACTGATGTGTCTACGGAAACGCTTCTATTCAGCATATACCAAAGGTATTGCAACAGGTTTATTAATACAGCAAAATAATTTTATTAATACTAATTTTAAAATCATATTTTCATATTAGCTGTCAATGAGTGTAATTAACCATAGCATCTAAATACTCAAGTGCCTGTATTGCTTATTAGTCTGTTCTTGTGTTTGTTTACCTCCACAGAAGAACTAGTAATTAAAGCTAATACCTTTTATTAAGTAATAAGGAGTCAGAGTATGTCAGTGTAAAATAAAGCTGCATGGAGCAGAGAAATTATCAAAAATATTGATTGGCATCTGTGGTTTTATTTTACTGTATTTATGTTCTGAAAATTTTATGGTTTCAGTTTTTTAAACAAAATACGATGCCCCACTTAAACTACTTGCACCTAAATTTTGCATCCTCAAAACTGCTTCTGTGCTTTTCCATGCCTTCACGAAGAACGAACTTGCTTTGCCTAAATTTTAAATTGTGTGGTTAGAAGTTCAGTTCAGGCCAGGTCATCTTTTTTTTTTTCTTTTTTTTTTTTAAATGGAGTATTTCATCTCCAACATTACTTTTGTGTCAGAAATTTGCTACCTCCTCACTGCTGCAGGTAGCGTGGTTACTGAGCTTTAAAGGGAAGTCCTCTGCCTCCCGCTTAACGCGTGTGCTGGTAGGAAACCTTATACGTACGCTACTCAACGTAATAGTTTCTACTTCAACAATCAATTGCTAGCCCCTTGGTGACTCTGTTTTATTTCAGACTTCAATACTACTCATTTCTGTCCTGTTTTAGTAGCACTGTCAATGATGATCAGGGCGTATATTCTGCCGTAGGAGAGCTGGCTGCAGAGATTTGTTTTCTTTTGTTGAAGGGAGGACTTCGCACACAGCCACAGCATGTCAAACCACAGCTGGCAAGTGGCTGAAGAGTGCCCCTACTCTCCAAAGTTAGCTCCAGCTTCTTGGAAGAGGTTTCAGGAAGGTATTTTCTCTTGAAGAGGGAGAGAGGGGGGAAAAAAAGAGGCTGCAAGATTATGGTTGATATTCTTTCTCCGTCTCTTCTGACAAATGTTCCTGCTGTCACCCGTGGCCAAGTGTTTAGCAGAATTTCTGACTGCAGGCTCAAGAAACATCTTGCGAAGCATCCGCTGAGATCTTTTAAAATTCTCCGGTGCTGGGGAATAAAGCAACGGAAGTTCACAGATACAGACAAAAGATTCAATTAATTCTAGGCTGAATCCATGATGACTGCAAAAGTGAAAAAAGCGAGTATATTCATGTGAAACTGGAAACAGTGTGGGATGAGCAAGCTTTTATTTTCCATGCAGTTTATCCTCTGGTCTTACATTTCATAGAAAAAAGGCCTCCGGCCCCTTACTTAGGGCCAAGTAGGACTTCAGATAGTCTGGGAAATTCATCATTAACTTGTATACCAGTGCAGATACCCTGGGTGCAGATGTTCATTGTATACCCATAGTATTGCAGACATGGGCCGTAGATTCCCACATGTTATTAAAGAACGATAAATGTATTAATCATAAATAGTGAGATTTTTACCTATAAACAAAAGTGGTGAAACAACCCATTATTAACTAAGCTACGTACAAAATAAACCCACATGTTGTTATCAGCAGATTGCTCTATTAAGAGTATTTTGTGTGCAATTTGTACCTTTTCATGTCATTCTTCAAAACTGACTAATTGGAGAAGAAATGCCTGACCCTTCAAGATATGCAAAGCATTTCATGAACTCTGGCACTTACCACTTAAAAGGACTGCCATATGCTGTAATAAGGAAATATTAATGCATTTAGATATGCTTGATTACATTTATTTTTTAATGGTGTTCAACACGCATGTGAGTATAAAGAAGAAAAACGCTTGCATTTGTGAATATTTTAAAAGCTTTCTGCTTTTAAAAGTTCCTTGTTTAAAGTTTTTGATGTTATAAACTGATGTTGAAGAATGGGACCCAAACTTCTCCTGTCTCCTTGGAAAACCTCCTTCTTAAAAAGAAGAAGAAAAAAGAAAAGTAAAAAAGAAAAAGAAATCCCCAAATAGAAACCCAACAGAATACTAGACCCCCTATAGAGACAAAATAGAGGTTTTTTCCAATGAGTTCAGGTTTTTTATATATTTAGGTTAATCAATACAGGAAAAATACTAAATGAACTGCTGGCTCAATTGCTGTTGAGTAGTGATAATTCTAAAATTATGTGCCACTCGTTTTGTCTTCTGACATTTGAGTTGCCTTTCCTTTTGTGGGGCCTGAAAATTGAATGTTTTCCTTTAACTTCTGTGTAAGAAAGTGGAGAGGAGTGCGGTAGCGTTGAGGGCTAGCGTGCTTGAGAGAGCCATGGAGCAGCAATCAGTCTTGTGTATTGCAGTATCTAAGTGGGTAACGGTGATTAATGTTCAGCGGGATGCTGTGTGCTATAGAAACGATGCCTCTTCCCTTCAATCCATATGCAGATAGAGTCCTGCCAAAGCTGTAAGAAAATCAGGATGATGTGCTTTGGCACAGCCTTGTTAGCGCCAGGATTCCTTACGTGCAGATTGTGTGTGCTTTTTTTTTTATTTTTGATTGTTTGGACCCGTGGTTTGCTCTTCTCTTTTCTGGAAAGTGACTGAGACAGTGAAAAGTCCTTTTTTTTTTTTTTTTTTTTGTGAGTATGGAGCGGAGAGAGCTGGAAAACTGCTGCTACTGTGTGGGTTAATTCCCAAGCAAAATGTAACTTCATCACATTAAAAGATGACTCAGTTGAAAGGAGGGAAGGTAGACTGTATGAATGGTCTGTTGGTTGGTTGTTTTGTTTTTGGTTTTTTTTGAAATACACCTGTATGTATCTGATGCTCTCTAGTATAAAGAGAGTGATTGTTGCAAGTACATGAGCAGTCTGTCTAACATGCTTTAACATATACTTGTAGCTGGAGGGGTTAGTTGAAAGGGGATGTGGTTGCAAAATTAAGTTTTTAGGAGAAATCTTTGCCCCCAGAAAAGCAGATTTTATGATGTTCCATTGTGTTGAACACTGGAGTCTCTTCTCTGAAGAGCTACAGAAGCCGGGGCCAGCTGAGGAAGGAGCCAGGGGGAGCTCAATACCAGGCAGAAGCCTGGCCAAGGTGGGGAGAGTTCTCTGAAGTTACTGCATGATGTCCTGACCCCTATGGTGATATACGGTGTTTGTCCTTGAATTTATTCTGGTGCAGACCGTCCGGTGGGACCAGAACATTGAAATGTTGCCGTATTATGCTGTTGCCCCAGATTGCAGCAATTTAGCAAAGATAATTTAGTTGTTGGTACTGCTGTGAGCTAATGCATGAGATACCTGTTAGTGAAATATGATCACTTTAATCCACCTTTTAAGAAATGATAACATTTTAAATGAAAATTATTTTTCTCTTGACGTCTCTAAGTTGTTGAAAGAAAAAAGCCCAGCAGCTGCATGGCAAGGCCATCCTGTTGGTCTGCAATAGCTTAGGTAGTAATAACAGTGTGGTGGGACCTGCTGCTTGCAATAAATTTTCAAAGCTGAATGAGAACAAATCAGCCTGAGGAAGAGATGATCAGACATTTGACTGTTCCAGAAAATTGTTCTATATTGTCAGTAAAATAAGTAGCATAGAATCATAGAATGGGTTGGGTTGGAAGGGACCTTAAAGATCACCTAGTTCCAACCCCCCTGCCCTGGGCAGGGACACCTCCCACTAGACCAGGCTGCTCAAAGCCCCATCCAGCCTGGCCTTGAACACTTCCAGGGATGGGGCATCCACAGCTTCCCCGGGCAACCTGTTCCAGTGCCTCACCACCCTCACAGTAAATGCTGTTGCACTGTTATTGCACCCTCACAACATGCTATTGCACCGCATGGACTACAGATTAGTTGTTTTAAAATCACTTAAGTAATACAATAGTCGAACTGTCAAAACTTTTCTTCAAAGTTGTCTGAGGGGCTTTTGAGACTGTTTAGGCTGTTTCGATAAGATCATATTTGTAATATTGGGAATAAGACAAAGCTTAAAAACGAACCACTTATCTTTCTGCACCTTCAAAAAAAATTCATATCGATAAGTACTAAAGTGACCCCATTTATTATAGTCTTTTTATAAACCCCTTAGAACTACCAGTGTTTGAGAGCGTCACTTTAACAGTTACGTGGCACACAATGAATGGAAAACTGGCTAACTAGCAGTTTGCGAAATATAGCTATTAACAGAAAGCTGCCAATGGGGGGCTGTCCCAAGAAATACAACGTCAGTAGCATTGGCTAAGGGCAGCTTGTTAGCACTGGTGTCGCAGAACATGAAAAGTGCCCGATGTGACTTGATTTCGCTGTCATTGTGCTACCTAGGGCAGGCTGTTGTACCTAGGTGGCCCTGGTGTCTCAGCACTCTGATTGCAATCAGACGTGTGCTTCTGCGCAGCAACCACGATTACCCCCGTTTTGCCTGTTGAGCGCTCTTACTTCATCTGCTATATGAAGCCCGAAGGGACCTCTAACCTTGTATTTTGATCTGCTTGCTGCAGGCTGTTAAAAGAGGCAGTTCCCTGAACACGTCCCCTAGCATGTATGACTGAGACCCCTCTGTTTGAGAAGCACGTTTGTCCTCCACATCCTTGGGAGATGCCACAGTTCTTCCCCTGCTTTGACTCTTGTTTTATAGATTAAAATCACTAAGCAGTCTGGATTTCTTGGTGTGACTGCCTTGTCCTTCTCATTTTCGCTACTCCATCCATTGCTTTCTCATCCAAAAATTTTTGTCAAACCTTTATGCCCTTAGAACTACAAGATACCTGTGCTTGAAACAGTTTATGGTATAAAATAGGAGTTGAAGCTGCTGTTTTATTATTTTTGTTCCCACAGAACCCAGTCAGGGCTAAAGGAGATGGTCATTCAGTGATTAATTCAGCTTTGTTTTTCATAGTGAATTCCTAAATGAAACCAACCTGGAGATCACTACCCCTTGGTAAAGAACTGGTTATTTTTCTGCTAGATAATTCTTTTCTTGTATATACACGCCCGCGCATGCACAATTAAAGTTTTGTACAGATTTCTATGGTAATTTTTAGCCAGAATTTTCAAAGTTTTGAAATTCCAATTTTTTTTGTAAACAGAAACCTCACACAATCAAATAAATGAGTATTTTCCAAAGTAATCCAATGTTTTCTCTGGAAGGCTTATGAAAATGGAAACTATTTCCAGGCTCATGTAATGGGAACAATATAATAAAAAATAAATGAGCCTATTCTTTTTTTATTAGTTCAACATGGTATATTTTTAGTTTTCTGTATTTTTTTTAAATACTTCCGTGTTTCTCTCTGTAGAAAATGTCAACAACACACTACTTAATTGTCCCGCTGAATAAAGAAGGGTAGGCTTTTTATGTATGAGCAGCACCAAACTGCTACTATATATTTACAGAAAATCAATGAGAAAAAATTACCTAGAACATTATCACTTCCTGAAGGTAGTCAAGTTTAATTTTCACCAATCAAAATGCCAACCTGATGAAAGTATGTAAGACTATGTATATCAAACCACAGAGTTAATTATACTAATATAAATCATAGGTAATAATTATGTTAATTATATAATATGCCTAATAAAATCAGTTTGACAGACCTTTTCTCTTTGTTTTGTTTTGATTGGGGTGTTTTTTTTGTTGTTTTCTTTTTTTTTTTTTAATAGTAATCTGTATAATTTGGCTTTGTTTGAAAAGGTGGCATAACTTGAGGCTGTTTCCTCTTGTGCTATTGTTTGTTACTTGGGAGAAGTGACCGACCCCCACCTCTCTACAGCCTCCTTTCAGGTAGTTGTAGAGACCGAGAAGGATAACACGAACCATTAGTTGCTGTAGAGTAAGTAGAATAATTAAATTCTTTCTGGAAGGACAGATCAGTGTGATCCTTTTGAGGTCCTGCATTGCGTGCTTAAGCTACTCAGGCTGTAATGGAGTTTAACAGCCTTTATCTCCACAGTGTATTCTTTTAAGTGGATACCAGACAGGCTTTATTGAATTGGTACTTGCCTTTCATTTTTCTTGGTTGTCGGCTATTGGACTCCTATGTTTTGTGCTGAGGAGATGGAGGAAGCTGTGAAAGGTCCTAAGATTACGTGAATTTACACGTGAACTTGAGAGAAACGTTGTAATTTCTGGGTTTTGACAGTACAGGACTGTAGTGAGAGTTGTGTGCCACTGACAGTGCTTTTGAAGAGGTGAGGAAAGGATGGATTTGGTCTGTTTCTCTCTTTAATGCCTATTATGGTCACAGCATTGGTATTAAAAAATGGACATGCTCTCATTTCGTGATTTCAGTTCTTCATTTCTTGAGGAAATGACTGAAATATAAAAATACTCGGGTTCTATTAGAGGAAGTAATGGCAATAATTTGCTCGACTGTAGAAGTCAGAAAATTTTTATTATGAAAACAAAGAGAAAGAAACCCCTAATTTTTGTACAGTGGTAAATGTTAAATAAGCGTTGGATTTATACAAGGTTAAATGGTTCTGTAAGCGCATTAGCTATGAGGATAGATGCAGGGAACTGGACTTACTCAGTTCAGGAGGAGTGGAGACTCCAGGATGACCTATCAGGAAACTGCCAGTACTTAAGTGAGTTATGAAGAAGGCAGAACTGAGCCTTTTAAACTGACTTATGTAGCTGGAGAGTGAGAGATTATAGTCATAAATTGAAGAAGGGGAGATTCAGACTGGATATAAGGAAAGAAAGCTTTATTGTGAGGATAATTAAGCCGTGGAGCAGTTTGCCTAGAGGCTGTGCAGTGTCTGTCCTTTGATGTGTTCAAGACTAAATTGGATAAAGTCCTGAAGAGAAACCTGGTCTGACCTTACCTTGACCAGCAGGTTGAACTGGAGACCTCCGTACATCCCTTACAACCTAAATTACTTTCTGATTGGGATAAGAGTGTTCTTTATGCAAGAATCATAGGGGCCTGACTATAAACTGCATGGGCATTTGGCCTGGATGAGGTCTGCAGTCTATGCCCTTTGAAAAGGCCACTTTCCTTCATAGCCTTTTGTCATCTTGTCATAATTTTTAATGGATGTCATTTTCCACCAGACTTGGTGTAATTTGGTTCTGAATTTTAATGCATTAAAATCCAAAAACAAACCTCGCGGTCGGGATTTGATTCTGCCTCTCCAAAGAGTCAGGGTAGTTCAGCTCAAACCCATGTGGTGCCAGAGATTAAAATTGGGGTTGCTGGTTTTATCCTGGTTTCCCAGAGAAGTTAGGCCTATGTGATTAGTGGGCAGTAGCGAGAAACAGTGTCTGGGTGGCCCAGAGGATGACAGCAGTAACACATTGGGCCTCTACTGAAAACAGCAAGAAAAGCTCAGAGTTTGGGGGTTTTGGTGTGGCTGAGAAGCTCAGGGAGGAGGGCACTTGGCACTTTCTGAGCAGAAAAGAGAGAGGTGAGGGATGATATGGGGGTTGGAAGCTGTCTTGTGAGGATGCTGTATATATGCAGGAAACACTGCTCCTCCCTCTGCCTTTTCCCCCCTCTTTAAAAAAAAAAAAAATCAAATTAGTTGTTGGTTTTACTTCAGGAAATATAGTATCTCTAGATAGCAGGGTGCAAACCTCAAAGATATGAAGTTCTGCAACATTCAGTAGCTTAATGCCATCAAGTTCAGATAAGCTTTACAGCTAAATACATTAGGAATTAATTAAACTGAGTGAATTTGTGGAAGTGAATTACGCTGAGACCTGTGGCTGCTCAATATTGACACTGATTTACTTTCATAGACTCTAAATTGTTATGTAATGGTTAGCCTCAGTGTATAATATATAGCAAAACCATTAGTCATTATTATAAGGGATAATTTCACGTTGAATGCTGTAGCAGTTCATTTGATTCTCAGCTGGTGTCAATTGCTGTAAATTCAGAATTCACTTTGTGTGCTTTTTTCCATCGTTTTTACACCGAGTGCAGCTCTTTCTTCGTATTAACCATGTCACGCGCTTCTTTTTTCACTTCTTCCTCAGGCTTCCTTCATTGTTAATTTTAAATACAGCTTTGTGCTCACTCGCCACTGCCAGTCTTTCTGCTTAATTTTTCCCTTTTTATTATTCTTCACAGTGTCTAGAGATATGATGGTAGCGAGGAATTTGGGTAAGTTTATCATCATCCAGAACAAAGAATTTGTTGACAAGAGAAAACAAAACCCAGATGCCCTCATTGTTTGTGAAACTTCTAATTCTCAGGACTTTTATTGTAAAGTTATCATGGATCTGTTGTTGTTACTACTATTATTAATAATACATCCTTCTACTCTGTTCCTGCCATAAGACAGGCTTCCTCAACCCTTTTTGTATCAACTTTTCATGCTGCTTTCTATGTTGCAAGAGACACTTTCTCCTTCTTTATAGCTAGTGGTATCTGTTCTGGTTCATATTCTTAAAGGAAATACTCTTTTGCATCAGGGGTACCTGTTAATTTGATTACAAAATTACATACCCCTTAAAAATAAAGCATAACTTGCCCGCTTAGTGCGCATGCTTAGTTAATTATGGTACTTCTGTCTTGATTTGAGGGAGTAATCCTGTAATCTGTCATTTGAAAAATTTGGTTTCTTGAAACACTTGTGTCTTATGTTGCAGAGCTGAAGGTTTTTAGATTGAAGGAATTAGGGGTGGTGGGAAAAGTATGGGTTTTGGGGAATTGCATGATTGGAACGCAGAGTTAACCCTGCTTTGGTGAGGACAGTTTGCTGAAAGCCTTGGCCTGAATTATGGTTTCCTTGTTTATGCTGCAACCAGTCTGTGTCCTTACTCTGACATTTTTTGCAGGCGATGTCTTTGCCCGGCTGACTTTTGAATCCCCCTCTGAACTGAGCGGTGTCAGGATCTCACCCATGAGGAGGCTGGAATTTTCTAAGGCAAGGAGGGCAGGGCAGCCTCATGGGCTTGTGTGGTGGCAGGTGATGGCGCAGCACTTTGTTTTGGCTGGGGCCCAAAGGTACAGGCAGTTCACAGTGAAATACACAGGTTTGCATGTGCGTGTGCTCTCGCAAAACCAGACTGCTTCAAACTGAGATTAGGCCTGAGAAATTTTTGTTTTCCCATAACATGAAGCATTTCAAAACAGGGCGTCAGGTTTCTGCAGTCTGGTTAAGAAGATCATGGTGCTGTCTTCATGCCATAGTTTTGATTCTACTCGTATGTACAATTTTGTTTGGCTTATAGGCGGACATGTTTCCTTTGAACTATGTAAAGCTTACGCCATGTTTTCTAGTTAAAAGATTGCCAGCAGCCTGTTCCGATTTTTTAATTTTATTTTTTTTTGTGGTAGTTATGTGAATTGCTCTGAGGAAAATATAAACGAGTTTTGAATAAATTAAAACTATCATTGTAGCTTAAGGAAATATAGAAACATAGCCCATAATTGTAAAGCGTTTGCAGGTCATAGAGGAGCTCGTTCCGATCATCAAGTATTCTTGCACAACATAGATGCAAATGGCTCATTACTCCCTAAGTAACGTGGAAATTCATTTTTAAAACGTTGAAGACAGATTACTGTTTCATCTGATTATTGATGTATTCCAGCTCTACATCTTACATCTAAATTTTTTCTTGAAGTAATTCCTTCTCTAGAAACTCCTGCTTTGTGGCAGAGGGTTTTATGTTATAACAATTGTCTTGCTGGTAGCTTGATGATGACGTGTCCTCCACCAGCCTCTTCTTGCCTGTCTGCCCTCCCCTTTCCAAAGGCAACCAGTCAGCCTGCTTTTATTATTCGTTTTGAGCTTTTCCATTATTCTTCATGGGATGTGGCGTAGCATCAATAAAAAAAAGTTTTTAAATTACCGCTGATGAGAAGAAAAATTACTGATTCTAAGAAGAAACTACTTTGAGAAATTCCTGTAGGTGCTTCAAAATGTCATTCAGATAAATCTGGCATTGGCACAGACTTTCTGGTCAAACTACAATAGATGCCGTGATTGCAGCTGTCCTGGAAATAGCATGGTTGTATTGCTCCATTTAGTCTGAGTAAATGCAATTATATATACTTCTGATTGTGAAGGCAGATCACAATTCAGAGAACTGGAACAAAATAATTACATAATTTGACTCTTGCTTTTTTTATTCTTTTTTCATTATCTGTGCTTGTGGTGTTGGGATTTGTCACATTAACTGGTTCTTGCAGCAGTAAGCATGGCTTTAATTGACATTGGCAAAGTGTATCCAAACATTTTGAAAATTGCCAAGCATTCTCTCATTTAGAGTGACTGGTTTTTATTTTCAAACTAGCCAAAACTTAAAGGAAGTTTACCAAGTATTTTATGGCATTTGCTTTTTGAATTTTTATCTTTAAAAGTCTAAGATTGGATTTTCAGACTTCTGCAACAAGTTCATAATTAAGAAGAAAGTTTATTTTTCCCCTCTTGCAGAAAGGAAATGCCTAATTTGGTTCTTGGATGTTTATTCACAGGCCTAATGTGCTGAATTTATAGTAACAGGTCTCATTTGATGAAGCTTTTTAAGTACTGTTTTATATATGTATAATAGTAATGACATGATGCTCCTAGGTTTGAGTCCCAGCTCATTAAGTGGATGCCTTGGAATTCTAGCTGGGCTATTAATTTTTCATGTATTTATACAGTAATAAATGATTAATGTGTGTTCCTGCACTAGAATCTAAGATTTTGAAGTGGGGAATAACAGATGACACAGCATGCTTTCAACTGTGAAAATGTTTCCCAGGGGAGCACTGAAACCTGAAAAAGAGTGAGCAGACCAAAAACGAAGAGTTAAATTAAAGAAAATGCTTTATGTTCTTGTCATTTGAAAACAGCTAACAAATATTTTAACTTCCCATGAACATTATATTGTTACCTACAGATGTAGGAAAACCCAGATATTTCATGTCATGTTAGATAAGATACTTCAAAAACCGTAAGTAAAGTATAGGTGGGGTTATTTATTTATTTATTTAGTCTTTGCGTTCAAATGCGCTTCAATGGGTATTTATTCAGTTGGTAGCAGGGGAGTTACTTTACCAGTGGCTCCCTGCTGGGAGTTATTTTAGCAGTAGTTCTTTGCTCCTGTCGCCTTTGTGGAGATGCTGTTAGGTCTCTGCCAGTTGAGATGGTGCAGGGAAGCAGCAGTAAGACCTGTCTCTGATACAGGTTTGCACCACAAAATACACATGTGTACAGGGCCAGAAGCCAAAGGCTGCAAATAAAAGAGATATCAAGGAGTGAGATGCTCTAGGGGATGGTTTGTGCCCTTGTGCCATTCATTTTCCACTGCTGATGGCGCTTTGAAGTTCAGAGGTGTGTGAAGTGTATGACTAATGCAAAAGGCACAAAAAGTTTAAGTTTGTTTGTTTCAAAATGCCATTGCAATAAAGTTTAAGATGTTTATATTCTTACAAAAACACAGCATGAATTTTTACAGGTTGTGAGGTCTCCCCTGACTGTACCTCCTGTCAAAGACTTGCTAGATGATACCATTGACACTAGGTAATACCAGCCCTCAAGCTGATTCTTGCACTTTATTCTGAAGTACATCAGCTCCTGATTTAAGAAAGGCTTTCTATTAATGCTAATTTATTTGGCTGTGTTACTTCTGCGGGAGGTATGTGCTCTGCCCTTACCATGTTTTCTTGTAGAACATTTTTACTCTTTCAGCATTCTAAGTTCTACTTTAACATAACAAAATACAGAATCTTGTTTAAAAAATCAGAAACTCTCACGCGCACTTAGATAATACTGTCACTGATAAGACGTCACTTGAGGTTCTCAGAGATACCTCTCAATGTTGGTTAAACTAAGGAGCTTCCTCAGCAACGTACTTCTTCTGGAGTGCTGCCCTGTAGACTGGAGCCTCTTTGAAGCTTTATTTGGCTCTTGGAGCCAAGTGGGCAACTCGGCAGCATGTTACCTCTTAAAACTGAATTATATAGGTAGAAGTTGTCAACCTTGCTTTCCCTCATCAAGATGTCCCTTCTCCTGGGGGACTCTTTGGAGATGCAGCTTCCCTCTTCTGTTGGGGAGTAATTCCTCTTCTGCTTCTGTCTTCAGTGTACTTCTGGGGAGTCCTTGAATTGTGGCTGTAGCCTGGAGTAGTTTTATGCACACGCAGAAATTTGTCTTATACTACCTTTGTACTAAATATGTCTGCTCTAAATATGTACCAAATATGTGTCTGTTACTTTCTTACGTTACATGGGATTGAACTTCAGAGTCACAGGATGGCTGAGGTTGGAAGGGACCTCTGGAGGTCATCTTGTCCAAACCCCTGTTCAGGCAGGGCCACCTAGAGCTAGTTGCCCAGGACTGTGTCCAGTCAGGTTTTGAGTATCACCAAGGATGCAGACTCCATCATTTCTTCACGTGAATCAAATTTAATTTGTCCTTTTAGGGTACTTTAGTACTAGTGGAGTATTTAACGTACATGTAGATCAGTAAACATTTTCTTTGATATTCACAATATGTCCTAAATTTGATGCATTGTAAGTCTGCTATGGTATTTTATACATAAATGACGTGGGGATTTACTGAATATAAGCTGTTGACCTCTGTTTCGTGGCTGCGGCAGAGGGTTTGCTGGATGGGCAGGGTGACACCATGATGTGGTGTGGGAAGGGCTCAGCACCTGTGGGGAGGCTGCGAGGGAGGTGAGGAAGCTGTATAAAGGGCACACAGGTCTCTCCCTGCTCTCTCCCCATCTCTGGGACTGCATTATTCTCTTACTGTCCCAAATCCTCTCTCTCAAGACCCACAGGTGTCTTGCCTTCCAGTGTGTCCCCCTGGCCTACGCAGATGTGGTGCCCAGTGGATGCTGTGCCAGGAGCAACCTCTGCAGCTGGCTGTGGGCTTGGGGCAGCCTTTGAGCGGCTCTGCTCTACCCACTGTGTACCAAACCCCTGGTAACCCCCTCATCGCGTGGTGTGCCAAGAGTACAGCCCGCAGACTTGCAAAGCTTCCAAGTAAATTTTCTCCTTCTCTTCCTTTCTCTCCTGATCTTTGCCAGATTTGTTGGCTTAGGCCATAGAAAGAAGTTGGAGAGTTAACTTGGGCTTTACTTATCTACTTAACTTAAGCCCTCAGAAGAAAATGCAGCTGGAGATCCTTTGGTGTGGTTCACAGGGTTGTTTTGTCTTCTGGAAATGGAGAGGTGGGGAGCTGTCGTGAGATTCTGCTTCCAGTGGCACGGAAAGCTTTTGGGGCATCTTGCCACTTAATTTCTCCATGCTGCAATTTTCCCACCTATAAAGCAGGTGCGTACAAACTTGCATTAGCAAGGATTCTCTGAGGTTAATTTTTTTAATGTTGCTAAGATGTTTTGGGATCCTCAAAGTGAAATTATGGTAGAAAGGGCAAATGAATAATTATGATTCTAGCACTTTGTTTTCCAAGGCAACTTAGTTTTAGGCTAAATAAACTTCAAAGCTGATGTGTCACTAGGAAATAAAAGATGGCTGAAAGCTAAGGAGGTTATTGAGCCAAGCTGTGATGAATTAACTGAATTAGTGTGAAGTAATGGCAAAATGTCGTCACATTTGTAATTACTTCTTTACAAACATGAGTGATTGTGAAATTAGTGTCAAAAGGAGAATTTTTGCCAAAGAATCCCTTTGTGGTGCTTACATTTCTTTATGGGGAAAATAGCTAGTGCCCCAAAATGTTATGAAAATGCATTATTTTCAATGTGGAAAATACCACAAAATGAAATTGAGTAAAAATTTTAATGTGCACGTTTTATTCTCTTTCCTTTTACGAACAGAATAAAAATACAGATTTACCAGTCATGCATATTAAAATCATTCCTGCTGTGAGAAGTTTGGCTTTTTCGAGGATTCTTTGAGGTTTAGGCTCCAAGTTATTAATCAGATGTTGCCTCGGTGATACGCAGGTGTATATTGACTGAGTGTTTAGCTGGGACTGCCTACGGTAGAAAATGAAAATGCGGGAAGTAAATACCCTGGTGCAAGGAATAAAATTATTACAAAAAATCTAGTGGAAGTCAAGGAGCCGCCTCTTCCTGGAAAATAATGTGGGGTTTCTGGCAATGGAAAATTTCCCACCCAGCCTTTCATTGGAACCTATCGGTATATAAGATTGGCCTGTTTGAGACAGGTGATTAAGTCTCCGATTTCATTTCAGATGGAGGAAGAAAAAAGGCCGTGCAGCAGAGCTCAAGGAACCATCTTCTGGTGCACTGTGCGTGGTCATTGTTTTTCAATCAGCTGTTTAGCCGCAGCGTGCGCCCCTGCTTCTTCATCGATGTGCTGGAGGAAAGCCGGGTGCGCTGTGTGTGAGGAACGTTAACAGCTTTCCCTTAGGCTTTTATTAACAGGGTGGGCTTTTTTTTTTTTTCCTTCAGTGGCAATATGAGTAAATACAAGCTTCTGGTACAAGTTTCTGGTAAGGATAGCAATCAGTTGAAGGCTACCGTATATATTCTTTTCTGTCTGAAAACTGGTGCAAGAATGAGAAGCAAGGTATTGATATCAGCATGTCAGCTTAATATTTAGTGGGGGAAAAAGTGCATAGAGCCTGCGAGAACTGGCTGCTGGGCACAGAATTTCTGGCGATATTACTGTAGATGTCATTTTATGGTACCGCTTAACAGGATTTTCCATAGAGATGGCTATATCTGCAAAAGAGAATGAAAATGCTAAGAGTCAGTGAGGTTTTATTGATTGCTTATTGTGTGGAGGTAGTATTGAATGCTATATGATTGGCCAATTTAAAAACTAAATGGAGAGTTCCAAGAAGAAATTAGGCGGTGTGCACATCACGAAAATAAACGTTAATCTCTCGCTGTAGATGAGCTTTAAACAGCCTCTGCTCTTCTGAATATTTGCACATTATATCTTAGTGCTAGACAAATGTATTTTCTATTTCTCCCTTCATTACTATTATTATGTGATTTTACAAAAAGCTGTCTGGATTTTATAGCCTCTGACTTTGCTGCCAGCTCTCCTTTAATTAATTCTGTCATCTCTATCGTACGTTGCTGGAGTAGAGGATGCTCAAGAAGGCAGTATCGTAGCCTTTCAGGACTATTGCTCATTGCCCTCTCCTGGTATCCCCTACAAACAGTAGCGATGCTGTACCCGTAAGAGTTTTCAGCATTATTTTTCCTCTGACAGAGCTTTTGCTGTAATAATGCTGTATTTATGCTTTATGGTGATAGGCACAGTCAGAACTTTAGTGTTAGTTTTGCCTCTTAACCTCTACGGATAGGACCTATATCTGTGTTACAGATTAATTCCCAGAGCTAATTAAACCTCATGAAACATGTTTTTCAAGTCTGGCAGAACTACTGCAAGTGAAGATGGAATTGTATCGGCTCAGTGCCGTAGCTGAAACTTGTGAAGCATCTGTGAGCACGCTGTCCCCCGTGGTTTGGGAGCAGATTTATTCCTATTTTTTTAAAAAGGGGGCTGTAAAAAAGCAATATGCATTTGGTGAATAATACTTATTCCTCGAGGTGGTGGCGTGGCAGTGGTTGATGACAAAGAATATTCCGGTGTGGATTGGGATCAATGCCTGAAATTTTCCAGAGGTTTGAAAAACAGTTCTATCAAAAGATTCTTGTCCCATTCGAGCCCTATGGCTTCCCTTTCAGAACAAGCCATTTCAGAATATAAATGTTAAGACTTTCATTTTCATGACGACACCCTTATGAAGCATAAACAAGAGTTGTATAGCCTCAGCTAGATATATAACATTAGTTTTAAAGAGTACACAGGTAACTATCAGCAGACAGGTAGTTGATAATGCTTGCAGGCTAATTGCTTAAAAATGGCTTCACATCATCCCTGAAAAACACTAATAATTCATTTAGCTGAAAGCTCAATGCACATGATCCTTCAAAACTGTCTAATGACTCAAGGCCGCCTTTGAATTTCAGCTGTTTTTTCTTAACCAGATAAGGATCTTAGATAATATGTTAGTCTTGCATAATTGCTCTATTGCAAGAAAAATATTTCTGGAGGATGTTTTCTTTTGTTACTTCAGCTTTCAGTGTAACCCTATTTCTCCTGCTATATAGAAGCTAATGTAGGGGACTTTTCTTAAGAAAAATCTTAAGACAGTCACAAGACAAAAGTCTTCTTGGACTAAAGAAAAGCCTTATTTGCTGATACTTAAAAGGTATTACTAATTTCCTATGTTGATGCATTCTTCCTTCCTACATTCTTCTATTCAGTAAAAACTCAATATATTTTCAGATGAGACCTGCAGGATCTGCTGTTCTTGATTTCAGACCACAAACAACAGTGCTGAGCAGCCTCAGTTCATCTTGCCAATGAGCATCTCTTTATGAATGCACTTGTTTTAGACTACTCCCCAAGAAAGAAGGTTTAAGAGCACTTCATCTGCCTTTGAAGAACCTCACTTAGCACTGGTTTTGATTCCTGTTTGCTTTGCTACAAGGTACCATTAACTTCCAGATTTGAACGATGAGGTGCTTGAGTTGCTAATGTGAAAAAAACAAAGAGCCATGTTCCCATGATGAATTTTAACCCTGGGAGTCTGGTCTTTGTAGGGTCCTTCTATAATAAGTGGAGAGAAAGTGGTAGCTCCTCTAGGAAATAACGTGTTCCACCTTCTTCTGCCGGCTTGCTCCTGGAAGAAACTTCAGTCTCTGTCCATTGAGAGTAGAGGAAACCTCATGAAATTACCCTCCTAAGGCTAGTTTTTTTGGATGTTTCTGAAAGTGTTACTTAATAGTCAAAATTTTGAATAGCACAATGCCAAATCATTATGCTGAATCCATACCTGCATGCTGATTGTTGCATTGTAAATGCAATATACTTACTCCAAAAGAAATTGCTGTGCGTTAAACAACGATATTACTACAATTTAGAAAAATACAATACATGAACAGCCAATCTATCTTTTCTTATACAGGCCTCAACTAAGATTTTAAGAAATAATCACTGTAGAATAGGTTTCATCAAAAGCAAAATAGGGAACAATGTTTTTCAGTTCTCTAAAAAATCTTCACAATAGAATAACTAATTGTAATCTGAGGAATTTATATCCAAATCTTGCATATTAACAGAAGAACGTGGGAATCTATACTGCAAAAATTTATGATGCTTTCTTCCTCTTTACTTTTAAAAAAGAAAAAAATAAAAAAACCCAAGGAAAATCAGTATGGTAGTTTAATATGTGCTGAATTATCCATATGGTCGTATTAAACAGTGAAGACTGTTGGCTTTTCGTCATACAATTTCAATAATTACTGATTTATTTTTTTTTAATAAAAGCAACATTTTGCAGCCGAGAGTTATGCTTCATATTTTTTTTTTCCTTTAGTTGCTGTCATATATGAAACTGTATAATATTGCCAATGTATTCCAGGTTCTGTACCAAAAGCAAAAACTGTAGTTTCAAATTATGTTTTGAAGAAAGAACTTGAGATTTCTATGTATTACTGGGGGGGGGGGGGTGTTATATAGCATTTCATTAATAAGGAGAGAGAATGTATAATGACACACTGCATTAATTTGGCATAATTGCATTACTCAGTGGTGATGCACCTGGAGATCATCTAAAACATATGTTAATGAAAGTTTCCCAACTCTAGAAATTAGGAAGTTGTTGCCTTTGCTAGAACTGATATCAGAACCAGAAAAAAAAAAAAATTAAACTGTTCCAAAAAGAAATTAGATCTTGTCGATACAAGACAATAGCATCAAACAAACATGTGAAGTGAAGGTTACCCAGGGAAAAATATTTCCATTCATATTCTTTTCATCGTAGGTGTTTCAAAGCCCTGAACTTCTTGAAGTAGTCTTGCCACAATGAGTTAGTTGACAAGAGTATAGGCGATGTAATCAAAATCCTTATTAAACAGTTTATAGCATGTTTTTTACACTTTATTATGAAAAAAGTAATGCGTATGTCATGGAGAAGTTTATTAATTTACATGAATAAGCTTATCTGGCTTGTGAATGCATCATGCCATGGATGAAGAGACATGAATTTGCTCTGTACAGGTCAGTTGGTTTCAGGCAGATATTTTTCCTTGTCCCAGTGTAATCCCATTATCTCAATTTTTTTTCCCCATATATAATGGAGAGTTATGTGGGTATAATATTGTAAATAAGCATTCATAAAACCTTGATTTTAGTGCAGTTTTTGAAAGATGGTGGGTGGAAGCCAAGAAAGTATTATATTTATTCTCTTTTCACAAAATCTGATGTGTTACAATTTAGTCTTCCAATTAGAGTAACAGCCTAAGTTGTGTATGTGAAGTACATACCTAATCTCTTCTCTCTGCTGCTCTGAACTGGATAATGAACAAATTATTCTTCATCCTGCTAATGGCCAAATATGCTGGGGATTAACCTCTAGCAATAAGTACCCGTGTTTCGTTCAGTGCTGATGTGCCAGCTTTCAAACTCTGACATGCCGGATGCCTTAGTGTTTTATTGTTGTTGTTGTAGCTCTGATGTTAGAGTTGAAGATGGAAAGGAAGCGAGGTGGGTTTGTCCGCGCTGCTCTCGATCAGCAGGAAGGTTCATTCGCGTGACCATAGTGGGGAGTTCCAGCTCCCCGGCAGCCTCAGCCCCTCTTGGTCTGCCTGGGCTCGGGCTCCTTTCCCTGGAGCAGCAGCATATGATAGACGGTCTCTAGGCAAGAGGCTGCTCTTTCATTTGAGCTTTGTATTCCGTATTTGTATTTTTTTAGTTAAAAATATTTAGCATGAAATGATAGTATTTTGCTTGGAAGGGTTTTTGACTGGTTTCTTTGAGCAGATTCAATATGGTGAAAATGCAACACGGTACGCTTGAGTAACAGAGGTAAGGTAGGGTACATCAGAATAAAGAATATTTTTGATAAAAAAAGAAATCTAAAAATGCTTAACATTCAGCTAAAGGATGCTGCACTGTCTCGATTAGCACAGTTCTCGAATTTCATGCAACGTTACATCAATCTGTTCAAATTTAGTGAAAAGTAGGGTGCAGACTGAAGCATAAGGTCTATTATCTGAATTTTAACAGTAATTTTACAGCATGAAGGGATAGCTAGTGCAGGAACATTATGAAAGCTTTCCGATGAGTTGACAAACATTGTTTCTGCAAAATAATAAGAGTAAAGTTATGCTCTTTATCCGAATGCACTAGTGCTGTCAGTGCCATCTTTCTTGAAAATATTACTCTGCTTAGAATATAAGGTGACATTAGAAGAAATGACAGGGAATTCAGAAGCTCATATGTTTTTTCTGTGTAACGGGTAGTGGCTGTGTATCAAGGGCTCAATTATGCTATATAATCAATTTCAAAGTAACTCAGCTTCCAACTGGTTTGCTGGAAACAAAGAAGAGTTTAATCCAGTGGGTTTGTCTGATTTACAGGCAGAAAGTAATTTGGAAATGTTTGGGTTTGCATGGCAGATCTGAAGTGTTTGGGGAAAAAACTCTGATGTGAGTGCTTGGATGATTATTTTCAGGTGGCATCAGAAGGACATGGGCAAGGGCTGTTCTGTCCTGCAGACAGAGCAGACTGTTGGTAGCCTTGTATAAGCTTCAGCAATTGTGGGGACAAACAATATTGGGATTCTTCACTGCAGCCTCTAAAATTGGGTTGCACATTGTATGGAGAGAAAAAATTATAGTTTTTGAGTAAGGTGTTTATATTTGCAACCATTCTGTAACTCGGTACCTAGAAGGAGGAGGAATCTGAACTGAAACGTTTGTAGTGTTGCTTATCAGGATTTACGATATATAAATATTTTTGAGATATGAAAACTCACTGGACTAGGATTTTCTTCCTGTTCCACCATCGTATCTTCTCTATACGTTCCTTCTCTAAGTGTTTATTTAGCAAAGACTAGTTAAGCCTATTTCTTTTCGGTGGTATAGTGTAACTTGAATTTTTCTTCCATTTCTCTGCTTTATTCCCTTTTGACTCATCCATATTCTAATTGGGAAATAACCATCCTTCCTTCTCTTCCCTGTTTTTCTCTGTGCTTCCCCTGGAGCCGCGCTATTTTTCAGACGTGCAGGTGTTAAATTTTAACTCAGATTAGATCTGAAGCAAAGACTGGCCTCTTTCCCACAGATCCATGCTGACCTACCTTAACCTACCTTAAGAATGTCTTAAATCCCCTTATCTTTTTTTTTTGTTTGTTTAAACTGTCATGGATCACCTGGTAAAGTTTGTGAACTAATTTGATCTCATGATTTGACTTCTTGCACAGTTAAAAAATTTACACTTACTGATTTCTTCATTAAGCCTATATTTTCTGGTTTTCTATGTTTTTTTAATGACCTCCAGGTTTGATT
Source organism: Chroicocephalus ridibundus (assembly GCF_963924245.1). Lineage (NCBI taxonomy): Eukaryota > Metazoa > Chordata > Aves > Charadriiformes > Laridae > Chroicocephalus > Chroicocephalus ridibundus. The sequence continues at coordinate 83,883,733 of NC_086284.1, forward strand.
TTATATCTTGATGTGATTCCCCTGGCTAATTACCTGTTCTATAATGATAAAAATATGCCCCCCATTTTTCATTTTAATTCATCTAGCTATCATTTCTAGCCGCTGACTCTCATTACGCTGTTTTCTGAGTAGATAGAGATCTGCCATCAGAAGTTTCTTCAGGAATACATTTGAACTTTAAATTAAAAAAGGAAGAGGGGAGGGAAAGCTATGGGTTCTACTACTGCATTATCTCTGCTTAAATCTATCTCCTTTTGCTTTTCATTTTAAACATAAGGAGATAGCTGGTAGGATGCAAAATAATGAGGTGCCTTAGAACTTCTGCAGTTCTTATAAGTGATTACTTAATTATCATCATCATCATAGAAAACACAGAATCAGAGAATAGTTTGGGTTGGGAAGGACCTTAAAGACCATCTAGTTCCAACTACCCTGCCATGGGCAGGGACACCTCCCACTAGACCAGGCTGCTCAAAGCCCCATCCAGCCTGGCCTTGAACACTTCTAGGGATGGGGCATCCACAACCTCCCTGGGCAACCTGTTCCAGTGCCTCACCACTCTCACAGTAAAGAATTTCTTCCTGATATCTAATCTAAACCTACCCTCCTTCAGTTTAAAACCATTGCCCCTCATCCAATATATTGCTCCACTCCCTGATAAAGAGTCCCTCCCCATCTTTCCTGTAGGCCCCCTTTAAGTACTGGCAGGCTGCTATAAATTCTCCCTGGAGCCTTCTCTTCTCCAGGCTGAACAACCCCCAACTCTCTCAGCCTGTCCTCAGAGGAGAGGTGCTCCAGCCCTCTGATCATCTTCGTGGCCCTCCTCTGGACCTGCTCCAACTGGTCCATGTTGTTCTTACGTTGGGGGCCCCAGAGCTGGACGCAGTACTCCAGGTGGGGTCTCACGAGAGCAGAGTAGAGGGGCAGAATCACCTCCCTTGACCTGCTGGCCATGCTTCTTTTGATGCACCCCAGGATACAATTTGTCTTTCTGGACTGCAAGCGCACATTGATGGCTCATGGTGAGCTTTTCATCCACCAACACCCCCAAGTCCTTCTCCTCAGGGCTGCTCTCAATCCATTCTCCACCCAGCCTGTTTTTGTGCTTGGTATTGCTCCAACCCAGGCGCAGGACCTTGCACTTGGCCTGGCTGAACTTCACGAGGTTTGCACAGGCCCACCTCTCCAGCCTGTCCAGGTCCCTCTGGATGGCATCCCTTCCCTCTAGCGTGTCGACCACACTACACAGCTTGGTGTCTTTGGCAAACTTGCTGAGGGTGCACTCAATCCCACTGTCCATATTGCTGACAAAATGTTAAACAGCACTGGGCCCAATACCACCCCCTGAGGAACGCCACGTGTCACTCGTCTCCACTTGGACATCGAGCTGTTGACCAAAACTCTTTGAGTGCAACCATGCAACCAAGTTTTATCCCCTGAGTGGTCCATTCATTCAAATCCATGTCTTTCCAATTTAGAGATAAGGATGTTGTGTGGAACAGTGTCAAATGGTTTGCACGAGTCCAGGTAGGTGATGTCAGTCGCTCTTGTCTTATCCACCAATGCTGTAACCCCATTTTAGAAGGCCACCAAATCTGTCAGACACTATTTGTCCTGAGTGAAGCCATGTTGGCTGACTGGCCTGTAGTTCCCCGGGTCTTCTTATTTCTGCTTTTTAAAAGCGGGGGTTATGTTTCTCCTTTTTCAGTCAATGGGGAACTTTACCAGACTGCCACGACTTCTCAAATATGATGGAAAGTGGCTTGGCAACTTTGTCTGCCAGTTCCCTCAGGACCTGCGGATGAATCTCGTCAGGTGCCACGGATTTGTGCAAGTTCAAGTTCCTTAGATGGTGTCAAACCTGATCTTCTCCTACAGTGGGCAGTTCTTAATTTTCCCAGTCCCTGCCTTTGCCTTCTGTGACTTTGTTTAAGGTCACAGCACCTGCCCCCCTAAATCCCTCTGCCAGGTGTTAGGGGTGTGTTCTGTCAAAGGGGCAAAGCGGTTTTGGCAGAAAATAAACCCCCTTGTATTTTTGGCCGTTTTAGTAATTATTCCACAGGGTGCATTATAAGTCAAATTATTTTATTATGCAGAGGGGTTCCACAATTTCACTTCCACTCTCTACCTCTCATTTCTGTCATTCCTGCCACTGTAACAAGTTTAGTCCCAGCTAAATCAAATAAATCCTGCTGCCTGATAAAAAGAGAAATGAGGAATGCAGTGCCTGAAGGAATATTTTAGCTTGTCATTCCTTTCCAAGGAAAAATGTCTCTTTGCTTTACTACTACTCCAAGAAAGGAGAAGAATACAGAACGCCCAAGATTAATATCTCTTCTGGTGCATCATTCAACCGTTTCCCTTAACTTAGAAATAAAAATGTTGCTGATGGATTTCATGCTTGCACTGCTGGTTTTCTGTGCAGCATCTCTGCGTGACTTCATGCAACTCAGGACAGCAGCTAAATGTGGGGCTGCAGGCTGGCAGGGGGGTGGCGTTTGATGAGTCTTAGGTATGCTTTTAGGTATCGTTTTCAGAGGAAAGATGAGTTTTGGAAGAGAAGGTTTTAAAAATCTCAATTAGGAAAGTCTGTGTCTTTTTCAAGAAAAATAAAGACTCACCAAAGTGCTTTTATAATAAAGCACTTCTCTTCTAAGTAATCAATAGATAATTGATTCAAGGGCTTCAAGCATGTACCTTTTTGGAAAGTAATAGAGTTGATGTTGCCGTATTTGGTATGGCTTGGTATCGTTATAACCAGACTTCTGATCTTCTATCCAGCAAACTGAAGGATAAAAGCATCAAAATACGTATCTGGAAATATAAACGTTTTATCCATATGAGACAAATTATCTTAAGGCAGACTGTTGGAGAGAAAATTACAAATGCAGCACTGCACTTCAGTAGTGCCCTTGTGTTTGAGAAAGCATCTTTGTGGGAAGTCAGGGAAGAATAGGTCTGTGCCCCATGGAAGGTGTTTGGGGTGGTTTTTTATTTGTGTGTGTTTGTTTTAATGAAGAATTAAAACCTTTGCACCTAGTTATTTACTTTCCACCCCTAGAGAGTATGTGTCCAGGCCATGCCACATCCCCTGTTGTGTTCCTCGCACCTCTCATGGCTTGCCAGAGGCTACGGGTATGTGGCCACCATGAAGGGAGGTCACTGTTGGTGCCACTCTGCTGTCACCAGGGCCTGTGCTAGCTCTTCTTGCTAGATGTAAATAGTGTTCTTCAGCTTCAGGGAGCTTTCAAAACTGCATGACATCAAAAATATGACTTACTAGCTTCTATAAAGTCTTTGTCCTTCTAGGATCCAAGTATCATTTGTTGCTCCTTATTGCCAAGCAAGATTAAAAAATGGATAATTCATCTGTTCTATTATAGCACACAGTTTCAGGGTACAAGAAAATGAACCCTGAAAAAATGACACTTAGCAATAGCTGAAACAAATTCTAAAATAATCTTTCCTGATACTTCTAAAATCAGCAGCTTCAGGCTTTTTCTTGAGGTTTCTCTGATACTAAGCAGTGATTCTTGATCCCGCATCATGGGGCTTACTGGTGTCCAGTAAGCTCTAGGGACAGCCAGTGGCACTTTGCCTTGGGGGACTGCTTCACGGGACAGTGTCTCTCCTGCCAGCTCATGGCTTGGCCAGTCTGCCCCTTGTCCCAGGATTTTGCTGGACTACTGGGTTTGGGAGTGAAATCATAACCCTCATGATAATGCCTTGAAAAATGGACCTGAGTGTCTCACAGTCATTAGGGCACTAACTATTAACATGCCTTTTTGTAACAGGGATCGTGGCTGAGCTTGGGGCTTCCCAGATTTTGGATTAATTTTTTTGGATTTTGCTTTAGATCCCTTCCTATAAGAATGGAGCAGTGAAAGGATACACCTGTGTATCCCCATCCCCCTCGTTCTTTCTTCTTGATTAACTTTGGTCCAATGACTTTAAACTAATTAGATCATCTGAGTTGGTGCTGAGGACACAGGGAGATGTTTCTTATGCGTTGAAGTTAGTGAAGGTAGAAATTGGATATTTCTCTGGGAGAAGCTGTTTTCCTACTTTTTCATATGCTAATAGAGGGTTTGGTATCTCTCCTCTGCCCAGTGCTTCCAGGTAAATGAGTTAAAAACATTTTAACTGGGCTGGCCTTGGTAGGCGCAGTATGCACTCAGATATCTTAATGGCTGATAATACCCAGTTTTTTTTCTTAAGAATATATGGGATGAAATGTGGCCCAGTGATACAACAGTTAATGGCGTACTGTTATGGTTGGAGGAACCCACAACAATTTATTGTCATTCAGACAGTTATTCTGTCACCTGGTGACCCTTCCCCACCTGGGAGGGGGAATCAGGGAAAAAACAAGGAAACACGAGAGTCAAAATATAAACAGATTTAATAGAATAAGACTAGGTAATTAACATTAATAACACTAAAGAATCAATATTGATCCCAATACCAATAGAAAACATACAGGATTATGCTCAGACAATTCTATCAGCAGGAAGCTGTGCGCTCCCAGCCGTGGACAGCAAATGTTGGACACTGCGAGCGCTATGGCTTTGGGAGGAAGGGAAGGGCTCAGGGGGTCTGGCACTGGGGCAGAAAGTTCTCAGGATCGCAGGCATCATGGGAGAGGGAGAACTCCTTAGCAAACTTTCTAATTTATATTGGATGTGACGTTCATGGTATGAAACAATCCTGTTGGCCAGCCTGGGTCAAGCGCCCGGGTCTCTCTCCTCCTCATCCCTGCACCTGGCAAGGCTTGAAAGCACTGAGACCTTGAAACCTGCATACCATGGCTTGCTATAAAATAAATACTTTCACAAATTCGGACACTGGAGTCTTCTAAAAGTGCAGTTTTCCCAGGTACTTCGAAGACGTACTTCGAATGAGTGTTGGGATTTCACCCCACTGACCTTTCTGGGACACAGGCTGGTTGTTATGTTCCCAAAGCAGCGCATTTTCATTCCTGATATTTGCTTTGCTTATGTGTCTCATGTGTTTACTTACAGGGTTTAAAAAAAATAGCTACCGGTCTCAATGTGTTACAATAAAAAGTGAGCACCGTTAGCCTTGTTAACTGGCTCCCTTGCAATAATTTTTTGCCCTGTTTTGCTTGTTTCTCAACTATAGATTAAACCGGTGTCCTATTTTTGCTTCCTAGATGAATACTTAGACTAAATAAGCAGCAGCATTTTCCAGCTGGATGTAACTAAAAGGAGGCATGCAACAACTTACGGTAACTCGTGGACGTTCTCACTCCCATCAAGTTCAATAAATTTGCTCTGTTTAGAGAAGTGAAAATTAGGTGTCTGGTTGCTCTGTCACTGGAAGATGCGGCCACATTTCTTTTGGGGTGCTGGCAGGTCTTCCCAAAGCACGTAGTGATTAGAGAGTTTTCTCTGGTGGTTGCCTGCGTGTGGTTCTGCAGCAGACATACGTATTAAAGTAATAGATGTCTTTGGAAAGTTTATATTGGTAAAAGCTCAGGATCAATAAGGCACGTAAATTCTTTCAAACCTTGATCTCTATTTAATTTGCAATACTTTGAAATTATTTGAATATTTCCTGTGGTTTAATCTTTCAGATACCACTTGGTAACTATGATGTGTGATTTTATGGTGAAATTCAGCTTAACAGACTCTCAACTGAACTTGTTCATACGGAATATGTTACTGTCATATTTAAGATGTATTTTGTCTATTTAAGTGGTGTTGGAATGAAGTGTCATCATCCTGGGAAGGGAGAAAGGGAGCCAGGAACAGCTGATGTTATTTGGGAACTAAGTAGTTACTCATGAAGCCGTTTTCAACCATGGATTTTCTTCTTTTTCAAATTCTGGAGTTTAACTGGCTTTCAAATTCTGGTTTTCCCTTCAGTTTCTTGGGAAGACAAGCCCTGAATTATAGTATTTCTCAGCCGTCTGCCCTATCCTACGCAGCACTTGGTCCTGCAGTCCTCTTATGGAAACAAAAAAAGGCAGATTTCTTAGGAAAAGGGCTCTGATAATGTGTATAATGTGATAATGTGCACACTTTCATGTGTTTGAGGGAGGCAGGAGGAGGAGATGATAAAGTGAACTGGATTTGCTATTTCTCCTAGTCAAGGACCGAAGGACACCGCCAGTTTCTCTCTAAAAGCCTGTTTGGAATTTCTGAAACCACATTTTATCCCTTCTAGACAATGAGGCAGACCCTGATGAACAACTCATCCTGAGATGACTCAGGACCTGGAATAATTTGATAGTCTGATTTGAGAAGGAAGCTCCTGCAGTTCCATTCCCTATTAAGAGAGGAAGCAGTGTTCATAGCCATCTTCATCTTACCTGGAACAGCTCTGGCGCCTCTGTGAAGGGGAGCACTTCTCAGAGAAGGCTCTAGCTTGGAGGGCAGATACCGAATTGGTTTGTGAGTAATGAGCTTTATTCAAGAGAGGGAATCACAGATCACGGAAGCAGGTGAGGAAGCTGGTGAGGCATTCGGGCTGGCGAGAGCGGTGCAGTGTGTGAGTGAATTGGGAACGGAGCAGCAGAGGAGGATGATGGACAGTGTCCATGGGAAGCTGCCCAAGCAAGCAGCGTGGTGAAATAAATCAATGTGTGAGGATTCAGTAGAAGAGGAGATCAAGACTCAAATACGATTAGTGTGGCAAGAGGGAAGAGATCGTTTTAAATAAAACTAACTAAGAAAATTATCAAAGAAGCCAAGACTGCACTTGGTGAGAAAAAAAAGCTTCATAAAGCATATAAACAGAGCAAGACTGTGCCTGCAGGCCTGTGCCTGTATTTAGTGGAAGTGTTTAGCTTCAGTGCCGTGGGCCGTGTTAGGGGAAGAATTGTGCCTTCCAACTAATGTGCCTTTTCCCTGCTTGTCCCCCTTTGCCACCGGCTCTCAAGGGAAGGGACTGCGCTTCCGCGCAGAGGGATGAAGCGAGGGAGGGAGGGCAGTCAGGGAGGCTGCCATCGCTCCCCAGCTCCTCGCTGACGCTGTGCCAAGCGGGGAAGGAGCTCTGAGCTCCCCAGCCCTTCAGGGTTCATGGTGGTGAAGGGGAGGGAGAAGGAAAGTGGGTGAGGGAGCCAAGAAATGTATTCAAGGATCATCATGTTACGCATCTCTGCGATCGCAAATTGTTTTGTGCACTGAGCGAGTAACGAAAAACATCGAGTGGGTGGCAGGGGAAATTTGGTGTCAGATGAAGTCTGCATCGTTTGAATGGAGAAGGACACTGTTCTATGGCTCCGTGTGCGGCAAAGCACGCGAGGTAAATATGCCAGTAAATTGAGAAGCGCTTTCCTCCTCAACAGGCAGTAAATATTAATGAAGATACAGGTGGCGTGCGCAGAGAAACACACACACACACAGACACACACACACACACACACACGAAAATATAAAAGGAAGTAGAGCAGTTATAAAAAGCGAACCCTGGAAGAGTGTGATGGCTGCCTTCCCGGAGGTTTTTGGTGGGGGAAAGGTGGAGGAAAATGCAACAGCAGCAACAACAAAAGAAAATCACAACAGGGTTTTATAAACTGCTGAGGAGCTGGGAGACGAGACTGAAGGGAAGTGAGCAGCATCCTCTTTTTAACAGATAAAAGGGAATGTGCGGTAACAAGCAATATGGAGGTTTGATCTCTTTGCTGGTGACATTTTCGTGATTGATTTAGGGCAGTCCCTATGCGGAGGCTGTAACAGGCCCTGCTAGGTCTAACTACGGCATCTTACGGCTGCTCTAGGGAAGCAGGCCCCAGGGCTGGCAGCAAGGGAACAGCTTTTTCCATGGTAAAGGCAGCTCAAAACTTACTAATGAGGCTCAGGGTTGGATGTCAAGGACAACAAACATTTCAGTTCACCAGCTGCCCCATGCTTAAGGACAAATGCCGAACCCAGAAGTCCTTAACAGAGAATGGTGACCCAGAGACCTGAACTGGGTGGGAGGCATTTTATCATAGAATCTTCATGGTTGGAAAGGACATTTGAGATCATTAAGTCCAACCATACACACACACAAAAAAACCAAAACCAAAAAAACCCCCACCAAACCAAAATAATCCACCACCACAAACCAACAACCTACAATCTCTGCCCTTCAGAGCATGCCCTGAAGTGCCACATCTAGACGTTTCTTAAACACCTCTAGGGATGGTGACTCAACCACCTCCCTGGGCAGGCTGTTCCAGTGCCTTACCACTCTTTCAGGAAAGTAATTCTTCCTAATATCTAATCTAAACCTCCCCTGCCACAACTTCAGTTTGCTTTTAGTTAAAACCCAACACTGCCAAACGCAAACTCACGTTTGGCTTTTGTGTGGAGGAAAATTCAGGTCACTTAAGTTGAAGCTCTTGCTCTTTCAGAGCAAAGCTGAGCTTCCCACTCGAGCCCCGCTCCGCTTCCTTCCCGCTCCCAGCTGGAGCTCAGCCCATGCCCACCATGGCTCTTGTCGCACCACAGGGCTTGTGGCAGGGAAGGAGGCTTTTGCTTGGCCTGTTGACGGATGAGGGGAGAGGTTCTGAGGACCGTTGTGGTTTTCTTTCCCTGGTGGCAGGCACTGGGAGTCAGAGTTTCTCATGGCTGCATCAGAAGGATGGAGCTGAAGGAAGGCTGTTGCCAGCTGCACCGTGTTTCATGGAGGTGGGGGTCAGGATGTGGAGAAATTACAGCAGCAAAACCGTGCAGCTCTGCAGCCATTCAAAACCACCAGCAAAGAGCGTGTTTTGAGGATTGAGTTACTTTTTAAAGTCCTGATTGCAAAGGTTACCTGTTTCAGAATGGTGGTGGCTTTTCGTCACCAGGACTCTTTGAGTCACCGTTGCCTCTTGATGCAGCAGTGGAACGTAGAAGTAACATAAGTTGTTGCTAAACAAGGCCTGGCTACAAAGCAATGATGTTCCTACATCCTTAATGAAGAACACTCATGTCACTTACATTTTAATTGTACTCTCATTATAAACAATATCTTTTAAAAATCCTTTGACATTTCCAGTGAGATTGGTTGGCAAAAGATATTAAAAAAAAATAAAAAATTATGTCTGGATCCAAAAGAGAGACATTAGTTTAGACAGCAAATTTTAAGATCTAGATTTTAAAATGTATCTGGGGGAGGATCACATCAAGTTTCCACTGTCCCATAGCGCAAGAGCTGATCTGCTTTACTCTGTTGTGTGTAGTTCATGCAGAAAGAAGAAACTTAAAAGTCTCCTTGGCATCTGAAAAGAAATCAAGGTGTTGCTTGGAATAGGAACCGAAGGGAGCAGCTGCAAAGAAGAGAGTCCATGGAGATTTACAAATGAAGTAGTCACAAATAGTTTCTTTAAAAAGTTACACTTTAAAGGGTAAGATACAGAAAAAGTCACAACTTGAGAGGGGCAGGAATATGGTTAGTATGGAGAGCTTGCTTGTCTTTCAAGGTAGCTTGTATTTTGCCATCACGTAGTAGAGAAGACTGATGTATAACACCAGCAAGGACTCTTTGGCAGCGAGCTACTCAGTTACACACTGGCTTAATGTGTGTGTTGGAAGAAGTGGAGCCGTGAGCAACCCATGCTAAAAGGAAGAGGCTGTGGAGACTTACTAATATGTCTTATTTCCCTTTCAATTTGATTCTGTCTATATATTTTTCCATTGCAGGGTAAGTGATGCAGTATTTGGACTTTCTGATGCCTTTCTAATATGTACTTGAAATTGTATGCCTTTTGCTAAACTTGTTGCTAGACCCCTTGCAGCTTTTAGGAAAAGGAGCAGCAAGTTTTGTTTTCAGTCCCTTGGTAAACAAAACTTAGAGTTTGGGTTTTTTTGTTTGGTTTTTTTTTGAAGTTTGTGATTTGGGGCAGTAGAAGTAGATTTTTTTAATTTTTTTTTAAGAATAATAAGATAATAATAAGATTTTTTTAAGAATAAATATAGAAGGGCAATTAAAAGTTTGTCGGATCTCTCATTAATAGGACTTGTTATGCAAGTCCTCTTCTGCCACGGCACTTCATAGTTAAAAAATTTCCTTCTCTGCTTTGAGTCTTGGAAACTTCTTTTTATATCAGAATAGAAGTTATAACAAAAAAGCAAGATTCCAGGAAGTTTAATTAAAAGACAAAATCATGAAAATTGTAATAAAATCAGAGGTCTCATGGCTCTAAAGAGATGAAATTGGGAACAAGAATGACAATAGTGGAAAGCTACAAACAAATAGGTGGGTTGAAGTGTGGTGGGAAAGCAAAGGACTTTGCAAGATGTCTATTGGAAATACTTCATTCATGCATTGCATGTGTGCATATATATATTTGCATGTCTCCCTTTTCTCCTTTTTACATGCAGCTAGATACGTTTATGCATCAGTTGGTCATGAGATGCTTTAAGAATTTAAAATTAGTATTTGACAGAAACTTAGTATTTGACACAAAAAGAGGTAAATAAATCATGTTTACATATTTTGGCAGGAGTATAATCTCATATAGTGTCCTGTAATCTTGTAGACATCAAAATGTTCCTATTAATGCCACAGTAGATCACAAAGACCACTTTGAAAAACATGGCTCGCTGCCTACATGGATTTCAAATATGCCGAAGTGTCTGCCTGCCCTGACAGAGCTGATGAAAAGGAAAAATTGCCCGGTGGTGACTTTTAAGAAAACAAATTTATTCTCTGAACTCTCTCTTTAATATTTACTTTTTTGGGGGGGTGGGGGGAGGAGAAGGTATAGCCTGTTAGATATATCTGTTTACCTGTTCAGGAATGAACATTCTTTTTATACGTAAAGTAAACCTACTTCATGGCTTCAGGACTCTGAATCAACTGTACTTAACCCAGCAGCAGAGTTAATGCTGTTGCAATTCAACTTGACAGTCTGTAAATATTTACCATCCAAACCGCCCTGTATTGTTGCTTTCTGCTGTCAGTTCCGTGGAGCTAATTTTACGCTGGGTGAGATGCTAATGTAGACAGCAACATTTCTGGGCATGTGCTGCTCTCCAGTGCCTGCCGTCTCAGCACATACCTGTCGCGAGCTTCAGAAACCTTCCTGCTGGCGAGAATGAGACCAGTTGTGCCGGT